>NC_053394.1:82707474-83062764 GCF_905171765.1 Bufo bufo | reverse complement strand
GAGGCCTACAGGAACATTAAAGGAGCTGCAGGAAATATCTGTTAAGTACTGGCTGTGTGGTACATGTGACAACAATCTCCCCATTCTTCATATGTCTGAAGGCCTTTCGCACGAAGAAAAACATCCAAGCCAGGCTACATTTTGCAAAAAACACATTTGAAGTCTCCCAAAAGCATGTGGGAAAAGGTGTTATGGTCTGATGAAACCAAGGTTGAACTTTTTGGCCATAATTCCAAAGATATGTTTGGCGCAAAAACAACACTGCACATCACCAAAAGAACACCATACCCACAGTGAAGCATGGTGGTGGCAGCATCATGCCAAGGGGCTGTTTTTCTTCAGCTGGAACTGGTCCCTTAGTTAACCACCTCAGCCCCCAGTGCTTAAACACCCTGAAAGACCAGGCCACTTTTTACACTTCTGACCTACACTACTTTCACCGTTTATTGCTCGGTCATGCAACTTACCACCCAAATGAATTTTACCTCCTTTTCTTCTCACTAATAGAGCTTTCATTTGGTGGTATTTCATTGCTGCTGACATTTTTACTTTTTTTGTTATTAATCGAAATTTAACGATTTTTTTGCAAAAAAATGACATTTTTCACTTTCAGTTGTAAAATTTTGCCAAAAAAAACGACATCCATATAGAAATTTTGCTCTAAATTTATAGTTCTACATGTCTTTGATAAAAAAAAAATGTTTGGGTAAAAAAAAAATGGTTTGGGTAAAAGTTATAGCGTTTACAAACTATGGTACAAAAATGTGAATTTCCGCTTTTTGAAGCAGCTCTGACTTTCTGAGCACCTGTCATGTTTCCTGAGGTTCTACAATGCCCAGACAGTACAAACACCCCACAAATGACCCCATTTCTGAAAGTACACACCCTAAGGTATTCGCTGATGGGCATAGTGAGTTCATAGAACTTTTTATTTTTTGTCACAAGTTAGCGGAAAATGATGATTTTTTTTCTTTTTTTTTTTTTTCTTACAAAGTCTCATATTCCACTAACTTGTGACAAAAAATAAAAAGTTCTATGAACTCACTATGCCCATCAGCGAATACCTTGGGGTCTCTTCTTTCCAAAATGGGGTCATTTGTGGGGTAGTTATACTGCCCTGGCATTCTAGGGGCCCAAATGTGTGGTAAGGAGTTTGAAATCAAATTCTGTAAAAAATGACCTGTGAAATCCGAAAGGTGCTCTTTGGAATATGGGCCCCTTTGCCCACCTAGGCTGCAAAAAAGTGTCACACATCTGGTATCTCCGTACTCAGGAGAAGGTGGGGAATGTGTTTTGGGGTGTCATTTTATATATACCCATGCTGGGTGAGAGAAATATCTTGGCAAAAGACAACTTTTCCCATTTTTTTATACAAAGTTGTCATTTGACCAAGATATTTATCTCACCCAGCATGGGTATATGTAAAAAGACACCCCAAAACACATTCCTCAACTTCTCCTGAGTACGGGGATACCAGATGTGTGACACTTTTTTGCAGCCTAGGTGGGCAAAGGGGCCCATATTCCAAAGAGCACCTTTCGGATTTCACTCCTCATTTTTTCCTGAATTTGATTTCAAACTCCTTACCACACATTTGGGCCCCTAGAATACCAGGGCAGTATAACTACCCCACAAGTGACCCCATTTTGGAAAGAAGACACCCCAAGGTATTCCGTGAGGGGCATGGCGAGTTCCTAGAATTTTTTATTTTTTGTCACAAGTTAGTGGAAAATGATGATTTTTTTTTTTATTTTTTTTTTTCAAACAAAGTCTCATATTCCACAAACTTGTGACAAAAAAGAAAAACTTCCATGAACTCACTATGCCCATCAGCGAATACCTTGGGGTCTCTTCTTTCCAAAATGGGGTCACTTGTGGGGTAGTTATACTGCCCTGGCATTCTAGGGGCCCAAATGTGTGGTAAGTAGGTAAATGACCTGTGAAATCCGAAAGGTGCTCTTTGGAATGTGGGCCCCTTTGCCCACCTAGGCTGCAAAAAAGTGTCACACATCTGGTATCTCTGTATTCAGGAGAAGTTGAGGAATGTGTTTTGGGGTGTCTTTTTACATATACCCATGCTGGGTGAGATAAATATCTTGGTCAAATGCCAACTTTGTATAAAAAAATGGGAAAAGTTGTCTTTTGCCAAGATATTTCTCTCACCCAGCATGGGTATATGTAAAATGACACCCCAAAACACATTCCCCAACTTCTCCCGATTACGGAGATACCAAATGTGTGACACTTTTTTGCAGCCGAGGTGGGCAAAGGGGCCCATATTCAAAAGAGCACCTTTCGGATTTCACAGGTCATTTTTTACAGAATTTGATTTCAAACTCCTTACCACACATTTGGGCCCCTAGAATGCCAGGGCAGTATAACTACCCCACAAGTGACCCCATTTTGGAAAGAAGAGACCCCAAGGTATTCGCTGATGGGCATAGTGAGTTCATGGAAGTTTTTATTTTTTGTCACAAGTTAGTGGAATATGAGACTTTGTATGAAAAAAAAAAAAAAAAAAAAAATAAGCATTTTCCACTAACTTGTGACAAAAAATAAAAAATTCTAGGAACTCGCCATGCCCCTCACGGAATACCTTGGGGTGTCTTCTTTCCAAAATGGGGTCACTTGTGGGGTAGTTATACTGCCCTGGCATTTTCCAGGGGCCCTAATGTGTGGTAAGTAGGTAAATGACCTGTGAAATCCTAAAGGTGCTCTTTGGAATATGGGCCCCTTTGCCCACCTAGGCTGCAAAAAAGTGTCACACATGTGGTATCGCCGTATTCAGGAGAAGTTGGGGAATGTGTTTTGGGGTGTCATTTTACATATACCCATGCTGGGTGAGAGAAATATCTTGGCAAAAGACAACTTTTCCCATTTTTTTATACAAAGTTGGCATTTGACCAAGATATTTCTCTCACCCAGCATGGGTATATGTAAAATGACACCCCAAAACACATTCCCCAACCTCTCCTGAGTACGGCGATACCAGATGTGTGACACTTTTTTGCAGCCTAGATGCGCAAAGGTGCCCAAATTCCTTTTAGGAGGGCATTTTTAGACATTTGGATACCAGACTTCTTCTCACGCTTTGGGGCCCCTAGAATGCCAGGGCAGTATAAATACCCCACATGTGACCCCATTTTGGAAAGAAGACACCCCAAGGTATTCAATGAGGGGCATGGCGAGTTCATAGAAATTTTTTTTTTTTGGCACAAGTTAGCGGAAATTGATATTTTAAATTTTTTTCTCACAAAGTCTCCCGTTCCGCTAACTTGGGACAAAAATTTCAATCTTTCATGGACTCAATATGCCCCTCACGGAATACCTGGGGGTGTCTTCTTTCCGAAATGGGGTCACATGTGGGGTATTTATACTGCCCTGGCATTCTAGGGGCCCTAAAGCGTGAGAAGAAGTCTGGAATATAAATGTCTAAAAAATTTTACGCATTTGGATTCCGTGAGGGGTATGGTGAGTTCATGTGAGATTTTATTTTTTGACACAAGTTAGTGGAATATGAGACTTTGTAAGAAAAAAAAAAATAAATTCCGCTAACTTGGGCCAAAAAAATATCTGAATGGAGCCTTACAGAGGGGTGATCAATGACAGGGGGGGTGATCAATGACAGGGGGGGTGATCAATGACAGGGGGGTGATCAATGACAGGGGGGTAATCAGGGAGTCTATATGGGGTGATCACCACAGTCATTGATCACGCCCCTGTAAGGCTTCATTCAGACGTCCGGATGCGTTTTGCGGATCCGATCCATCTATCAGTGCATCCGTAAAAATCATGCGGACATCTGAATGGAGCTTTACAGGGGGGTAATCAATGACAGGGGGGTAATCAATGACAGGGGGGTGATCAGGGAGTCTATATGGGGTGATCACCACAGTCATTGATCATGCCCCTGTAAGGCTTCATTCAGACGTCCGGATGCGTTTTGCGGATCCGATCCATCTATCAGTGCATCCGTAAAAATCATGCGGACATCTGAATGGAGCTTTACAGGGGGGTGATCAATGACAGGGGGGTGATCACCACAGTCATTGATCATGCCCCTGTAAGGCTTCATTCAGACGACCGGATGCGTTTTGCGGATCCGATCCATGTATCAGTGCATCCGTAAAAATCATGCGGACATCTGAATGGAGCTTTACAGGGGGGTGATCAGGGAGTCTATATGGGGTGATCACCACAGTCATTGATCATGCCCCTGTAAGGCTTCATTCAGACGACCGGATGCGTTTTGCGGATCCGATCCATGTATCAGTGCATCCGTAAAAATCATGCGGACATCTGAATGGAGCTTTACAGGGGGGTGATCAGGGAGTCTATATGGGGTGATCACCACAGTCATTGATCATGCCCCTGTAAGGCTTCATTCAGACGTCCGGATGCGTTTTGCGGATCCGATCCATCTATCAGTGCATCCGTAAAAATCATGCGGACATCTGAATGGAGCTTTACAGGGGGGTAATCAATGACAGGGGGGTAATCAATGACAGGGGGGTGATCAGGGAGTCTATATGGGGTGATCACCACAGTCATTGATCATGCCCCTGTAAGGCTTCATTCAGACGTCCGGATGCGTTTTGCGGATCCGATCCATCTATCAGTGCATCCGTAAAAATCATGCGGACATCTGAATGGAGCTTTACAGGGGGGTAATCAATGACAGGGGGGTGATCACCACAGTCATTGATCATGCCCCTGTAAGGCTTCATTCAGACGACCGGATGCGTTTTGCGGATCCGATCCATGTATCAGTGCATCCGTAAAAATCATGCGGACATCTGAATGGAGCTTTACAGGGGGGTAATCAATGACAGGGGGGTAATCAATGACAGGGGGGTGATCAGGGAGTCTATATGGGGTGATCACCACAGTCATTGATCATGCCCCTGTAAGGCTTCATTCAGACGTCCGGATGCGTTTTGCGGATCCGATCCATCTATCAGTGGATCCGTAAAAATCATGCGGACGTCTGAATGGAGCTTTACAGGGGGTTGATCAATGACAGGGGGGGTAATCAATGACAGGGGGGTGATCAGGGAGTCTATATGGGGTGATCAGGGGTGATTAGGGGTGATCAGGGGCTAATAAGGGGTTAATAAGTGATGGGGGGGGGGGTGTAGTGTAGTGTAGTGGTGCTTGGTGCTACTTTACTGAGCTACCTGTGTCCTCTGGTGGTCGATCCAAACAAAGGGGACCACCAGAGGACCAGGTAGCAGGTATATTAGACGCTGTTATCAAAACAGCGTCTAATATACCTGTTAGGGGTTAAAAAAAACACATCTCCAGCCTGCCAGCGAACGATCGCCGCTGGCAGGCTGGAGATCAACTCTCTTACCTTCCGTTCCTGTGAGCGCGCGCGCCTGTGTGCGCGCGTTCACAGGAAATCTCGCGTCTCGCGAGATGACGCGTATATGCGTGACTCTGCGCAGGGCTGCCACCTCCGGAACGCGATCCTGCGTTAGGCGGTCCGGAGGTGGTTAAAGGGCTTCTGTCACCCCACTAAACTCATTTTTTGTGTACTTATAATCCCTATCCAGCCATATTGCCATACATTATGTTTTTAATAATTTTCGTTCAGTAGATTTAGCAAAAAACATACTTTTATGATATGCTAATTACCTTTCTACCAGCAAGTAGGGCGTCTACTTGCTGGTAGCAGCCGCAGAAAACCGCCCCCTCCTTCTGTTGATTGATAGGGCCAGCCGCGATCTCCTCCTCCCGCCAGCCCTGTCAGCATTTAAAAAATCGCGCGCCTGTGTTGATTCGGCGCAGGCGCTCTGATATAAGGAGGCTCGCCTCCTCAGCACTCCCTCAGTGCGCCTGCGCTGATGACGTCACTGAAAGAGAAGACGTCATCGGCGCAGGCGCACTGAGGGTGTGCTGAGGAGGCGAGCCTCCTTATCTCAGAGTGCCTGCGCCGAATCAACACAGGCGCGCGATTTTTGAAATGCTGACAGGGCCAGTCGTAGGAGGAGATCGCGGCTGGCCCTGTCAATCAACAGAAGGAGGGGCGGTTTTTTGCGGCTGCTACCAGCAAGTAGGGCGTCTACTTGCTGGTAGAAAGGTAATTAGCATATCATAGTTTTTTGCTAAATCTACTGAACGAAAATTATTAATAACATAATGTATGGCAATATGGCAGGATAGGGATTATAAGTACACAAAAAAAAAAATAATGAGTTTAGTGGGGTGACAGAAGCCCTTTAAAGGGGTTATCCGAGTTAATAAAAAAAACAAAAAACCTCTTAAAACCCATCTGGATATACATATAATTTGGTTAAGCTATATTTCAGCAAGTTAAAACCCATATGTCCACCTTTTCATGGTTCTGTCATTGCTCTGTTTACATGCTGAATTACATGCTGAGGGGGCGTGTAACAACAAAGCCTGAGCTCTGCCTCATGAATATTTCTGGGCGTGAACAACCTGACCTTCCCCTCACCCTGCTCTGCACATCCTAACTTTGCATAAACCAGTCACATGATCATCTCCTAGCTCGCACAGACAGATCATCCTGTCACATTGCAGAAACACAGGCTCTATGTATCTAAGCTCTATGGCAGCTCTGTGTATCTAAGCTCTATGGCAGCTCTGTGTATCTAAGCTCTATGGCAGCTCTGTGTATCTAAGCTCTATGGCAGCTCTGTGTATCTAAGCTCTATGGCAGCTCTGTGTATCTAAGCTCTATGGCAGCTCTGTGTATCTAAGCTCTATGGCAGCTCTGTGTATCTAAGCTTTATGGCAGCTCTGTGTATCTAAGCTCTATGGCAGCTATGTGTATCTAATCTATATGGCAGCTCTATGTATCTAAGCTCTATGGCAGCTCTGTGTATCTAAGCTCTATGGCAGCTCTGTGTATCTAAGCTCTATGGCAGCTCTGTGTATCTAAGCTCTATGGCAGCTCTGTGTATCTAAGCTCTATGGCAGCTCTGTGTATCTAAGCTCTATGGCAGCTCTGTGTATCTAAGCTCTATGTATCTAATCTATATGGCAGCTCTATGTATCTAAGCTATATGGCAGTTCTGTGTATCTAAGCTTTATGGCAGCTCTGTGTATCTAAGCTCTATGGCAGCTCTGTGTATCTAAGCTCTATGGCAGCTCTGTGTATCTAAGCTCTATGGCAGCTCTGTGTATCTAAGCTCTATGGCAGCTCTGTGTATCTAAGCTCTATGGCAGCTCTGTGTATCTAAGCTCTATGGCAGCTCTGTGTATCTAAGCTCTATGGCAGCTCTGTGTATCTAAGCTCTATGGCAGCTCTGTGTATCTAAGCTCTATGTATCTAATCTATATGGCAGCTCTATGTATCTAAGCTATATGGCAGTTCTGTGTATCTAAGCTTTATGGCAGCTCTGTGTATCTAAGCTCTATGGCAGCTCTGTGTATCTAAGCTCTATGGCAGCTCTGTGTATCTAAGCTCTATGGCAGCTCTGTGTATCTAAGCTCTATGGCAGCTCTGTGTATCTAAGCTCTATGGCAGCTCTGTGTATCTAAGCTCTATGGCAGCTCTGTGTATCTAAGCTCTATGTATCTAATCTATATGGCAGCTCTGTGTATCTAAGCTCTATGGCAGCTCTGTGTATCTAAGCTCTATGGCAGCTCTGTGTATCTAAGCTCTATGGCAGCTCTGTGTATCTAAGCTCTATGGCAGCTCTGTGTATCTAAGCTCTATGGCAGCTCTGTGTATCTAAGCTCTATGGCAGCTCTGTGTATCTAAGCTCTATGGCAGCTCTGTGTATCTAAGCTCTATGGCAGCTCTGTGTATCTAAGCTCTATGGCAGCTCTGTGTATCTAAGCTCTATGTATCTAATCTATATGGCAGCTCTGTGTATCTAAGCTCTATGGCAGCTCTGTGTATCTAAGCTCTATGGCAGCTCTGTGTATCTAAGCTCTATGGCAGCTCTGTGTATCTAAGCTCTATGGCAGCTCTGTGTATCTAAGCTCTATGGCAGCTCTGTGTATCTAAGCTCTATGGCAGCTCTGTGTATCTAAGCTCTATGGCAGCTATGTGTATCTAATCTATATGGCAGCTCTATGTATCTAAGCTCTATGGCAGCTCTGTGTATCTAAGCTCTATGGCAGTTCTGTGTATCTAAGCTCTATGGCAGCTCTGTGTATCTAAGCTCTATGGCAGCTCTGTGTATCTAAGCTCTATGGCAGCTCTGTGTATCTAAGCTCTATGGCAGCTCTGTGTATCTAAGCTCTATGTATCTAATCTATATGGCAGCTCTGTGTATCTAAGCTCTATGGCAGCTCTGTGTATCTAAGCTCTATGGCAGCTCTGTGTATCTAAGCTCTATGGCAGCTCTGTGTATCTAAGCTCTATGGCAGCTCTGTGTATCTAAGCTCTATGGCAGCTCTGTGTATCTAAGCTCTATGGCAGCTCTGTGTATCTAAGCTCTATGGCAGCTCTGTGTATCTAAGCTCTATGGCAGCTCTGTGTATCTAAGCTCTATGGCAGCTCTGTGTATCTAAGCTTTATGGCAGCTCTGTGTATCTAAGCTCTATGGCAGCTATGTGTATCTAATCTATATGGCAGCTCTATGTATCTAAGCTCTATGGCAGCTCTGTGTATCTAAGCTCTATGGCAGCTCTGTGTATCTAAGCTCTATGGCAGCTCTGTGTATCTAAGCTCTATGGCAGCTCTGTGTATCTAAGCTCTATGGCAGCTCTGTGTATCTAAGCTCTATGGCAGCTCTGTGTATCTAAGCTCTGTGTATCTAATCTATATGGCAGCTCTATGTATCTAAGCTATATGGCAGTTCTGTGTATCTAAGCTTTATGGCAGCTCTGTGTATCTAAGCTCTATGGCAGCTCTGTGTATCTAAGCTCTATGGCAGCTCTGTGTATCTAAGCTCTATGGCAGCTCTGTGTATCTAAGCTCTATGGCAGCTCTGTGTATCTAAGTTTTTTGGCAGCTCTGTGTATCTAAGCTCTATGGCAGCTATGTGTATCTAAGCTCTATGTATCTAATCTATATGGCAGCTCTATGTATCTAAGCTCTATGGCAGCTCTGTGTATCTAAGCTCTATGGCAGCTCTGTGTATCTAAGCTCTATGGCAGCTCTGTGTATCTAAGCTCTATGGCAGCTCTGTGTATCTAAGCTCTATGGCAGCTCTGTATATCTAAGCTCTATGGCAGCTCTGTGTATCTAAGCTCTATGTATCTAATCTATATGGCAGCTCTATGTATCTAAGCTATATGGCAGTTCTGTGTATCTAAGCTCTATGGCAGCTCTGTGTATCTAAGCTCTATGGCAGCTCTGTGTATCTAAGCTCTGAGGCAGCTCTATGTATCTAAGCTCTGAGGCAGCTCTGTGTATGTATCTACTATAGCTTAGATAGATATAGGGGTCATATATGACCCCTATATCTATCTAAGCTATATTACAGCCATATCTATGTTGACTATATACTATGTAGTCACTGTCCCCCCTCCCCCCCATACACAATGCAGTGTCCCCCACCCCTCCATACACACAATATACACAATGAAGGGTCCCCCTCCCCCACCCCATACACACAATGCAGTGTCCCCCACCCCTCCATACACACAATGCAGTCTCCCCCACCCCATACACACAATGCAGTGTCCCCCACCCCTCCATACACACAATGCAGTCTCCCCCACCCCTCCATACACATAATGCAGTGTCCCCCACGGGAAACCTAAGAGCCCTGGCAGAAGCACATGTATTTACTCTCCAGTGTAAACAGCAGGGAGGGCGGGTCTTTCATCTGATTGGCTGTCCTGACTTGCCTTCTCCCTTTTATTGGCTGAGCTGCTTGTCCTTCATTCCTGCTCCTGGATCACAGCAATACAGCGACTGGCAGCACCTGGGTAACCCTTTCCTTATCAGAGCTCTCCTGTACACTCTTTCAGTGCAACACAGGAGCTTCTGTTTTGCACAGTAATGAGAGCCCTGCTGCTCTATTGATATGCTAATGAGATCGCGGCAGAGAGGGGGCGGGCACCAAAGGCTCTGACGTCTCGTTTACAGAGCTGGGCCACTCCCTCAAGCAGGGAGAAGCTTGTAAACGAGACGTTAGTGCCAGAGAAGGGTTGATGACGTCGGGGGTCACATGACCCAAATCAGCAGTGTGGAAACAGCGCAAAATCAATAAAGTGAGTACATTAAAAATGTATCTTTAATGATGTATAAAGCAGCCCTAACACATATTTTTTTAAGTCGGATAACCCCTTTAAGCTAGAGGGAATTATGAACAGTTCCAAATACCAGTCAATATTGGCAAAAAACCTTCAGGCTTCTGTTAGAAAGCTGAACATGAAGAGGAACTTCATCTTTCAGCATGACAACGACCCAAAGCATACATCCAAATCAACAAAGGAATGGCTTCCCCAGAAGAAGATTAAAGTTTTGGAATGGCCCAGCCAGAGCCCAGACCGCAATCTGACAGATTTGGAGTGTTTTTGCAAAGAAGAGTGGGCAAACCTTGCCAAGTCAAAATATGCCATGCTGATAGACTCATACCCAAAAAGACTGAGTGCTGTAATAAAATCAAAAGGTGCTTCAACAAAGTATTAGTTTAAGGGTGTGAACACGTATGCAACCATATTATTTAATTAAATTTTTTCTTCCCTCTACCTAAAAGATTTCAGTTTGTTTTTGAATTGAGTTGTACAGTTTATAGGTCACATTAAAGGTGGAAAAAGTTCTGAAATTATTTATCTTTGTCTCATTTTTTTACATCACAGAAAGGCCGAATGCACACGGCCGTGTTCCGTGGCCGTGAGCGGTCCGTGGTATGCCGGCCTGGATTCTTGCTGACAGCAGGAGAGCATGACGTCATTGGTTGCTATGACGCCGTGCGCTTCATGCCGCCGCTACACTACAGTAATACACTCATATAGATCATACGAGTGTATTACTGTAGTACAGCGGCGGCATGAAGCGCACGGCGTCATAGCAACCAATGATGCCATGCGCTCTTGCTGTCAGCAGGAATCCAGGGCGGCATACCACGGACCGCTCGCGGCCACGGAACACGGCCGTGTGCATTCGGCCAAACCTGACATTTTAACAGGGGTGTGTAAACTTTTTATATCCACTGTATATACTGTATATATATATATATATATATATATATATACACACCATATTTTTTGCCCCATAAGACACACTTTCCCCCACCCCCCAAATTGGGGGGAAAATGTCACTGCATCTTATGGGGCAAATACTATTGAGGGTTTCCATTAAGGAAGGGCTCATTAGTATTGGAGGACCAGGAAGCGGTGAAGGCTCTGTACTCGCTTCCTGGTCCTCTGCTGTCAGCTCTGCTGTGGCTGCGCACAGCATGATGGCGCTCTGTGATCTCACACTGTGTGTTGGGTCACAGCACAGCCATGGCATGAAGAAGAGAGAGCGCTGGTGGTGAGGAGCGGCAGTGTCCGGAGCAGGAGAGGTAAGTGGATTTTTTATTTTTTATTTGCTCTGAGGCTAGGGGCACATCTGAGGCTGATGGCTGGGGGCACATCTGAGGCTGATGGTTCGGGGCTGATAGGAGGCTAATGGCTGGGGCTTATATTTGGCTGGGGGCTGATCTGAGGCATGGGGGTCTCATTTGAGGTCTGAATGGGGGTCTTATTTATATTGTGGCTATTAGCTGAGGTCTGATTGGGGGTCATTCACATTGGGGTCTGAGCTGATGTCTGATTGTATGTATGATCTGAGGCCTTATTGGGGGTCTTATAAACATTGGAGGTCTTATTGGGGCTGTGAGTTGAGGTCTGACTAACATTGGGAGTCTGATTGCTGGTCTGATCTGAGATCTAATGAAAAATATCTTATTGTCCTCCTCTAAAACCTAAACCGTCTTATGGGCGAAAAATATGGTGTGTATATATACAGTACAGACCAAAAATTTGGACACACCTCATTCAAAGAGTTTTCTTTATTTTCATGACTATGAAAATTGTAGATTCACACACTGAAGGCATCAAAACTATGAATTAACACATGTGGAATTATATACATAACAAACAAGTGTGAAACAACTGAAAATATGTCATATTCTAGGTTCTTCAAAGTAGCCACCTTTTGCTTTGATTACTGCTTTGCACACTCTTGGCATTCTCTTGATGAGCTTCAAGAGGTAGTCCCCTGAAATGGTTTTCACTTCACAGGTGTGCCCTGTCAGGTTTAATAAGTGGGATTTCTTGCCTTAGAAATGGGGTTGGGACCATCAGTTGCGTTGAGGAGAAGTCAGGTGGATACACAGCTGATAGTCCTACTGAATAGACTGTTAGAATTTGTATTATGGCAAGAAAAAAGCAGCTAAGTAAAAAAAAAAACGAGTGGCCATCATTACTTTAAGAAATGAAGGTCTGTCAGTCAGCCGAAAAATTGGGAAAACTTTGAAAGTAAGGGCTATTTGACCATGAAGGAGAGTGATGGGGTGCTGCTCCAGATGACCTGGCCTCCACAGTCACCGGACCTGAACCCAATCGAGATGGTTTGGGGTGAGCTGGACCGCAGAGTGAAAGCAAAAGGGCCAACAAGTGCTAAGCATCTCTGGGAACTCCTTCAAGACTGTTGGAAGACCATTTCAGGGGACTACCTCTTGAAGCTCATCAAGAGAATGCCAAGAGTGTGCAAAGCAGTAATCAAAGCAAAAGGTGGCTACTTTGAAGAACCTAGAATATGACATATTTTCAGTTGTTTCACACTTGTTTGTTATGTATATAATTCCACACGTGTTAATTCATAGTTTTGATGCCTTCATAGTCATGAAAATAAAGAAAACTCTTTAAATGAGAAGGTGTGTCCAAACTTTTGGTCTGTACTGTGTATATATATATATATTCTGCCCTGCCACACTGCTATTTTCACACTGTCTGTGTGGTGAGCGCTGGCAGAGTATGATGCTTCTATATCTCCAGCGAGATGCAAGAGAACGGGCAGGCAGTGCTCCGCGTTATGACACTTAGTCCTACCTACACCTAATCTAAAAACTAAGACAAAAGCTCCCCCAACATGTTTCACCACTGCATGTGGCTTCTTCAGGGGATGGAGCTACTATCAACCGTTGATAGTAGCTCCATCCCCTGAAAAAGCCACATGCAGTGGTGAAACATGTTGGGGGAGCTTTTGTCTTAGTTTTTAGATTAGGTGTAGGTAGGAATAAGTGTCATAACGCGGAGTAACTGCAGACTCATTTGTGCTTTGATACTAGTGCTGGAGAGTCGCACAAAAGTTATTTAAAACAAAATGACTTAAGGCGACTGAACAAGTGTTTCTCCAGCATGATGCCCATCTAAGTGAATAAAGTACACCGCTGAATAAAAAGGAAAAAGGGGGATGGACGGAGGCTAGGAGGCAGAATATATGGGTGAAGCAACCCTTATCTCAGCCACTAGCGCCCTACCGCACCTAGAATTTTAAACTATTACTTGTTCTCCCGTTTTATATTTCTAATAAATGAAATTAAATAAACGTTACGTTTTAAACTGACCAGAAAACGGGAGCTTATTAGTCTAGGCAACTAGGCTATTTGAACCAAATTATAAGTTGAATATCCCGGGTCTAAAGGGTCTTTTGAAAAATTCTATTATGTAAGCCTCACAAAGTTACTTCAGACCTGAACTGGTCCTTAAAAAGTGGGTTTTTGCATCTAAACTTCTAAGCCTTGTAACGTCCCCAAAAAATAAAATGGCATTCCCAAAATGATCCAAACATGAAGTAGACATATGGGGAATGTAAACTAATAGCTATTTTTGGAGGTATTACTATGTATTATAGAAGTAGAGAAATTGAAACTTGGAAATTTGCAAATTTTTCCAAAATGTTGGTAAATTTGGTATTTTTTGATAAATAAAAATGATATTTTTTTACTCCATTTTACCAGTGTTATGAAGTACAATATGTGACGAAAAAACAATCTCAGAATGGCCTGGATAAGTAAAAGCGTTTCAAAATTATCACCATATAAAGTGACACTGGTCAGATTTGCAAAAAATGGCCAAGTCCTTAAGGTGAAATAGGGCTGAGTCCTTAAGGGGTTAGGGTTGCTAGGCATGGTCTGTCTACCTGTTGATAAGCAGAAGCAAGCTGCGTGCAAGATTATATTACTGACAGCCAGGGACTGTAAGTAAATGATTAAATCCAGGTCCTCCCCAGCAGCTGATAACTGTGCCTGGGCTGTGTGCACTTCTCCCTGTCCCTGCGCTTGGCAAACGCTTCCTCACTCAGCAGAGCTGGAGAAAGCAGAGTTGAATCAGCGCACAACAGGGAAGGGAGATCTGCCGTCTGCTCAGTGTATAAATGAAAGCAACATGTGGTAAGAGGACCCCTTTGTGCTGCAGGAGATTAACCCTTTAGGGGGGAGGGCTCTGGTTACTGACACTTTTGGGGGGCTATTGTTACTGGCTAGTGAGGGCAGGCGGGGTTAGCCTCATGGTGAGGGCAGTGGCGGCCATCTTAACTGAATAGTGAAATTCCAGTTTTATGCAGACTTGTTGCTAAGGGCTGAATCTTATTAAATATGGGGTAAGTCAGTCTAATAGTAACTGATTCTGGAATATCATGTTATTAGTAACTACATATATGAAAATTGAAATTAGGGTCTAAATGTGACAGTTATCCTTTAAACACCTCAGCTTCCCTAGCTTAAACACCCTTAATGACCAGGCCACTTTTTACACTTCTGCACTACACTACTTTCACCGTTTATTGCTCGGTCATGCAACTTACCACCCAAATGAATTTTACCTCCTTTTCTTCTCACTAATAGAGCTTTCATTTGGTGGTATTTCATTGCTGCTGACATTTTTACTTTTTTTGTTATTAATCGAAATTTAACAAAATTTTTGCAAAAAAATGACATTTTTCACTTTCAGTTGTAAAATTTTTCCAAAAAAATGACATCTATATATAAATTTTTCTCTAAATTTATTATTCTACATGTCTTTGATAAAAAAAAAGGTTTGGGTAAAAAAAAAAAATGGTTTGGGTAAAAGTTATAGCGTTTACAAACTATGGTACAAAAATGTGAATTTCCGCTTTTTGAAGCAGCTCTGACTTTCTGAGCACCTGTCATGTTTCCTGAGGTTCTACAATGCCCAGACAGTAGAAAAACACAGGAATAACCCCATTTCGGAAAGTAGACACCCTAAGGTATTCGCTGATGGGCATAGTGAGTTCATAGAACTTTTTATTTTTTGTCACAAGTTAGCGGAAAATTATGATTTTTTTTTTTTCTTACAAAGTCTCATATTCCACTAACTTGTGACAAAAAATAAAAACTTCCATGAACTCACTATGCCCATCACGAAATACCTTGGGGTGTCTTCTTTCCAAAATGGGGTCACTTGTGGGGTAGTTATACTGCCCTGGCATTTTAGGGGCCCTAATGTGTGGGAAGTAGTTTGAAATCAAAATGTGTAAAAAATGCCCTGTGAAATCCTAAAGGTGCTCTTTGGAATGTGGGCCCCTTTGCCCACCTAGGCTGCAAAAAAGTGTCACACATGTGGTATCGCCGTACTCAGGAGAAGTTGGGCAATGTGTTTTGGGGTGTCATTTTACATATACCCATGCTGGGTGAGATAAATATCTCGGTCAAATTCCTACTTTGTATAAAAAAATGGGAAAAGTTGTCTTTTGCCGAGATATTTCTCTCACCCAGCATGGGTATATGTAAAAAGACACCCCAAAACACATTGCCCTACTTCTTCTGAGTACGGCGATACCAGATGTGTGACACTTTTTTGCAGCCTAGGTGGGCAAATGGGCCCACATTCCAAAGAGCACCTTTCGGATTTCACAGGTCATTTTTTACACATTTTGATTTCAAACTACTTCTCACACATTAGGGCCCCTAAAATGCCAGAGCAGTATAACTACCCCACAAGTGACCCCATTTTGGAAAGAAGACACCCCAAGGTATTTCGTGATGGGCATAGTGAGTTCATGGAATTTTTTATTTTTTGTCACAAGTTAGTGGAATATGAGACTTTGTAAGAAAAAAAAAAGAAAAAATCATCATTTTCCGCTAACTTGTGACAAAAAATAAAAAATTCTAGGAACTCGCCATGCCCCTCACGGAATACCTTGGGGTGTCTTCTTTCCAAAATGGGGTCACTTGTGGGGTAGTTATACTGCCCTGAAATTTTAGGGGCCCTAATGTGTGAGAAGTAGTTTGAAATCAAAATGTGTAAAAAATGCCCTGTGAAATCCGAAAGGTGCTCTTTGGAATGTGGGCCCATTTGCCCACCTAGGCTGCAAAAAAGTGTCACATATCTGGTATCGCCATACTCAGAAGAAGTAGGGCAATGTGTTTTGGGGTGTCTTTTTACATATACCCATGCTGGGTGAGAGAAATATCTCGGCAAAAGACAACTTTTCCCATTTTTTATACAAAGTTGGCATTTGACCAAGATATTTATCTCACCCAGCATGGGTATATGTAAAATGACACCCCAAAACACATTGCCCAACTTCTCCTGAGTACGGCGATACCAGATGTGTGACACTTTTTTGCAGCCTAGGTGGGCAAAGGGGTCCACATTCCAAAGAGCACCTTTAGGATTTCACAGGGCATTTTTTACACATTTTGATTTCAAACTACTTACCACACATTAGGGCCCCTAGAATGCCAGGGCAGTATAACTACCCCACAAGTGACCCCATTTTGGAAAGAAGACACCCCAAGGTATTTCGTGATGGGCATAGTGAGTTCAAGGAAGTTTTTATTTTTTGGCCACCAATGAGTTAAATACAGGAGGGGGGGTCTGCCCCCTGCTGCCTGGCAGCACCTGCCAGGCAGCAGGGGGCAGTCATGTACACAGTTCTCCGTATATTCTAACTTGAAGCGTCCCCATCACCATGGGAATGCCTCTGTGTTAGAAAATACTGTCGGATCTGAGTTTCACGATGTAACTCAAATCCGATGGTATATTCTAACATAGAGGCGTTCCCATGGTGATGGGGACGCTTCAAGTTAAAATATACCATCGGATTGGAGAAAACTCCGATCTGATGGTATATTAATAGGGACTCCTGACTTTACATTGAAAGTCAATGGGGGACGGTTCCGTTTGAAATTGCACCATATTGTGTCAACGTCAAACGGATCCGTCCCCATTGACTTGCATTGTAAGTCTGGACGGATCCGTTTTGCTCCGCACGGCCAAGCGGACACGAAAACGCTGCAAGCTGCATTCGGGTGTCCGCCTGCTGAGCGGAGCGGAGGCCAAGCAGTGCCAAACTGATGCATTCTGAGCGGATCCGCATCCACTCAGAATGCATTGGGGCAGTACGGATCCGTTCGGGGCCGCTTGTGAAAGCCTTCAAACGGAACTCACAAGCGGAACCCCGAACGCAAGTGTGAAAGTAGCCTTAGTGAGCAGGTCAAAGAAATAAGAAAAAATAAATAAACTGCAGGTAGCGCTATACAGATACATTTATTGAAAAACTCAGCGGCTATATAAAATTTTTATTTACATGCAATTACAAAAATATTCAGATCCAGGTGCTGGTTTGAAAACTGTAGAATAATTTTCATGGGACAACCTATGCCAGCGTAGATTTCAGTCTTTATTTACGCCAGAAATCTGGAGTTAAAGAAGATAAACATGGCGGTCCCACTGGCCCTACCTTTTTCCTCAGAAACGTCATGTGCACCTACATTTAGGTGTAATACTGTTTAAAAACTTGCAACCACGAGCTTATGTGTTACACACTTGGTGCAGAAACACACAGAAATCCAGACTCAAATATGTGCAGAATTTCTGTATGTAAACCTTCACCTTTCTGCAGGTACCTTTAGACAGTTTTCACGAATCTGCCCCTTTGTGGACGAGTTAGTTTAAGGCCTCTTTCACACGACCGTATGGCTTTTTCAGTATTTTGCGGTCCGTTTTTCACGGATCCGTTGTTCAGTTTTTTGTTTTCGTTGTGTTTCCGTTTCCGTTCCGTTTTTGGGTTCCGTTTTTCCGTATGGCATATACAGTATACAGTAATTACATAGAATAAATTGGGCTGGGCATAACATTTTCAATGGATGGTTCCGCAAAAATGGAACGGATACGGAAGACATACGGATGCATTACCGTATGTGTTCCGTTTTTTTTGCGGACCCATTGACTTGAATAGAGCCAAGGAACGTGATTTGCGGGCAATAATAGGACATGTTCTATCTTTCAACGGAACGGAAAAACGGAAACACGGAGTACATTCAAGTTTTTTTTGCGGAACCATTGAAATTAATGGTTCCATATACGGAACGCAAAAAACGTCCCGTAAACTAAAAAAAAAAACGGTCGTGTGAAAGAGGCCTAAACCTGTACACAAAGGGGCAATGTGACATTGAAGCAAGAAGAACCTTTTTTCATGTTGGAATTTGTTGTCTGTCGTCACGGTCTATAAAACCTGGATAGACAGTGTGTCTTTTCATGTTAATAAATTTGTGTTATGTTTTCTCAGTTATGAATATTGACGCCATATTTTTGCATAATTTTTTTTTATCACCCTGTATAAAGCCTCATGCAGACAACCATATTCTGGTTCTGCGTCCGATTCGCATTTTTTGTGGATCGCACATGGATCCCGTCATTTCTATGGGTCAGAAAAAAACAGCATACAGATGTCATCTTTGTGCTGTCCGCATCCGTATGTCCATCCCGCAAATTATAGAACCATTTTGCTTTGATAAGAAAAGCCATTTCTATTAATGGGACTGAAAAAAAATACGTATTGCCCATGGAAAGTATCCATATTCTGTGGATCTGCGGTCGGGTGCATGTAGCCTAAGACTAATGCTGTCTGCAGTGGGTAGCATGGTGGCTCAGTGGTAAGATCCTGGGGTCGAGTCTGATCAGGGTCAACTTCTGCATGGAGTTTGTATGTTCTACCTATGTTTGCATTGGTTTCCTCCCACGCCCCCAAAAATAAGCAAATCGGCCATAGCGTGACCCTAGTGTGCAGATGGGACTGACTTCCCAGGGAGTCATCCCGGCCACACAACTGTCTCTTTGAGAAAAGAGCAAATGTTTATCGTTGTCATGCCGAACACTACAATTTCAAGGTCCATACCTATTTACACATTCTAGAAGTGGGGGGTGGCACTTCATAGCCCCAATAACTTTTATGAGGGGCTATAAACTAGACTGGACAGAACAAAAGGTTTTTTTTTTTATGATTATCAGTTGGGGGGTGGGGGGATGAGACTTGTGGCCTTTCCCATTCGAACACTTTCCTTTGTATGTTGAATATGCTACAGCTCCGAGCCGGCCATAAATATACCTTACGCTTCCTGAAGACTGCTCTCCTGTGAGTGGTATTTTACAACACGTGTCATTATTCCCTGACGAAGCTACTTGCAAAACACGTTGGTTAAGTGAGGGCTCCTCATGAAGAAATTTTTCTATACTTATTTGGCTACTGGTTTGTGGCCCTTTGTGTTGAGAGTTACAGTATGTGTAACTATTTTATTATGGACGTCTTTGTGCCATATTGACTGATTGGATAGTACTAATGTATTTCATGCACTTTATTTCTTATGCAGTCCATCTGGACGCTATTGTACCTTGATCCCCCCCCCAATTTAATCTACACCTACCCAGATATTGTATCATACATTACGCCTTTACCTATCTGCATTGAGGTAGTCCCTCACTAGATTATTTTTTCTTATTGTAGTGTGGATTCCTCAAATAAATTTTCTTTCATTTCGGTTTTATTGAAGTTTTTCGGCAAGGTGGCAAGATGGCTGCAACCATAATCGTGTTCAGAAAATATACAGCATTTTTCACCCTACAAGACAAACAAGTAGCCACAAAAAAAAAAATCAACTAACCTTTCTTGTTCCCGATAAGGCGCACGCATTTACCCCCCGGTAAATGCGTGCGCCTTATAGGGAACAAGAAAGGTTAGTTGATTTTTTTTTTTTTTTGTGGCTGATGTGAGGTCGGATTGGGGATCTGATTAACATTGGGGCTCTGATCTGAGGTCTGATTGGAGGTCTGAGCTGGGGTCTAGTTAACATTGGGAGTCAAATCTGAGGTCCAATTGGAAGTCACATTAACATTGGAGGTCTGGGCTAGGATCTAATTAACAATGGGGATCTGATCTAAGGTCTGATTGTGGGCCTGAGCTGGGGTCTAATTGACATTGGGGGTCTGATTGGGGCTGTGAGCTGAGGTCTGAGTAACATTGGGGGTCTGATAAAAAATATATTTTCCCTTAATTTCCTCCTCTAAAACCTAGGTGCGTCTTGTAGGGCGAAAAATATGGTAATAAATAAATCTGCAATAAGAAAATAAAAACTGATTAGAAAAAAGGTTATGTGTTACTATCTGGTTTTGTGACACATTTGTGACACATTTCCTTAAAATGCTGACAGAGGTGTGATGGAGGGGGTGGGGCAGGAAAATAAAAAAAATAGGAATCTCTGGACTTCTTATCTGTAATACTACTCATTTATTACTGCAGATAATAGTCCAAAATAGTGGTGACAGATTCCCTTTAAAATGTTTGTACATAGACACAAGTATTTACGGTATATTACTCAGAGATCTGATCATCTATTTTTGGCAGAATGATGTATATAACTATCATACACTTTAATCCATTTCCCCCTTTCAGATTTAATCATGCTTCCCAGATTTTTTTTCCCCGTTTCATACTAGTCGGCGAGGATAAAGGTCACATCAGTATCTACCAGTCAGGCTTTACATCCCTTAAGTATTGGTGCTGCAATGCAAAATTGCCTCTGCTGTACTTCGATAGTATTGTTAGTTTAATTCTGAACAGATGGCCGAAGCATTGATAACCTGCACAAGGATAAACTACATGGCCTTGTGAGCAGAGTTCATTTAGAGGATCACCTCCCAACTTTATCAAGAAAATAGAGATCTAACTGAAAATGTGGAAGTGTGAAAGGATTAGCTGAAAATGTCGTAAGCAAAGTCACAGACGCCAGACTTGCAAAACAACAAAGCTTTACTTATCCTTGCACCAATCTTTAATAGATAAAAGCTGGACACTTTAGTACCACAGTGAGCAACAGTTAAATGACTGATCTCTCTTAGTTAGTTATATAATGGGTGCTCAGGTCCATGGCTTCTTTAAGGGTACTGTCACGGATGAAGTTGCAGATAGCTGGAACTTTTAAATAAACGACCAACTGGCTTGATCCCAAACTAAGGAGCATATAGGTGAGCCCTAAAAAAAAACTAAGAGTTCTCCCTGACTGCTATGCACATGCAAGGGTCTCAATAGGAGACGATTGCATGCCCTCATACCTAAGACTGTGTGACACCTGAAAACCCTATAATAGTGAGGGGACACGACCACCGGCTCCCTGCACTTAATACGGACGGAGTCAGGGTCACCTAGAATCAAGCCAGCAAGGAAACACAATAAAGGAAAAGACTTATCTTGAGCAAACAGCAGCAGCAGCCTCCAGAAGTGAAAACTTCATCCAGGAAGTAGTATAAACCGCAAAGTGAGGCAGTATGGGAGGGAATATAAAGGAAGACAATTAGTCTAAATAAGTGACACCTGACAGAAGGAAAGGAGATGACAAAGTGAAACCAAAACAAAGAACGTCATACAAGAGGTAGAGAAGAACGTCTGCCAGACCTTCTCACAGAACTGGCGGTGACAGTACCCCTCCCTCTACGGGTGGACTACGGACATTCAGAGCCCACCTTCTCAGGATGAGACCTATTGAAAGCCCTGATGAGACGAGTGGCCTTAATGTCCGCCACTGGGACCCACATCCTCTCCTCAGGACCATAAACCTCCCAATGAACGAGGTACTGAAGAGAACCACGGATAATGCGAGAATCCACAATCCTAGAGACCTGAAATTCAAGATTACCATCAACAAAAATCGGAGGAGGGGGCAAAGAAGAGGGTACAGTGGGTTGGACATAAGGTTTTAATAGGGACCTGTGAAAAACATTATGGATCTTCCAAGTCTGAGGAAGATCAAGACGGAAGGCAACGGGATTGATGACGGACAAGATCTTGTAAGGCCCAATAAACTTAGGACCCAACTTCCAGGAGGGAACCTTCAGTTTGATATTCTTTGTAGACAACCACACCAGATCACCCACATTCAGGTCCGGACCAGGCACAGGTCTCTTATCCGCCACACGCTTATATCTCTCACTCATCCTCTTCAGATTACCCTGAATCTTTTGCCAAATAAATGACAAAGACGAGGAAAATCTCTCCTCATCAGGTAAACCAGAAGACCCCTCTCCAGAGAATGTCCTAAACTGCAGATGAAACCCATATGCACCAAAAAATGGTGACTTATCAGAGGACTCCTGGCGATGGTTATTTAAAGCAAACTCAGCAAGGGACAAAAAAGAACACCAATCCTCCTGATTCTCCGCCACAAAACAGTGCAGATATGTCTCCAGATTCTGATTGACGCGTTCGGTCTGACCATTCGACTGCGGGTGAAAAGCAGAAGAGAACGACAACCAAACCCCCAAGCGAGAACAGAAGGCCTTCCAGAATCTGGAAACAAATTGCGTGCCCCTATCAGAAAAGATGTCTGAAGGAATGCCATGCAATTTGACAATGTGATCAACAAACGCTTGCGCCAGCGTCTTAGCATTGGGTAACCCAGGAAAGGGAATTAAATGCGTCATTTTTCTAAAACGGTCCACTACCACCAGAATCACAGTCTTCCCCGAGGAACGAGGCAGGTCCGTAGTGAAGTCCAGGGACAGATGCGTCCAAGGACGGGAAGGAATGGGTAAAGGGAGGAGAGATGGCCGTGAATGAGGGACCGTGGCACGAGCGCAGGTCTCGCAGGCTGCCACAAAACCCTCAACCGTCTTACGAAGATCCGGCCACCAGAATCTCTGAGCAATGAGATCTACTGTGGCTCTACTCCCCGGGTGCCCAGCAAGGACAGTATCGTGGTGCTCCTTAAAAACCTTGTGTCGTAAAGCGAGAGGCACAAACAACCTCCCAGGAGGACAAAGATCAGGAGCCTCTGCCTGGGCTGTCTAAACCTCTGCCTCCAAATCAGGATAAAGAGCAAAGACGACCACCCCTTCAGCCAAAATGGGACCCGGGTCTTCAAAGTTCCCCCCTCCCGGAAAACAACGTGACAGGGCATCTGCCTGCACATTTTTAACCCCAGGGCGGAACGTAACAACAAAATTAAACCTAGAAAAGAGCAAAGACCATCTGGCCTGTCTCGGGTTCAGACGCTTGGCTGATTCCAAGTAGGCCAGATTCTTATGGTCGGTAAACACGGTAATAGGGTGTCTAGCTCCCTCTAACCAATGGCGCCATTCGTCAAAAGCTAATTTGATGGCCAACAACTCCCTATCTCCCACATCGTAATTTCTCTCTGCAGAGGAGAGTTTCCTTGAGAAAAAGGCACACGGTCGCCATTTGGAAGGAGAGGGACCCTGAGATAAGACCGCACCCACACCCACCTCAGAAGCATCCACCTCAACAATAAAAGGTAGAGAGACATCAGGTTGTACCAAAATGGAAGCGGAAGCAAAACTCTCTTTAATACTAGAAAAGGCTTTAAGCACATCTACCGATCACGAGGAAAAATCCACCCCCTTTTTAGTCATATCAGTAAGTGGCTTAACAACAGAGGAATAATTCTAAATGAACTTTCTGTAATAATTGGCAAAACCCAAAAACCGCATCAGCGCCTTATGATTCTCAGGAAGCTCCCAATCAAGCACAGCGCGGACCTTCTCAGGGTCCATGCGAAAACCAGAAGCGGAGAGAAGAAAACCAAGAAATTTAATCTCCGGAACTGCAAACACACATTTCTCCAGTTCAGCGTACAATTTATTCTCCCGCAGAATCAGCAAGACCTGACTTAGGTGGTCCCGATGAGTCTTGAAATCAGGAGAAAAAATCAAAATGTAAACTAGATACACCAGTACAAATTTCCCCATTAAATGATAAAAAATGCTGTTCACAAAATGTTGGAAGACGGCCGGAGCATTCATCAAACCAAAGGGCATAACCAAATTCTCAAAATGACCCTCAGGGGTATTGAAGGCCGTCTTCCATTCGTCCCCTTCCCTGACCCTGTGTCACGGATGGTGTTGCAGAAAACTGGAAGTTATAAATAAACATCCGACTGACTTGATCCCAAACTAAGGAACATATGGGTGAGCCCTATAAAACCCCTAGAACTCTCCCTGACTGCTATGCCCATGCAAAGGTCTTTATGGTAGACGATTGCATGCCCTCGTACCTAGACTGTGTGACACCTGAAAACCCTATAATAGTGAGGGGACACAACCGCCGGCTCCCTGCACTTAATACAGACGGAGTCAGGGTCACCTAGAATCAAGCCAGCAAGGAAACACAAATAAAGGGAAAAAGACTTATCTGAGGAATCAGCAGTTGCAGCCTCCAGCAGTGAACACAATCCTGGAAGTAGTATAAACCGCAAAGTGAGGCAGTATGGGAGGGAATATAAAGGGAGGCAATCAGTGTAAATAGATGACAGCTGGGAGAAGGAAAGGAGATGACAAAGTGAAACCAAAACAAAGAACATCATGCAAGAGGTACAGAAGAACGTCTGCCAGACCTTCTCAGAGAGCTGGCGGTGACAGTACCCCTCTCTCTACAAGTGGACTCCGTACACTCAGAGCCAACCTTCTCAGGATGGGACCTATGAAAAGCCCTGATGAGACGAGTGGCCTTAATGTCCGCCACTGGGACCCACATCCTCTCCTCAGGACCATAACCCTCCCAATGAACGAAGTACTGGAGAGAACCATGGATAATGCGAGAATCCACAATTCTAGAGACCTGAAATTCAAGATTAACATCAACAACAATCGGAGGAGGAGGCAAAGAGGAGGGTACAGTGGGTTGGACATATGCGGTTTTAATAGGACCTGTGAAAAACATTATGGATCTTCCAAGTCTGAGGAAGATCAAGACGGAAGGCAACGGGATTGATGACGGACAAGATCTTGTAAGGCCCAATAAACTTAGGACCCAACTTTCAGGAGGGAACCTTCAGTTTGATATTCTTTGTAGACAACCACACCAGATCACCCACATTCAGGTCCGGACCAGGCACACGTCTCTTATCCGCCACACGCTTATATCTCTCACTCATCCTCTTCAGATTACCCTGAATCTTTTGCCAAATAAATGACAAAGACGAAGAAAATCTCTCCTCATCAGGTAAACCAGAAGACCCCTCTCCAGAGAATGTCCCAAACTGCGGATGAAACCCATATGCACCAAAAAATGGTGACTTATCAGAGGACTCCTGGCGACGGTTATTTAAAGCAAACTCAGCAAGGGACAAAAAAGAACACCAATCCTCCTGATTCTCTGCCACAAAACAGCGCAGATATGTCTCCAGATTCTGATTGACGCGTTCGGTCTGGCCATTCGACTGTGGGTGAAAAGCAGAAGAGAACGACAACCGAACCCCCAAGCGAGAACAGAAGGCCTTCCAGAATCTGGAAAAAAATTGCGTGCCCCTATCTGAAACAATGTCAATTTGACAATGTGATCAACAAATACTTGTGCCAGCGTCTTAGCATTGGGTAACCCAGGAAAGGGAATGAAATGCGCCATTTTGCTAAAACGGTCCACTACTACCAGAATCACAGTCTTCCCCGAGGAACAAGGCAGGTCCGTAATGAAGTCCATGGACAGATGCGTCCAAGGACGGGAAGGAATGGGTAACGGGAGGAGAGAACCCGATGGCCGTGAATGAGGGACCTTGGCACGAGCGCAGGTCTCGCAGGCTGCCAGAAAACCCCCAACCGTCTTACGAAGAGCCGGCCACCAGAATCTCTGAGCAATGAGATCCACTGTGGCTCTACTCCCCGGGTGCCCAGCAAGAACAGTATCGTGGTGCTCCTTAAAAACCTTGTGTCGTAAAACAAGAGGCACAAACAACCTCCCAGGAGGACAAAGATCAGGAGCCTCTGCCTGGGCTGCCTGAACCTCTGCCTCCAAATCTGGATAAAGAGCAGAGACGACCACCCCTTCAGCCAAAATGGGACCCGGGTCTTTAAAGTTCCCCCCTCCCAGAAAACAACGTGACAGGGCATCATCCTTCACATTTTTAACCCCAGGGCGGAACGTGACAACAAAATTAAACCTAGAACAGAATAAAGACCATCTGGCGTGTCTCGGGTTCAGACGCTTGGCTGATTCCAAGTAGGCCAGATTCTTATGGTCGGTAAACACGGTAATAGGGTGTCTGGCTCCCTCTATCCAATGGCGCCATTCCTCAAAAGCTAATTTGATGGCCAACAACTCCCTATCTCCCACATCGTAATTTCTCTCTGCGGAGGAGAGTTTCCTTAAGAAAAAGGCACACGGTCGCCATTTGACAGGAGAGGGACCCTGAGACAAGACCGTACCCACACCCACCTCAGAAGCGTCCACCTTAACAATGAAAGGTAGAGAGACATCAGGTTGTACCAAGATGGGAGCGGAAGCAAAACTCTCTTTGATACTAGAAAAGGCCTTAAGCGCATCTACCGACCAGGAGGAAAATCTACCCCTTTTTTAGTCACATCATTGAGTGGCCTCCAGCAGTGAACACAATCCAGGAAGTAGTATAAACCGCAAAGTGAGGCAGTATGGGAGGGAATATAAAGGGAAGCAATCAGTGTAAATAGATGACAGCTGGGAGAAGGAAAGGAGATGACAAAGTGAAACCAAAACAAAGAACATCATGCAAGAGGTATAGAAGAACGTCTGCCAGACCTTCTCAGAGAGCTGGCGGTGACACCCTGACTAGGTTGTATGCCCCTCTTAAATCCAACTTAGAAAAAACTTTAGCCCCAACAATCTGGTTAAACAGGTCCGGGATCAGAGGAAGCGGATAAGGGTCACGAATTGTGATACAGTTCAGCTCCCTGAAATCCAGACATGGTCTTAAAGAACCATCTTTTTTCTTAACAAAAAAAAAACAGCGGCACCAGGTGACTTCTAGGGTCGGATGTGTCCCTTTCTCAGGCTCTCAGAGATATAAGTACGCATAGCGACTCTTTCAGGTTGGGAGAGATTGTATAAACGTGATTTTGGCAGCTTGGCGCCTGGGATGAGATTAATAGGGCAATCGTACTCCCGGTTAGGGGGCAGCTCCTGGACACCACTCTCTGAAAACACATCCAAAAATTCCGAGAGAAAAGATGGTACAGTCTTGGTAGAAACCTCTGAAAGAGACGCCGTGAGGCAATTCTCTCTGCAGAAGTCACTCCAACCATTTATTTGCCTTGCTTGCCAATCAATGGTGGGGTTATGTTTAGTGAGCCAGGGTAGCCCCAACACTAGAAGAGTAGGTAATCCGCTTAAGACGAAACATGACATATCCTCAACATGAGCATCACCCACAGTCAAACGGATATTGTGAACTATGCCCTTTAACAATTTTTGAGAAAGTGGAGCGGAATCGATAGCAAAAACCGGTATATCCTTTCCAAAAGTGCATACCTGGAAACCATGTGTTATAGCAAATTGATTATCAATGAGATTGACAGCTGCTCCACTATCTACAAAAATCTCACAAACAATATTCTTGCTATCTAGCGCCACCCTGGCAGATAGGACAAAACGGGAACTACAAGCAAAAGGCAAACATTCAATTTCCGCATCAACCTTGCCGATAGTAACAGATGGAAAGTTTTTAGAGGGTTTTTTCTTTTTGTTTCCTTATTACCCTCAGAAAACTCCCTCAATCTCCTAGAAGGGAAAACATTTGCCAAATGATTTATACCCCCACAACAGAAACAAACCCTCCTCTGAGAGCTGAATCCTCTACTATCAGAGGCAAGCAAACCCAGCTGCATGGCCTCCTGCTCAGAGGGAATTGAGAGAGACTGAGGCCCCTGCGCACTGAATGAGACCGCCCCACTGTCCTTGGACTGAATATGACAGGAAGGAGTGGTCTCTCCTCTCTCTCTAAGACGCCTGTCAATACGAACAGCTACAGACATGGCAGACTCCAACGGGGCAGGTCTCTCATGAAAGGCAAATGCATCTTTCAATCCCTCCGAATGACCATAGCAAAATTGACTTCGGAGTGCAGCATCATTCCAACCAGTATCAGCTGCCCATCTCCGAAATTCAGAACAATATATTTCTGCGGACTGTTTACCCTGGCATAAAAGACGCAGTTTAGATTCAGCCAGAGCAATACGATCCGGGTCATCATATATCTGCCCCAGGGCTACAAAAAATTAATCCACCGATCGGAGGGGCCGTGCCCCCACCGGCAGCGAAAAGGCCCAAGACTGAACGTTATCCCTGAGCAGCGAGATGATGATCCCCACCCTCTGCTCCTCATCACCAGAGGAATGGGGAAGTAGGCGAAAATGGAGTTTGCAAGCCTCTCTAAGGCTACTTTCACACCTGAACGCTGCTTGTAGCGTTCGGGTGTCCGCCTGGCCGTGCGGAGGCAAGCGGATCCGTCCAGACTTACAATGTAAGTCAATGGGGACGGATCCGTTCGAAGATTACACTATATGGCTCAATCTTCAAACGGATCCGTCCCCCATTGACTTTCAATGTAAAGTCTGGACGGATCCGTTCAGGCTACTTTCACACTTAGAAATTTTTCTAAGTTATAATGCAGACGGATCCGTTCTGAACGGATACAAACGTCTGCATTATAGGAGCGGATCCGTCTGAGGAAACATCAGACGGACCCGCTCTGAACAGCAGTGTGAAAGTAGCCTAAAGCGAACAAAATTCTCACTACCCCCGGAGAACGTATCCGGAAGCGAGATCTTAGGCTCGGAACAAACTCCATGAACGCAAGCAGAACCAGTCACCTGAAACTGAGACACAGTTTTACAGAGATCTGCTACCTCCAGTGAAAGACCCTGCATGCGGTCAATCAAGGCTGAAACCTGATCCATGCTTAAGACTGTATTGGCGGTTTATAATGTCACGGATGGTGTTGCAGAAAACTGGAAGTTATAAATAAACATCCGACTGACTTGATCCCAAACTAAAGAAACATATGGATGAGCCCTATAAATCCCCTAGAACTCTCCCTGACTGCTATGCCCATGCAAAGGTCTTTATGGTAGCCCTCGTACCTAGACTGTGTGACACCTGAAAACCCTATAATAGTGAGGGGACACGACCACTGGCTCCCTGCACTTAATACAGACGGAGTCAGGGTCACCTAGAATCAAGCCAGCAAGGAAACACAAATAAAGGGAAAAATACTTATCTGAGGAATCAGCAGTTGCAGCCTCCAGCAGTGAACACAATCCAGGAAGTAGTATAAACCGCAAAGTGAGGCAGTATGGGAGGGAATATAAAGGGAGGCAATCAGTGTAAATAGATGACAGCTGGGAGAAGGAAAGGAGATGACAAAGTGAAACCAAAACAAAGAACATCATGCAAGAGGTATAGAAGAACGTCTGCCAGACCTTCTCAGAGAGCTGGCGGTGACACCCTGACTAGGTTGTATGCCCCTCTTAAATCCAACTTAGAAAAAACTTTAGCCCCAACAATCTGGTTAAATAGGTCCGGGATCAGAGGAAGCGGATATGGGTCACGAATCGTGATACGGTTCAGCTCCCTGAAATCCAGACAAGGTCTGAAAGAAGCATCTTTTTTCTTAACAAAAAAAAACAGCGGCAACAGGTGACTTCGAGGGTCGGATGTGTCCCTTTCTCAGGCTCTCAGAGATATAAGTACGCATAGCGACTCTTTCAGGTTAGAAGAGATTGTATAATCGTGATTTTGGCAGCTTGGCGCCTGGGATGAGATTAATAGGGCAGTCATACTCCCGGTGAGGGGGCAACTCCTGGACACCACTCTCGGAAAACACATCCGAAAATTCAGAGAGAAAAGATGGCACAGTCTTGGTAGAAACCTCTGAAAGAGACGCCGTGAGGCAATTCTCTCTGCAAAACTGCATGACATATCCTCAACATGAACGTCACCCACAGTCAAACGGATATTGTGAACTATGCCCTTTAACGATCTTTGAGAAAGTGGAGCGGAATCGATAGCAAAAACAGGTATATCCTTTTCCAAAGTGCATACCTGGAAACCATGCGTTGATTCAAATTGATTATCAATGAGATTGACAGCTGCTCCACTATCTACAAAAATCTCACAAATAATGTTCTTGCTGTCTAGCGCCACCCTGGCAGGTAGGAGAAAACGGGAACTACAATTTCAATTTCCGCATCAACCTTGCCAATACTAGCAAATGGAAAGTTATTAGAGTTTTTTTTATTTATTATTACACTCAGAAAACTCCATGAATCTCCTAGAGGGGCAAACATTAGCCAAATGATTTATACCCCCACAACAGAAACAAACCCTCCTCTGAGAGCTGAATCCTCTACTATCAGAGGCAAGCAAACCCAGCTGCATGGCCTCCTCCTCAGAGGGGATTGAGACAGACTGAGACCCCTGCGCACTGAATGAGACAGCCCCACTGTCCTTGGGCTGAATATGACAGGAAAGAGTAGTCTCCTCTCTCTCTCTCTAAGACGCCTGTCAATACGAACAGCTAGAGACATGGCAGACTCTAACGACACTGGTCTCTCATGAAAAGCAAATGCATCTTTCAATCTTTCCGAAAGACCATGGCAAAATTGACTTCGGAGTGCAGCATCATTCCAACCAGTATCAGCTGCCCATCTCTGAAATTCAGAACAATATATCTCTGCAGACAGAAGGCCCGGAGCACACAGAAGGCCCGGCCCCCTCCGTCTACTCATTCATAGAATTATTATGGGGCATTAAGGCAGGCCCGCCCGCTTGTATTCTCCATCCTCTCCCCAACCCCCTTGTGGATGCGATTGCTGCTGATTGGCTAGTGTATCGCTGGCAGGCGCCCTCACGTCTGCCTGAAGTGAAGCCATCAGACAGTGGCAGTGAGTGCAGCCCCCCCCCCACCCCGGCACAGACTGAAGGACCGTCCGCTTCGGACCAGTCTATATGGTACATGGTTGGATATGGGTATTTTTGAGGGCAGCAGCAAGCAGTGGGGTTTTGGGGGGCTACTAGAGGCTCATAGAGGACCCGGGGGGGGGCTCATAGAGGCTCATAGAGGACCCAGGAGGACAGTGTGCTTTCCTCCTTCCCGGGCATTTTGGGGGGCATTATGGGGTTGGATAACATCTTTAACTCCTTGATGCTGATGCTAAGTGTGCACATAGAGTCACAGAATATAGTGGTCTTACAAAGCAGGAGATGCTCCAAAATGCTCTAGCGCACTTCCATACGGGGGAGCAAATCCTGCACATGTGATCCATTTCCAAAGGCAATCCCCAGCAATAATGTATACAATGGATGATTACCACAACGGACCACATGTGCCACAAAAACATCCTACATACCAAAGTGGTTTAGAAAGGCAGAAAAATGCTCAGACCTCAAATGCTGTTGCATATTCTTAAACAGGGGAGCATATCCTGCACATGTGGTCCGTTGCTAACAGCAATCCCCAGCATTTTTTCCTGCATACAAAGGGGGATGCCCGCAGCGGACCACATTTACCACAATGTAATTAATAAAATAGAACAAAAAGTGGACAAAGAAATTGTGCACAACAATGGTACATTCACTTGACAATATATGGCTAAACCCTCATACTGGTATTAAATATGAGATTTTCTCCAATAGATTCTTATATCAAGAACATACTGGAGTCCGCACACCTCGCCAAGGTCTCTCATGGTCACACGGCACCTAACGCTAACCTACCTATGGCATATAAGCAATTGTTGAAAGGGGCATAGAGTCCGACACACAGCCAACTGACCCCCAGTTACCTCCAGCGTGAAATCACAGATACAATGGGAGGAGGGAGGATGCTGTGAGTCCCAGCTATCACTGATTCATGTGATGCAGGCAAAACAGGTGCACCTGAATGTTACCCATAGTTAAAAATCAGGCACATTCAGACCTGGAGTTGCTACACCTCCAGTCATGCATACAAAAACAGATTCACAGAATAAAGTGGTCTTACAAAGCAGAAGATGCTCCAAACCCCTTATGCTGTAGTTAACTTCCATCTGGGGGAGCAAATTCCGCCCCCCACACAGCACATCATTCACCTTTGGGGAGGGGGGGGGATATGATTGATGGCTATGTGTACACTCAGCAGAAAGGAGTTAAAGGGGTTATTCAACCCCTATAATTCCCCCCAAAATTATCTGTATGCGGTGCCTGGGCATTTTGAGGGGCATAATAAGGGTTAGATAGCCCCTTTAACCCTTAGGATACCGGAGGTTTTTTTGTTTTTGCATTTTCTTTTTCTTCCCTAGCTTCCTTGAGCCATTTTTATTTTTCCGTTCACATAGATCTATAAAGGGCTTATTTTTTGCGGGTGAAGTTATACTTTAATATGGCATACAATGTAGTGTGAAGTGGGCAAAAAAATTCCAAATCCGTTTTACGGGTTTTGCTCCAATAGCATTCCCTTTGAGGCAAAACTGACCAGTGCCCTTCTTTCTCTGGGTCAGTACGATTACAATGATACCACATATGTATAGGTTTTTTTTTGTCTAAATAGTGTAAAAATAAATAAAAACTTTGAAAAAAAAATATTTACTTTTTTAAATCTGCAAAAGACATGCAACTTGCGACACAAAATCCAGCATGTCTTGATACCCATCCTGTTGGTAGAGGTACATGTTTGTCTAGGGATGGTACTGTTTTTGTAATGTTACATTGCATATTCTTTCCTGATACTATCTTTTTACAGCTATTTATGTTTCTGTTGCAAATATTTGGCTTAGTCTTGTTCTGCCTTTTTGCTTGTATGCAGGGAGGCAATAGTTTCTCATCGCAGGTGAACTTGTAACATATTTATGCTGCTGTAACAAGACCTGTAATTATTTTTATCATGTTACTTTGCAGAGTCTCATATGTAGAACAGTTATAACAAGCATGATAAGGATTTACATGTCCATATTTAACATCATCATTTTGTAGATCAGTGTCATTCCATTGGGAACGTAGGAGCCCCGTCAATACAGCTACTGGGGTGGGGACTGCTACCAGACATGTCTCCAAAATGTTAGATGCGGATAAAGGGGTTCGGAGACAGAAATCAGTTAAGTTCAGAGTTTTGGCCAGGTACAGCCATAAATTCTCCTTCGTCTTCCACAGATTGTCTTCCCCCCTGCATTCAGTCTTCAGGTGTGTCTGCCGTTCCCACAACTGTGGGAGGGTGAGTAGGAGACACAAAATCGTAATTATCAAGGCACTGCATCTCAGCCATCTCAAGGAATTTTCCGACTGCATCATCCTGCCCTTCTTTCTCTGGGTCAGTACGATTACAATGATACCACATATGTATAGTTTTTTTTATGTCTAAATAGTGTAAAAATAAATAAAAACTTTGAAAAAAAAATATTTACTTTTTTACATCACCATATTCTGACCCCCTATATATTTCTTTATTGGAAAATGGGAGTGTGGCAGGGGAGGGGCCAGGACAGGAGGTGGGATGGGCCAGGGGTAGGTAGTGGGCAGGGTTAGGGGGCCTAATTCAGATTCTTGCTAAGGTGCCCAGTGATTTCTATGTACGCCCCTGCTACACAGCACAAAAATATCTGCGACATGTCTGCAACTTGCTGTTGCATGACTCTTTTAGAGCTGTGATTTGGCTGTGAGAATACAGTCAAGTCACAGGAGGGTTGTATGTCATGCATGACTTACATTAAAGCCTCTGGAATAAAATCTGCAAGAGACATGCAACTTGCGACACAAAATCCAGCATGTCTTGATTTTTTTGCATCGCAGTGGCAGCATGTCGCATTGCGACACCATTGACAATCATTACTTGAAATGTTGCCATGTAGCTGCACTCTAATTGTCTCTGGAGTCCTTTACACAACACTCTTGAGGGAATCTATCACACCATGCACTTCATATTTCTGGTTTCAAAGTCATAAGATAGGGGCTTTGTGACCTTCTGAGCAGTGATGGCCAGTTCGCAGTGTTCAGAGCGGCTCGCGGCGTAGGCTTGGGAATAAAGATGGCAGATCGCATGTGTTCGTCGGCGAACACTGCGAACTGGCCATCACTGCTTCTGAGTCCATTGTACGAAAGCTTTTTTCATTTTTTTATCACTCACTCCAGTTTTGAAAAGTGGGTGAGAAATTACGCATGCTTATGTTAATGAGTTTCCCTCCCAATTCTTTTACTGAGACTTTTAAAGAGTCTCAAAAAGAGTCACAAACTCACACCAGTAGAAGGGTGGTGTAGGAAAACTGGAGTAACAGCTCTAGACAAAAGTGTTAGATATCAGATAACCCCTTTAAATCTATGTCTGGGCCCCTTGTAAGGATTATACACTGCTCAAAAAAATAAAGGGAACACAAAAATAACACATCCTAGATCTGAATTAATTTAATATTCTTCTGAAATACTTTGTTATTTACATAGTTGAATGTGCTGACAACAGAATCACACAAAAATAAAAAAATGGAAATCAAATTTTAAACCCGTGGAGGTCTGGATTTGGAGTCACACTCAAAATTAAAGTGGAAACACACACTACAGGCTGATCCAACTTTGATGTAATGTCCTTAAAACAAGTCAAAATGAGGCTCAGTAGTGTGTGTGGCCTCCACGTGCCTGTATGACCTCCCTACAACGCCTGTGCATGCTCCTGATGAGGTGGCGGACGGTCTCCTGAGGGATCTCCTCCCAGACCTGGACTAAAGCATCTGCCAACTCCTGGACAGTCTGTGGTGCAACGTGACATTGGTGGATAGAGCGAGACATGATGTCCCAGATGTGCTCAATTGGATTCAGGTCTGGGGAACGGGCGGGCCAGTCCATAGCATCAATGCCTTCATCTTGCAGGAACTGCTGACACACTCCAGCCACATGAGGTCTAGCATTGTCTTGCATTAGGAGGAACCCAGGGCCAACCGCACCAGCATATGGTCTCACAAGGGGTCTGAGGATCTCATCTCGGTACCTAATGGCAGTCAGGCTACCTCTGGTGAGCACATGGAGGGCTGTGCGGCCCTCCAAAGAAATGCCACCCCACACCATTACTGACCCAATGCCAAACCGGTCATGCTGGAGGATGTTGCAGGCAGCAGAACGTTCTCCACGGCGTCTCAAGACTCTGTCACGTCTGTCACATGTGCTCAGTGTGAACCTGCTTTAATCTGTGAAGAGTAGAGGGCGCCAGTGGCGAATTTGCCAATCTTGGTGTTCTCTGGCAAATGCCAAACGTCCTGCACGGTGTTGGTCTGTAAGCCCAACCCCCACCTGTGGACGTCGGGCCCTCATATCACCCTCATGGAGTCTGTTTCTGACCGTTTTAGCAGACACATGCACATTTGTGGCCTGCTGGAGGTCATTTTGCAGGGCTCTGGCAGTGCTCCTCCTGTTCTCCGACACTTAGATCAAAACATCCAGCATTGGGGGGAGCAGCTAATAGCAGGCCGTGATGGGGACGAGTCTCCTTGAGGTTGGTCACTGTTGCGGCCTGCTATTGGCTGCTCCCCCTGTTGCTGGATGTTTTGCAGCGGCAGCCGTGCAGGGTTCCGGAGCAAAGGGGGTGCCAGGGAGCAGGTAAGTATATTCCATACAAGGGGCCCGGGCACTGGGGAGATATCTTAGATATCAGATAATCCCTTTAAAGACACACCAAATTTAACAAAGATCATGCAACATTTGATTAAATCCTCATGCACACTGTAAGGAAATTTGGACCCTTTGCTTATGGTATCCCTGATACCAGACTTTCGGTGGTCAGCTTGGGTTAAGTCTATCTGGCGCCAGGAAAATGAACTTGTCAGATATATATATATATATATATATATATATATATAACACAAACACGTGTCTGTCCAAATTCACTCTAGTTTATTTAGCAGCTTGTAAGTGCTTGATATAGGGGGGGGGGGGGGGGGTTGAACTTCCTTGACATCCAATCATATGTTAGCATTTGCCTTAACCTATAGCATGAATACACATAAGCTTTGCTATAACATAATAGATGCCTCATAGTAACAGCATTAACCAATCATATGTAGACACATATAGGCAGGCAAACATTAAGCGAGGATGACCTTGTAAGGCATGACTGTTTTCACTAGGAACCTAGGAATTTCAGGAAATGCTCAAAGGAAAGAGAGAAATTCCTAAGTCCCAGTGGGGGAACTTGAAACAGTGCATGAACAAGATGCTATCACAATACATATTGTTAGAACAGACAAAATGGAGTCACATATATCCTTTCAATCCCCTCTTAGAACCTTATATCTTACATTATATGGTTCTTTCTCTTTTCTCCCTTAGTTTGTTTGTAAGCCTTTAGATATTCTATATACCCTTCAGGAGTATAATCCTCAGGTTTTGTTGGAGTTGTATTTGCCTCTTCCATCTCTACCGGAGTATAGAGGAATGTTGAGTGTACCCCTCTTTCGGCCACTTTTTGACATATGGCAAGAAGGGAGGGCACACTCTGTAGACAACAGCAGAGACACACTATTGCAGTGACCACGGCGAGTGCCACTCCTAAGACATACCTTATTTGACCAAAGTCAGGTATCCAGCCAAAAAGCCAGTCCCACCATCCTTGGTCAACATCTTGTTTTATGTGTTTAATAATTTCTTCTAGTTGGCCTATTTTATCTTTTATTCCATGGGAGTGATCTGATAAATTGAAACAACACATCCCTGCAAACGCTGAGCATCCTACACCATGTTGAAGCAATAAATAGTCAATAGTTGCCCTATTCTGCAAGATAGCCTTTTTATATGATTGTATATCCAGCAGTATATCTTGCAGAATTGCACTAGTGACATTTATCTGTTTTACCATAAAACAGGCAAGTTTTGATATTGTCCTGTGGTTATATATGGCCAACCCAGGTACCCCTATCATAGATACCCTAAACTCATGTACTCTGCTCTAGAGAGGAGGTTCACATTGTAGTCACAATTTTCTGGTAGCTGCAGGGAAGTGTCTCTCGTGTGTCGCGTCTGTATTACTGGGACTAGTGGTATCATTGTTAACGTCAACCTAGCTATCGTACAGGGTCCCTCTGTAATATTGGCTGGTATGTAAGTGTAACTAGTATTTCCACAGGCCAATACCCATCCTGTTGGTAGAGGTACATGTTTGTCTAGGGATGGTACTGTTTTTGTAATGTTACATTGCATATTCTTTCCTGATACTATCTTTTTACAGCTATTTATGTTTCTGTTGCAAATATTTGGCTTAGGGCTCTTTCACACTTGCGTTATTGTCTTCCGGCATAGAATTCCGTCGTCGGGCTCTATGCCGGAAGAATCCTGATCAGGATTATCCTAATGCATTCTGAATGGAGAGAAATCCGTTCAGGATGCATCAGGATGTCTTCAGTTCCGGAACGGAATGTTTGTTGGCCGGAGAAAATACCGCAGCATGCTGCGCTTTTTGCTCCAGCCAAAAATCCGGAACACTTGCCGCAAGGCCGGATCCGGAATTAATGCCCATTGGAAGGCATTGATCCGGATCCGGCCTTAAGCTAAACGTCGTTTCGGCGCATTGCCGGAGCCGACATTTAGATTTTTCAGAGTGGTTACCATGGCTGCCGGGACGCTAAAGTCCTGACAGCCATGGTAAAGTGTAGCGGGGAGCGGGGGAGCAGCATACTTACCGTCCGTGCGGCTCCCCGGGCGCTCCAGAGTGACGTCAGGGCGCCCCAAGCGCATGGATCACGTGATCGCATGGTTCACGTCATCCATGCGCATGGGGCACTCTGACGTCATTCTGGAGCGCCCCGGGAGCCGCACGGACTGTAAGTATACCGCTCCCCCGCTCCCCGCTCCTACTATGGCAACCAGGACTTTAATAGCGTCCTGGCTGCCATACTAACACTGAAAGCATTTGGAAGACGGTTCTGTCTTCAAATGCTTTCAGTACACTTGCGTTTTTCCGGATCCGGCGGGCACCTCCGGCAACGGAAGTGCATGCCGGATCCCAACAACGCAAGTGTGAAAGAGGCCTTAGTCTTGTTCTGCATTTTTGCTTGTATGCAGGGAGGCAATAGTTTCTCATCGCAGGTGAACTTGTAACATATTTATGCTGCTGTAACAAGACCTGTAATTATTTTTATCATGTTACTTTGCAGAGTCTCATATGTAGAACAGTTATAACAAGCATGATAAGGATTTACATGTCCATATTTAACATCATCATTTTGTAGATCAGTGTCATTCCATTGGGAACGTAAGAGCCCCGTCAATACAGCTACTGGGGTGGGGACTGCTACCAGACATGTTTTCAAAATGTTAGATGCAGATAAAGTGGTTCGGAGACAGAAATCAGTTAAGTTCAGAGTTTTGGCCAGGTACAGCCATAAATTCTCCTTCGTCTTCCACAGATTGTCTTCCCCCCTGCATTCCGTTTTCAGGTGTATCTGCCTGTCCCACAACTGTGGGAGGGTGAGTAGGAGACACAAAATCGTAATTATCAAGGCACTGCATCTCAGCCATCTCAAGGAATTTTCCGACTGCATCATCCTGCTGGGGGTCAAGGCTGTCTGCCTCCGTTAGTACCCCTTCTGTGTCTTCTTCAAGGTCAAGGCTTTCTGCCTCCGTTAGTACCTCTCTTTTCTTCACCAACTTAATTCTTGTGGCGTGGATCAACGTGGGTGACTGTTTAGTGAGGACTGCTGTTCTGGTGATCGCGACTACCTCGGTAGGTGGTCCGTAAGTGAAGCTTCCTGGTTCCTTTCCCTTCTTTAAGATCTTGACCATCACCTGATCTCCTACCCGGAATAGGTGGGTTGGTTCCTGTGAAAGAGAAGGAGACTTACAAGCAACTTTTTCTTCAGTTTTACTGAGGACCTTGATCAGATTAGTAACATACTCATCTCTGATCAGGTCCAAGTCCCCTTCCTGCACTACCAGGGGGTGTTTTGCCCATGGTGTGGGGAAAGGCCTACCCATTAGAATTTCGAATGGTGACATCCCTAACTTCTTATTAGGCGTCATTCTAATTTCTGCAAGTATTATGGGTAGGATTTGTTTCCATTTTTCAAATGTACCAGCAGTGGCCTTCCTAAGTTTGTCTTTAACTGTCCTGTTGATTCTTTCCACAATGCCTGAGCTTTGTGGGTGGTATGGAATATGAAATTTCCATTCCACCTGTAACAGTCTGGGTATCTCCTTGTTAAGTTTTGAGGTGAAGGCTGGCCCCTGGTCTGACTCAATAACCAGAGGACAGCCCCACCTTGGGATTATTTGCTGAGTCAGGATTTTGGCTGTAGTTTTAGCATCTTCTGCCTTTGTAGGGAAGACTTCTGGCCACCTTGAGAACATGTCCACTATCACTAATGCATACTCTTGTTTCCCTTTTGTTTTAGGTATATGCGTATAATCCACCTGCAAGTGGGTGAATGGTGTAGTGGGGTAGTCAAGGTGTTGGTGGGGTATTTTCAGTGGGTTGTTAGGGTTGTTTCTCAAGCACGTAATACATCTGTGTATGTAGTCCGTGACTAGCTGTTTGCTATCAGTGATGTAAAAACTTTGGCTCAACAACATGTGAGTGGTTTGAATGCTGCTGTGTCCTACCCCGTGAAAGTGTGCAATGAAGATGGATGCACTATGCTGAGGTATGCATGGCTTCCCCTCTTTGCAGACCAATCCAGACTTTGGATTTTTCTGCAAAATTGGATAGCACCAATCCTTCTCCTCTGTTTCAGTTGCATACCTTTGTAGGTCTGTTAACATGTGTGTCAAATCAGGTGAGGGTGGGTGTAGGACTGCCATTTCCCAATTGTCATGATTCGTTCTGTTTGGGTTTCTCTTGGCTGTGTCTTTAGCTACACTATCTGCAAGTGCATTTCCTCTTGAAATTCTGTCTTTTACATTTGTGTGTGCCCTGCAATGTACTATAGCTAGATCTGAAGGCAATCTGATTGCGGCCAAGAGGTCCGTGACTAGCTGTGCATGTGAGATTCTCTTACCATCTGCTGCAGTGAATCCTCTCCTCTGCCAAATCATTCCATGATCCCATACTACACCATGAGCATATCTGCTGTCTGTGTAAATGGTGACAGGTTTATTAGTGTGTAGTATGCAAGCCCTTGTGAGTGCAATGAGTTCAGCTGCCTGTGCAGACTGAATGGGAATTGGGCTTGTTTCCAGGACTATGTCTGGCAGCATGACAATAGCATATGCTGCACAGAATATGGTGTCAGTGGGACGAGAACATGATTCATCAACAAAGACTTCTGGTGCGTCAAGTATGGGAACAGTTGATAAGTCAGCCCTGGGTGACGTCTCATGATTGAGCACCTGTAGGCAATCATGTGTGTCAGGTAGGACGTCTTCTGTTCCTTTTAGCCCTAGTAATGCATTCAAAATAGGTGCTGGTCCTGTAATGTCGGATGCATATTTAATCTGGAGTGAAGGGTTACTGAGCAACAGGATCTCATATCCAGATAATCTTTGCGCTGACATGTGTTGTGTATGTACACCTCTGAGCAAGCCTACAACATCATGTGTAGTGTGCAAAAAGGTTAGATGTTCCAGCGTGAAAGTGGTTGCTAATTCTACCATCATTGCACAGGCTGCAAGGGAACGCAGACATGCCGGGATCCCCTGAACAGAGGTGGGCATAACAGTTGAAAAAACGCAACTTGCCTCCATGTTCTTGTGTCAGTACCCCCGCCATGGTTTTACAATTTTGGCGTGCAAACATGTGGAAGGGCATATTATAGTCAGGGAGGCCCAGCCCTGGACTCGACATGAGTGAACATTTCAGATAATCAAATGCATTGTACATTTCAGAAGACCATTTAATCAAATCTGGATTTTCTTCCACAGTGGCTTGCCTTAAAACATTGTCCAAATAGGAGCAATCAGGAATCCATTGTCTAAAGTAGTTTATCATCCCAAGGAAAGATAACATTTCTTTCTTGGTGTGTGGGGTGACCAGGCCCGCAATAGACTGGACTCTTTCTGTGCTGATTCTCCTTTCACCTTTTGTGAGGACAAAGCCCAAGTATTCAACCTGCATTTTACACCATTGCATTTTCTTAAGTGCCACTTTGTGACCACATCCTGACAACCATTGTAACAGTGATAAACTATCCTGAATGCTGGCCTCCGCTGACATTCTACACAGTAACAAATCATCAACATATTGCAGCAGCACAGAACCCTGGGGGGGGGGTACCATGGTTTTAACATGGCTTGGAGGACTATGCTGTACACTACAGGTGAATCAGCATATCCTTGGGGCATTCTGCACCAGGTCAGTTGACGTCAGTCAAAGGAAAAAGCAAAAAGTAGTCTGGTTGCCTTATCAACTGGGATAGAGAAGAAAGGATTCTTCAGATCTATCACACTGAAATAGACAGCGTCTGCAGGAATTGCAGAAAGAAGTGAGGTGACATCTGGGACAATAGGAGCAATGGGCACAATGATATTATTTATTGGCCTTAAATCCTGTACAAAGCGGGTAGTACCATCTGCCTTTGTCACTGGATTCACGGGCGTGCTGTAGGGTGAAATCACCTCTTCCAGGATTCCCTTTTGTAGGAATTCTTCTATCATTGGCCTAAGTCCATCAAGTTTCTCTTTTGACAGCGGGTATTGTTTCTTATATACAGGTGTACTACCTTCTTTGATGGTTGCTTTGTATGGTGTGAAGTCAATAAATCCTGTGTCATAGTCCCCCTTTGCCCATAATGATGGGTCTATATCCTCTAATTCTGAGTGATTTTGTAAGTTTGTAAAGATCAGAGGTGCGGGGGTTATTATGGGCAAAGCATCAGAGTGTACACTGATGCCATTGTTCTCAACAGTAATTTGCAACTCTAACTTAATGAACAAGTCTCTTCCCAGAAGGCTCACAGGACATTCAGGTATGATGCTAAAAGCATGATCTGTAATGTATTCCCTATCAGTGGTAAGGAATTTGTTCTGTATGTTCTTGTCAATACCCCATTTATTCCCATAGAGGGCTCAGACTTTCTTAAAGATCCTTTGTACATTGAGCTGTTTAACACACTAGAAGTAGCTCCACTGTCTACCATGAATCCTACTCTCCTTCCTCCTACTCTGAGTAGAATTACTGGTGTGTCCTTCCAATGTGTAGTGACCTGTGTGAAAGTTGGGTTTTGTCCATCCGGGCATCCTCAGTATGATTGTTGCTGGTGCCAATCTAGTGGGAATCTGTGCTGACCCTGTGAACCTTGTCTTTGGCTTGTCTGACTTGTTTGATTGTTTTGTGACTGAGTGTCGGGTCTCTGTGTGTTGTAATCTTGACCTCCCCCACCCCTCCTTGGTGCACGGCATTGCCGTGTCCAATGTCCTTCCTTTCCACAGTTATAACAACAATTATTTGTCAATGAGTCCTGTCTTCCATTGTAGGGTCTGCTGTTATTTCCACCCCTCCTTCCTCCTCTGCCCCTGCCTCTATTACTATATGCGTGTGTGGGGGATGTTGTTTTCCTTATCTCAAAGCATCCTGCTGCTTCCTTTTCAAAGAGATGTTTCTCAAAATCGTCGGTTTTATCTGAGGTCCAAGAGGACACATTTTGTTTTTACAGTTAAGATCAATTTGTCTGACAAATTGTTCACAAATGTGGAGATAATCAAACTGTCATTGTCACGCACAGGTAGCCCTGCCTCAGTCTTCCAGCAGTCCATGAATCTTTTCCAGAATTCAGTGAATGATTCAGCAGATTTCTGTTTGCAGGCCAATGCTACGGGCAATGAAGATTTTTGTTTGAATACCTCATTCATGTGTTCCTCTATCTCCCTCCATATCCTTTTCTGACCCTCTTTTGTGTTACATATATAATCTGGAGCATCAACGCGTTGTATAACAGTAGATATGGATTTGACCTGCTCCCAATCCCATGTTGTGTGTGTGCCTATAATACCACCCATGATAAGCCTTAAATATTCCTGTGTGTAGTTCCTCCCTTTACAGGCTTTCTTTAGGTATGTAATAGTCCCCAGTGGGGCTATGGAAGGTATGGCGAAACCAACCTCGCCACTGGGTTTTGGAGGGTCCTGGCTACCAGCCTCTTGCCTCAGGATTATGACCCATACTAACTTTAAAGGAGCAGACAGACCGGCCGCACAGCTTAAATCTGTCTTTGCAATTGTATTTTGTTATGTGAGGGTACCCAGATAGCTAATTTTATTGTATTCGTGTATTCTGAGTGCCATTCACCTAATGATATGCACTCAGACTTGAGCTATCTGGGAATATGTTAAATGTCTGTGTTTGCTGTGGGGGTGTGACATTGTGTGTTTGGGTGGTGATTTCTGTCCTGTTGTCCCCCACATGTGTATTGGCGATTTCCCTTTGTCCTGAGAGATAATTGAATTACTCCTCGGGTGTCTCCAGGGCAGAGAGGAGGAAACCATGATGCATTGTGGGGATGTGTTGTGTCTGTGTATCCTGAGTTGCTACGTATCTGTCCTGTGTCACAGTCTTCCTTCTGGTCCCCTAGGGGCGTGTCCACCAGATGGGGACCTGCATAAATACGGGTGGGTAGCCCTCAATAAAGAGTCCCTGTTTTTTACCTTCATGAAGTCTTGGCTCATGTTTGGCTCATGGGATAACTACACTCTTGGGGATTGCTATATCATAATATTCCCCTGAGTATAAGCTCTTGTAAGAGCTTGTTCCTGGTTTCTGTCTCTGGATTTAGGAGAGGTTCACCCACTGGAGCCTGGAGCCTTGTCGTAGGTCCAGGGTGTGTAGGAGACGGCGAGACCTCCACCAAGCTTCAGCGGTTCGTGGGGTCTGCAGTGCTGATGGTGTCAAGTGGAGTGCTTGGAGTCCTCTGGAAGCACTAGGAGCACCTATCGACGGAGGTACCCGGTCGGGGTGCTAGGCGTTCCATTACAGAAGGTTTGGGACAATATTTAATAATTTTGTTGAGGTCCTCTATTTCTATGGGCTTTTTTACTAAGTGGTGTCCTACTGTCAGAAAGGGAGCAGTTATTTGGACTTCCTCTTTTAATTCTTCCTCTTCTGTCTCATCTCTCTTTTTACTTGCACTGCGTGTATTATAACTAGTATGCGGTGTGCCAGTAATTAGACCGCGCTCCATTATGTTTCCAAATGTTGGAGTGGGGGGGGGGGTTGGTATTTTTCTTCTAGTTTTAATGGTATGGCTGCTATTGCGGCATCTTCTTCATCTGGGGTCAGAACAGGGTATAGAGGTGCCGTGTGGGTGGATTTATTATAGGGTGGAGGGGGTTTCTTACTTCTCTTTTTTGTGTCTACCTCCTGTTCTATTTCATGTAGGGTCCTATCATTTTTGGGACCTTTTGGATTCTTATTCTTTTTTCTATTACCTGCATCATACCAGTGGGGGGCTATTTCAAGCCACTGTTCTCCTCCCCTGGACATGTACTCCATGTCCCAGGAAGGATCAGCATCGAAATGCGGCCAGGCTGTCTTATCACCTAGACATAGTCTTTTGACCATATCCATATGATAAATACTATTATCACCGTCCCTGGGGAATGGATCTGCAGCATCCATTACCTCAGTCCAGCCTGCTAGATTATCTACCCATGGGTTGATCAGGAAATAGTTTGTTGGACTAACACGAGCTACATAGATTTTGCAGGTTTCTCCTGGTTATGGTTTAGGATATTTCGTTTTAGACCCTTGTCCTCCCATGTTAGTTTTCTGTGTTTTAGAGAATAAGTGAGACAATCGCTGTCAGGACTGGCTGTACTGAACCGTAAAGGTTCTGACAAAAATCCTGTCAACTGATCAGCGGATTCGTATCTTAATGTCTCTCTATACTCTTCGGACCCCTATCGACTATTGCTGTTTTGGACCGCCACATGCGTTCACATTCTCCGGGTCAACGGATTACTCCTAGCCGAAGAAGTGGGGCGTATAACGATCCTCCACAGCAAATACAATTTTACACATTAACTGTAGTTAACCCAAAAATACATCAATTTGACAATAACAGTGGGATGTGACTGTACACTTACCACCCGGTCAGTATCTCACACAAACAGATAATCTTATCACTTCTAAGATACTTATACTATATATATATATATATATATATATATATATATATATATATATAAAAAAGAAAAAAAGAAAGAAATGGCAGCACCGTCACAGATGAGAATTGAATGAAGGGTGCAAAAAGCCCAGTATGGATAGAAGCCAATCCAATAATGTAAGCGATGAAGAAAGGGCAGCACTCCAATAGATAAAAATGAAAAAAACTTTATTTACCCATAAGGCTGTAGCGACGTTTCGGCTCTTACACAGGAGCCTTCCTCAAGCAGTGAGGAAGGCTCCTGTGTAAGAGCCGAAACGTCGCTACAGCCTTATGGGTAAATAAAGTTTTTTTCATTTTTATCTATTGGAGTGCTGCCCTTTCTTCATCGCTTATATATATATATATATATATATATATATACTGTATATATAAGAGATAATCCAAGCTTGTAACCTTCTGTTCCCTGAACAGTATTTCTTTAGTGCACTTTATCTATCTGCGGTGATGTGGACTCCTGGAGTCCCTTTTAATCACCTTTGACTCCCTGAGCCTTGTCTCCTGTGTCCCTGACACAGCGACCTCCCGAAGTCTTAAGTAGATGGTTCAACTTACTTGGGTCGAGGCATGGCCAGTGCCCTCGGATCAGACGGAGGACAAAATTGATGTCTTTCTCACCAGACCCGAGGATGACCCTCTCGATCCCGGACACGAGCCCCCAGATCTGTAACGAAATTTGGACCCTTTGCTTATGGTATCCCTGATACCAGACTTTCGGTGGTCAGCTTGGATTAAGTCTATCTGGCGCCAGGAGAATGAACTTGTCAGATATATATATATATATATATATATATATATAAAACAAACATGTGTCTGTCCAAATTCACTCTAGTTTATTTAGCAGCTTGTAAGTGCTTGATATGGGGGGGGGGGGGGGGTTGAACTTCCTTGACATCCAATGATATGTTAGCATTTGCCTTAGCCTATAGCATGAATACACATAAGCTTGCATTAACATAATAGATGCCTCATAGTAACAGCATTAACCAATCATATGTAGACACATATAGGCCGGCAAACATTAAACGAGGATGACCTTGTAAGGCATGACTGTTTTCACTAGGAACCTAGGAATTTCAGGAAATGCTCAAAGGAAAGAGAGAAATTCCTAAGTCCCAGTGGGGGAACTTGAAACAGTGCATGAACAAGATGCTATCGCAATACATATTGTTAGAACAGACAAAATAGAGTCACATATATCCTTTCACACACGACCGTAGTTATGGTCCGCATCCGAGCCGCAGTTTTTGCGGCTCGGATGCGGACCCATTCACTTCAATGGGGCCGCAAAAGATGCAGACAGCACTCCGTGTGCTGTCCGCATCCGTTGCTCTGTTCCGAGGCCCCGCAAAAAAAAAAAATAGTATGTCCTATTCTTGTCCATTTTGCGGACAAGAATAGGCATGTCTACAATGGGCCGCCCGTTCCGTAAATTGCGGAAGGCACACGGCTTCAGTTTTTTGCGGATCCGTGGTTTGCGGACCACAAAAAACGGCACGGTCGTGTGCATGGGGCCTAATTTGGCGCAAAGTACTCCAACGCAGACTCAAGGAAAATTGACTTCAAATTATGCCCCCTGTACTTAATTATCAGAACACAGGCTCAGATTTACTAATGCATCTGCATGAAAAATCTGACTAAATGGAGCAAAAGAGCGCAAATTGGAAATTGGGGCAATTTGGAACATCTAGGGTTTCTACAATTTTTTCAAACATGCTCAAAAAAGTTGTGGGGCCTTGTGGAAAGTAGACAAAGCTTCACTGGAAAAGGGCAGAGCCTATAATTCTGGCGTAAGAATCTGTCTCAAGGTAAGCAAACCAATAGTTGGTATAGAGTCAGTGAAAAGTGTCTATTCCTGCACCAGATTTATATTCCCGCCTAAGCCAAAGTGATAATTCTGGTGCAGGTCTAGACAGCCAGTCAGGAATTCATGAACCTGGTCCACAGTCTCTGATGACTCAGCAAATCATTGTGTGGGTTCACCAGATGCCTTCTGCTTTTTACTGAACTCCTCTGCAGACGTGTCACCATTAGCTTTCCTACTGCTCACACTAACTGGCTGCTCCCTGAAGTATCTGGCTCTCTGGTTTGCTTTAGTGATCTGACTGTGGGTGCTCCAGGGGTTATGCAATTCACATGGAGCTCTGTACTATACCCTCCTCTGCTCTGCTCCCTGCTTAACATGCACGCAGGACATTAGATTCTGCCTGCTTCCTAGATCTCTCCCTCCAACAACCAGTTTCTCCCATGTAATGCCATCCAGGATACAGTATGCTACAAACGTGCCTGTGAACAAAGTTCCCACAATCTGGTAACTTTCTGATGTGGATGCAAAAACAGCAGAGACATAACAGAAAGCAAAATTTTGGGGTAGCACAGTTTCCTTATAAAAAGTACTGCCTAAATTTGATGCTATTACTTGTTCCACTTTCTCCGCTCACTGCTCCACATTCCCATGGCATGAAACCAACAGCCACACTGATGGTAATGTTGGACATACCCTAACATCTCTCAACTTTGAAGTACATTACTGGGTTAGTACTTCTTACATCAGTGGTTCCCAAAGTCATTACCATAAGGGAACCCCTGAAAAAATGTCTACAATTCTCATTCTGTACATGCCATAGGGTGTAAAGTATTCTGTAATCTTTGCATACCTTGGGTCTAGCATCTTCAAGCATTTCTAATGTAAACGTGACATCTCCTGCTTGTCTTCTGGGGAACCCTTAAAGGGGTTGCCCCACGTAAAATATTCTTTAAAACAAGAACCTGGATCTGAATACTTTTTTATTGCATGGAATTCAAAATGTAGTATAGCCACTGAGTTATTCAATGAAATGTATCTCTATAGCGCCACCCAGGGGCGTTACTAGGTTAAATCATTTGGGGCCTGGGCCCCTTATGTTTTGTCCCAGACCCCGAATGTCCTGCCTGCCTGCTAGATACAACTGTATTGCTGTCCTCAGGACGGCAATACAATTGAATCTAATGCACTGGAAGAGCTGAAGGACCTGTGGTGACATCACAGGTCATGTGACTAGTACCTGCGATGTTGTCACCATCATGTGACCAGTGAAGGAGAGGACGGCAGTGAAGAGGAGAAGTCCTGGGGGAAGAAGCTGTGGTGAGATCTGCTACATGAGGAGAGGGGAGGCAGAGCGATGCTAGGATTTGTGGTCATTTATCTGGGACTGTATGTTAGGGCTGTAGGGAGGGATGTTATTTACATGGAACTGTATGTTGGAGTGGGCTGGGGGAGGGAGTGGTGTTACATGGGACTGAATGTTGGAGGGGGCTGGGGCAGGGTGATGTTATTTCCATGGGACTGAATGTTGAAGGCAGCTGTGGGAGGGGGTGATGTTATTTACATGGGACTGTATATTAAAGGTGGCTGGTGGGGGAATGATGTTATTTACATGGGACTGAATGTTCAGGGGGTGATGTTTACATGTGATTGCATGTTGGAGGCAGCTGGGGAGGGGGCAATCTTATTTACTTGGGACTGTATGTTGAAGGCAGCTGGGGAAGAGGTGATGTTATTTACATGGGACTGTATTTTGGAGGGGGCTAGAGAGATGGTGTGATGTTATTTACATTGGACTCTATGACAGAGGGAGGGCAATTGTGTTATTTACATGGGACTATATGTTAGAGGGGCTGAAGGGAGGGAAGTGATATTATTTACATAACTGTATTTTGGGGTGGACAGGAGAGATGGTGTGATATTATTTACATAGGACTGTATAGTGGAGGGAGGAATATAACTACAGGGGGCACTGCAGGGGGCATTATAAATACTGGGGGCACTTCAGGGTGAGCATTATAACAGTAGGGGCAATATAAATACTGGGGGCACTGTAAATCCAGGGGACATTATAGGCATTCTTATTACTACTGGGGGCTCTGTAGGAGGGACTTATAAATCTGTCTTATTTCTACTAAGAACACTGTGGGGGCCAGTAGAGAACTTTATTACCACTGGGGGAACAATAGGGGGCCTTATTTCTACTGGGGGCTCTGTGAGGGTAATATTAATACTGGAAGGCTCTTCTACTAATGGGGGCACTCTTGGGAAGCGTTATCACGGTTGGGGGCACTGTAGGCAGTATTACTAATGGGGGCATTCTTGGGGAGCATTATGACTGTCCAGTAGGGAGCAGTATTACTAATTAAGGCCTTCTAGAAGGGAATTACTGTTGGTGGGACTATTAGGAGGACTATTACTATGGGGGGCACTCATTTTCCTTCAGGATAGTATTTGGGGGTATTGGGGAGCACAGCATGCAGCAGGATATCACTGTGGGGACTCCAGGTTGGGTGATGATGATAGAAATGTAAGGAGCTTAAGATGTCTGTGTGTCACACTCTGCAGAGACGAGGCGCAGTTGAAAGAAGTCTGGACCGAGTGGAGAAGATGATGACAGAGAAGATCTACATAGGAGGAGGAGACGTCACCTGGGAGGCACTGGATGTGACGGGTATGTTCTGCTGTATAGCAAGTACAGAAGAATGCAGTGTGTGAGGAAGGAGGGGGGGTCAACTTAGAGAACTGGGCCATATGTATTGGGGCTTGGGCTCCGGATCTTTTGAGACCCTAGCAACACCCCTGGCGCCACCTGCTGCTTTTTGTCTACGGTTAGAAGTTGTGACAGTTATAGGGAGAGAGCTGCAGCAGAAAGGACATGTCTTCTGTGAAAGGTCATGCCGCCTATTCTGCCAGCTTGAAATAAATGTTAGCAGAGCAATTGGAGAAATAAATTTGGAGCTCTCTGGATCCTTGTGAGATACAGGGCCAGTTCTAAGGAAAGAGACCGTCATGTACTATATGATGTCTTTTATTTTTTACATTAATCATGTGGTAAAGTCTCTATTTTAAATTTTTTTTCAGCTTACCATAAAATTATACAAATTCAGCTCCCAAAAGGATAAGTATAAAACAAATTTCTAGAGTACGAAGCCATGGTGAAATACTTTCTGTTATAACACTGATCTCCTTAAAAAAGGTCTTTAAGCGAATGCTGCTATTTACGCCAACTGTGATTTCTACCGATTTACTCCCGTTTTAGTTTCCATAGAGATGAAGAGGATATTTCGCTACATGTATCAGTTACATTTATTATTATGATAATATGCTTTCTTTTACAGTGTCAGCTGCATTATTAGAATGTGAAGTCTAGGCATTGTATCACTGCTGGGAAAAAAAGAAACACAATGCAAAGTACAGAATTCAAAAAAAGAAAATAAATAGAATCAAAGTCAAAACACTGTAATAACCATTTCATTATGGATGACCATTTTTTGTTTTTGGAAAATATTAAACACTAGCAGAAGGACCCAGCTTCGCACGGGTATATTTCATCTATTTTATTTAATGTTTGCGTGTGTTGTTAAAAGATATCTACAGTACCCCGCCCCTTTAACAGTGACCTCCACAGCTGCCTGCCCCCTTTATTAGTGACCTCCACAGTACCCCGTCTCATTAACAGTGATTTCCACAATAACCCGCCCCCTTAACAGTGACCTCCACAGAGCTCCATTCCCTTAAAATGTGACCTCCACAACACTCGCCCCCTTAACAATGACCTCTACAGCACCCCGCCCCTTAACACTGACCTCCATAGCGGATCGTCCCCTTAACTGTGACCTCCACCATCAGTGGCGTCGCCAGAGGGGGCCACGGCCCCCCCTGCATCACGCTGTGCCCCCCCATGTGCCCAAACTAAAATGCCCCCTGAGCGGCTGCAGCCGGGCACAGGGAGATGAGCGCTTCCATTGCGCTCATCTCCATAGTCATCTACCTGTGCTCCGGCGGGGCAGGGAGGGAGAGGCGTGTCTCTTCCCCTTCCTCTGATAGGCTGCAGGCACTAGGCCGGCAGCCTATCAGAAGCCGGCGCAGGTGGTGCGATGATGTCATCGCGCAGGCTGAGCCATACAGCGCGGGACACAGGCCGGAAGAGGCCTGCATCGCATCGCTGCAATGGAGGTAAGCATAAGTGTTTTTTTTTTTTTTTTTTACATTAGTTTTATTGGGGGGGCTTATTACTGGAACATGATGGGGGGGCTTATTACTGGCACATGATGGGGGGCTTATTACTGGCACATGATGAGGGGGCTTATTACTGGCACATGATGAGGGGGCTTATTACTGGCACATGATGAGGGAGCTTATTACTGGCACATGATGGGGGGCTTATTACTGGCACATGATGGGGGGGCTCATTACTGGCACATGATGGGTGGGCTTATTACTGGTACATGATGGGGGGCTTATTACTGGCGCATGATGGGGGGGCTTATTACTGGCGCATGATGGGGGGGCTTATTACTGGCGCATGATGAGGGGCTTATTACTGGCACATGATGGGGGGCTTATTACTGGCACATGATGGGGGCTTATTACTGGCACATAATAGGGGCACTATAGGGGCATCTACTGAGGCCATAAAGAAGGGGTATTTTATATGGGGGCTCTGTACAGTAGCATTTTATACTGGGACACATTATGGTGGGTACTATGGGGAAGGGGGGAGAGGAGTACTATGGAGTCATCTACGGGGGGCACTAAGAAGGGGTATTTTATACTTGCAAATTATGGGGGACACTGAGGGCATCTTCTGGGGCACGATATATAGGGGATTCTATACTGGTACATTATGGGGGCACTAGGAAGAAGGGGGGAGAGGAGCACTATGGGGGCATTTACTGGGGGCACTATATAGGGGTATTTTATACTGACACATTATGGGGACATTAGCTCAACTGGAGGCATTAGAAGGGGGTATTTTTTGCATTGTCACATTATAAGGAGAATTATTTCTACTGGGGGGGGCATTATGGTGGGCTTTATTACTCCCCCATGGTATGAGCCCCCTAGTAGCAGCACCAGCCTCTCCCTGCTCTGCTATCCCTCTGCCCTTTCTCCAAATCCTTATTATGAAATCTCTCGCATTAGGATAAAACACAACATCAGCTCAGCCGAGTCCCCGGCCAAAATGTTGAAGTGGCGTCCGAGATCCCCAAGGGCCAAGCCAAGTAATTGTAAGTTTTCATATGACATATGTTTGTTATACACATATAGCATACACTGTGCCACACAATATATAGTGTACCTCTACACTGTGCCACACAATATACAGTATACCTCTACACTGTGGTGTCTGGTCTATAAGCACCATTGTTTTGTGGCGGCGGACAAAAAATAATCTGGAAGTGCCCCTCCCGAGACCAGGTTCTGGATCCGCCACTGGTCTGGACCGCTCACAGGAGTGTACATTTTTTCTAAACTGTAATCCGTATCCTCTGACCTGCAGAAATCAGCACTTGCTCGGTAACAACTAACAGGCAGTGCCTGTAGGCTGTAGCCTGGCCCTGTTACCGAAGCTAGCTGAGTGGTGTAAGGTTAAGGTACTAGTAGAGATGAGCGGCCACTTAATCCTGATTTAAAGTTAAAGTTACTGCAGGATATGGATTTCAGTTTAGAAATGTCAAATGTACACTCCTGTGAGAGGCGGGGAGGGAGATCTGTGGATGACACAGTTATAGGGAGGGAGATCTGTGGATGACACTGTTAAAGGGAGGGGGATCTGTGGATGACACTGTTATAGGAGGGGGATCTGTGGATGACACTGTTATAGGGAGGGGGATCTGTGGATGACACGGTCATGGGGTGGATCTGTGGATGACACATATAGCATAAGATGCTATATACGGTATGTGTCATCCACAAATCCCCCTCCCTATAACAGTGTCATCCACAGGCAACTAGGACATGTTGAAATCTGAGTGACAGACAGCAGGACTTTTCTTCCCTGTTGCGGTTTTAGGTATTGGGCAAAGTATCGCAGCATTTCTAAGCATACTTGTGTAAATGTATCGTTGTTATAGCTGCCCCCCTACTTTTGTCCTGGCCCCCAGTGTGCCCCCCCAAAATTTGAAAGCTAGAGATGCCACTGTCCACCATTCCCTGCCCCCATAACCGAGACCTCCACAGTGTCCCGCCCCCTTAACAGTGACCTCCACAGTGACCGCCCCTTTATTAGTGACCTCCACAGTACCACATCTTCTTAACAGTCATTTCCAAAACACCCTTAACACTGACCTCCATAGAGGACTGTCCCCTTAACCGTGACCTCCACAGCAACCTGCCCCTAGGGTGGCCAGAGGTCCAGTTTTAGGCCAGACAGTCCGGCTTTTAGACTCCCTATCCTGTATCCGATGCAGGTCCTGGACGGACACAGGGATGTCCTTTTGAACAGCTCACTCTCAGACAGCAGCGCTGTGCTGCCTGAGCGGGAGCTGCATGGAGAAAGTCACCCTCCCTTCCACCCTTGCAGCTGACATAAGTTGATTTTTACCTTCATTTTTTTCAATCCCTGTTGGCTGTGGAGTGGAAGGGGGCGTGACCTAATCAAGTCAGGAGCGTGGCTTAGCAGGCCTAGGGGCTGGGCCACCCTACCTGCCCCCTTAACTGTGACCTCCACAGCACTCCGCTCTCTTAACAGTGTTATCCACAGTGCCCTGCCCCGTTAAAGCTGACCTACAGCAGTGAAGAAAAATGGCTGAGTTGTTATAGAAACCTGGTGTAAAACTGTGTGTATGTGGAGACTAAGGGCTTGCGAGCTTCTATAGGCTGATAAGGGTCATGTGATCAAGCTTCTATTGGCTAATGCATTTTTGGGGAATATCTCAGGAATGGTACATGCTAGAGAGCTGAGACCCGGTCTAAAACCTTCCCAGACACCTGATGTACATATGCGCCAAATTTCGTGATTATAAATGTGACGGTGCTGATTTCTTTAGCCGACATACATACATACATACATACATACATACACTCAGCTTTATATATTAGATTAAAGGGAACCTGTCACTTCCAAAAACTATCCCAAGCCGCCAGCAGTACCTGAGAGAAGCCAGCAGCGTGTTTCTGACCATCATTTTCTTCCTGAAGGCAGATGAAGCAAAAGCTCAGAAAACGTTCTTTTATCCCCTGCCCGCGTGATTTTCTAGTCATGCTTGAAGTCAAGGGGGCAGCGGCCTCCTTGCTTCAAGTCAAAGTAACCACGCCCCCTTCCCTGCCCCTTCGCTGTGACTGACAGCGCTTATGCACGAGAGTTCGGCTGCCTTTGCAGCCGGCTGTCAGTCACAGGCGAAGAGGCAGGGAAGGGGGCACGGTTACCCTGACTTGAAGCAAGGAGGCCATTGCCCCCTTGACTTCAAGCATGACTAGAAAATCACGCGGGCAGGGGATAAAAGAAAATTGTGGCATTATGGTGACTCAATGAATTGTGGCATTATGGTGACTCATAGGCATCGTTTCCTCAAAGAAAAAAGTTGTGGTCAACTTAATCGCGAGAATGGAGACCTTGTAAGAACACTGACTGTTGTGTGACCACACGGAGAACACCGTTGAGGCTTTGTGCAAGTTATGGCAATGCTATGATGAAACCCAAGCCTTAGCCCTCTTGCACACAAACGTTTTTTTTTTCCGGTTCCGTTCCATATATGGAACCATTCATTTCAATGGGTCTGCCAAAAAAACGTAATGTACTCCATATGCATTCCGTTTCCGTTTTTCCGTTCCAAGATAGAACATGTCCTATTATTGCCCGCAAATCACGTTTCGTGGCTCCATTCAAGTCAATGGGGCTGTAAAAAAAAAAACGGAACGGATACGGAATGCATCCGTATGTCTTCCACATCCGTTCTGTTCTTGCGGAACTATCTATTAAAAATGTTATGCCCAGCCCAATTTTTCTATGTAATTACTGTATACTGTAGGTGCCATGCTTCCGTTTCCGATCCGCAAAAACGGAAACCAAACGGCAAAACGGAACAGAAACAAAAAACTGAACAATGGATCCGTGAAAAACGGACTACAAAATACAGAAAAATCTATACGGGCGTGTGCAAGAGGCCTTATGGAAATAATCCTTCCTAATAGGTTTCTCAAACCAATCCTGAACATTTTTTTGGATTATGGCAGGAAGTATTATCCTGCTGAAAAAGGCCACTGTCAGGATTATGGTTTGTTCAAATGTAGTGGCAGTGGCACCAGTAACACGTGAAAAAATTCAGCAAAGAACACATATCATTATAATATGTTATATTTTCAGCCCGTGCTCGCTGCCACTTCGCTCACTTTCCTGCAGCTTCTTTGGTGGTCTGGACCTGCCAGTCATCTGCAGTTTCCTTAAGGCAGGTTCGGCCACTGTAGTCGTGTGCTACATTCTCCCTGGCACAGCGTGTGTTTGCTGGCCTGTCTCCTTCCTTCTGCCTGTAAGGTGTCAGCTAAAGCCAGCTCTTAAAGGGCCAGTGCACACATCCTAATTTTCACCAGCCAGTTGTTGGCAACCCTTGGGTACTTCAGGCACCTTCCAAAGTAGGAGGGTGCCTGAGCAATAGGTTACCTAGCTTGCCAGTTGCTGTAAAAGTTGGCAGTATCTGTTTGTCTGCCCATTTCCTGAATTTTGATGCTCTGCTACCTGACCTGACCTGTGACAATGTTGTGGATATGAGACTGATAGATCTGAAGCCATTACAAGATGGAGCTGGCATCCAGGATCACTCCTCACTTATCTATAGTTTACATTCCTTAGCTATGCTAATTGCGCAGAAGTGAAAATGTATTTTTGTATAATGACCAATAGAACAATGCCACGAGCCTCAAGGGGGACGCCCCCTCTGATGTACATATATACAGCTTAACCGCCTCTAATAAATGAGAATTCTGCTTTGATCCTTGAGAGGTGTCAGTATGGTTTACTTCATCGTGCACGACTCACTAACAACTTGCAATTGGGAGCAGACAGTTGATACGATAGCACAGCTGGTGTGCATCCAAAACAACTAACCTCCTCATTGACCCTTCGCAAACCTGCCCTGACCTTGGACTGTTTATCGGTTTGCACATACTCTGCCTTCCCCGATTTCAGCCTGTCCCTGACTAGTTTAGCTGGATCCCTCAGTGGCCCACACCAGTGTCTCTGACCCCCAGGGGTTTGCTGTCAACCGCACAGAGAATACTCTAGGAGGTAGCTGCCTGGAGGCTTCCCTGCACTGAAGTTTAGATCCCTGTATAGAGCATAAAGCGTGAATACCAGGGGACTGCCAGGATAATGTCCTTAGGATTGGCCCAAAAGGAGATCTGCTGGTTGACAAGATTTAGATGTGAACAAGGTCAGTGATAGGAAAGCGTTCCTAGAACTGTTTTTATATAAAACCACAATCAAAGCATCTACATGTACAGTTTATCTTATAATGCCAATGTGACCTTGTTCTAAAAATAAACAACTTTCGCCGAGTTTCGTCACTGGAAAATTATGAAAAATGACCTTCCCTTCCAACTCCCTAATATTCTTTAGGTTCTGCTTATGCTGCCAAAACACATCTGACCCATCGATGCTGTCATTACCTGTGAAGATGTCCGGTCATATCTGGCACCAATATATCAGTTGCATATTCTTTAAAAGTAGTTAATACGCGCCAATTCTTTCTGCAGCGGTCTCATGGAGTGGTGCATGTGACCGGCTGGATGTAAACAGTGCAGGGAGCGAAAAATGGAGAGCGCGGTGGTAGCACGAAGGACCTGAATGGTGGGGAGCAGGTAAGCATGAATCTTCTGTTTCAGGGACCATGTTACAGAAATGTGTTAAGAAAATCCTATTTACCAGAAAACCCTTTTAACACCTCTGAGTTGCGAGGTGAGGCGTCCGTGGATTGAATTTGTTTTACCAGCACCTCTCCAGTGCTCGATTGGATTGAAATTTTGAGAATCTGGAGGCTAAGTCTACATCCTGATCTCTTTAGTTTACTTATTTTTCTTTTTGTCATGTACTTTAAACCATTCTTGAACAAATTTTGCAACGTGGAAGGGCACATTAACCTACTGAAAGAGGGCATTAGTGAATACTGGTGCAGTGAAGGGGTGTACTTGGTGTTCAACAATCTATTGCTAGGTAAAGTGTCAAACTAACATCCACATGAATACCAGGACTTAAAAGGCATTGATGACTAAAAGGGCCCTTTACACGGACTGAGAATCCTGCAGATAATCACTAAAGCCTCATTCACACATCAGTGTTTTGGTCAATGATTGTGAGCCAAAACCAGGATTGGAGCCTCCATAGAAATAAAGTATAAGGGCTCATGCACACGACCGTGCCGTTTTTTGCGGTCTGCAAATTGCAGATCCACAAAAAACGAATGCCGCCCGCGTGCCTTTTGCAATTTGCGGAACGGAACAGGAGGCCCATTATAGAGATGCCTATTCTTGTCCGCAAAACAGACAAGAATAGGACATGTCTCATAATTTTTGCGGGGTCACGGAACGGAGCAACAGATGCGGACAGCACACAGAGTGCTGTCCGCATCTTTTGCGGACCCATTGAAATGAATGGTTCCGTATACAGAATCAAAATACGGTCTGTATACGGAACGCAAAATACTGTCGTGTGCATGAGCACTAAGAGAAAGATCTGTACCTGTTCTGTGTTTAAAGTCGCACCTGGTTTTGGTTCAAAATCACTGATAGAAAGCACTGACGTGTGAATGAGGCATAAGGAGCGTTCATAGGAACGCTCGTTAGCAATTTTCTGGTGGTGTAAATGTGCCGCCGATTACCTGATGAACGAGTGAAACGGTCGGTCATTCATTGGTTAATAGATCATTCATGCAGTCACAAAAATTATCGTTTGCCGACAGCAGATTGTGCTGTGTAAACAGATTCTGCTGCCGGCGAACGAGTCAGTATGGGGACAAGCGATTACCATTACCAGAGATGAGCGAATTGAAGCTGACGAAGTGAAATTGGATCCGAATGTGAGGAAAAATTTGATTCACAATGAATGCGAAATTCCTTGCGCTTCGTGGTAACGAATCGCAATTTTTCCTAAAATGGCAGCTACACGTGTGAGGACATGGGGCAAGGAACTCTGGGAAGGCGAGCTGACCCATAATGCCATGCATGCAGCCAGTCAGCAGCCAGCCAGCCCTGTGATGCCACAGCCCTATAAATACCCGCAGCCATCTTGGATTCAGACATTTTCCAGCGTTCTGAGTGCAGGGACAGACGTTGCAGGCGCTAGGGAGAGTTATATTGAAAACCTCATTGTGAAAAAAAAAGAAAGAGATGTATAAGTGCAGAGAAACATTATTCAGATTGCAGGGAAACGATAGGGAGGAATCTCACAGCATCTTAGTGCAGGGTGAGACGTCTGAAGTCGCTAGGGACCGTGCTAGAAAAACCTCATTATGAAAAAAAAAAAATCTGATTTACAAGTGCAGGGAAACATTATTTGGGGATCCAAATAGCCATTATACAGCTCTGGCATTCCTGCAATTTGTTCTGGTTATTGGGGTGCAAGTGCTATGTCTAAAAGCCTTTAGTGGCTTATATCTGTGGAAAAATAAAAATATATATGCATTTCACTTCTGCAGTTATTTGTGGTGAAAGAGTTTAGTGGCCTATTTCAGTACAAAAAGGAAAAAAAATATACACATTTCACTTCTGCAGTTATATGTGGTGAAAGACTTTAGTGGCCTATTTCTGTACAAAAAATATATATATACGCATTTCACTTCTGCAGTTATTATTTCAGTACAAAAACAAAATATATTCAGCATTCACTTTTGCAGTTATATGTGATAAAATGTTTAGTGACATATTTCGGTCTAAAAACACATTTTCTTCAGCGCTGCAGTTATATGTGGTAAAGTCTTTATTGACGTATTTCGATCGAAAAACAAATTTATTCAGCGGTCAGCGCTGCGGCTTTAATGCAATAAAATCTCCATGATAAATCTGCAGCGTGGGGGCCCCGTGTCGCTTCTACACACTTTCAAAATAATCCTTCAGCGGGGAAAATAGATGCCGGATGACTGGGACGCTCCATGACCTTCCCAGGAGCTGCTGTCGGGAGCAGCGGTTCATTTCTGAGACGTCCGTATAGTGCGGGGGGAATCCGAAGACCCTCTCCATCTCCGTGCACCACAGGATGTCCTCCTTCCCATCCATGATGACTGGGAACTCAGGAGGTTTTCCCTGACGAAGAGACCAGGGGCTGGAAGTTAGGCCTCTTTCACACAAGCGAGTATTCCGCGCGGGTGCAATGCGTGACGTGAACGCATTGCACCCATTCATTTCAATGGGGCTGTGTACATGAGCGTTGTTTTTCACACATCACCTGTGCGTTGCGTGAAAATCGCAGCATGTTCTATATTCTGCGTTTTTCACGCAACGCTGGCCCCATAGAAGTGAATGGGGCTGTGTGAAAAACGCATTGCATCCGCAAGCAAGTGCAGATGCGATGCAATTTTCACGGATGGTTGCTAAGAGATGTTGTTAGTAAACATTCCGTTTTTTATCACACGTGTGCAAAACTCGTTAAAACACATTGCAATCATGCTGAAAAAACTGAACGGAATGCAATTGCAGACAAAACTCACTGAACTTGCTTGCAGAATTGCGCAGTTTTCCCGGAAAGCGCCCACAACGCATCCGGACCTAATCCGCAATGTTCGTCTGCAAGGTACCTTATCAATCTTTATGAACTTCGCAACTCTTCCTGGCTCAAAGCTATCTTGACGCTTCGTCTCCTTATTGGCTGTAGCTACTAGAGGCCTGTTCATGCCAGGCAGGTTCCCCCAGAAGTATCTGGCTCGATGAGCAGCCGTTACCGCACTTGCATCAATCTTGGCAAGATTCATCTCCAGGTAGAGAGAATTTTTTTTGGGAATGCTTTCTCCATCGTAATCACGTTGTCGAATAAACAGAAGACTGGCGGTTTCTCTCCTGTCTTATAGGCAACACTTATATTTAATAAATAATAAAAATTAACAAAAACTTGATTAAAATTATAAGAAAATAAACTTAAATTCGCCAATATATTATCCAAATCTTCGAGGGAAATTCACAGACAATCAATTTGCCAAGCCTTTTGTGCCGGAGAAAGTGTATTATTAAATAGTCTTTTAAGCAGCACTTTATAAAGTTGAGAAATTTTAACCTTCTGTTCTGTCTCATATTCAATATAAATGAATAGATGAAGCGTCAACTCTGTGGCCTCCTCATGCTGCTGCCACCTCCACACTATGTCACCTTGCCACTCTGTGGCCTCCTGATGCTGCCGCCACCTCCAGACCCGGTCATTAGGCCACTCTGTGGTCTCCTCATGCTGTTCCAACCCTCCCCACTTCATAACTGGGCCACTATTTTGGCTTTCAGCCTGGCTGACATTTGTTTGACCCTTCTTCTGATCTGTCAGAAGGAAGGAAAAAGTAGACGCACAATGGATCCTGTCTGAGTGGGTACAAAACACAGAAGACATGAAAATATTCCATTCACTTGTCATCTCTGTTTTAGATCCACTCCTGTTATTTTTTTTGCCATTAGCAATACTGATGGATTATTGAGCAAATGCTGACCGAGTGAAGGCGGATGCTCCACAGACAGGATTCGTTTTTTGTGGGTTATTTTTCTGACGGATCAGAGGAAAGGCAAATTAATCAGTGACATCAACAAAAACTCAGTGGCGTGCCTAGGGTATTTGGCACCCGGGGCGGGTACTCTCTCTGGTACCCCCCTTCCCCCCCTGCCGAAACTATACGAAACTTTATTTTCCCATTTAAATAAATATACAGAAATTTATTTTGTTTGATATAAAAAAAATTATCGCTAGTAAACAGAAAATTGCTGGTAAATGAAAATTTTAAGGGAATCTGTCACCATGAAAATACAATGTAAGGCCTCCTGATTTTTTAACGTCCCGCAAAACGTGGTTCCGTGATCCGTGCCCGTTTTTTCTTCCGTTGTACTTCCGTGTGTCCGTGTTCCCGTTTTTTAGCGGCCCGTCAGAAAACATTGCATGGTGAAAAATTTTTTATTTTAATAACTCCACCCAGGATACTGGTATAAATGAGGGTCACCTGAGTATGCATTTGTGGCCATTTTCTGTAGTCCTCACAGAGTACAGAGATTCATTTGGCTGCTTCTCTTTGCTGTTTCACCATGTCTGATTCAGAGGAAGAGATCTTACTGCATTGGGTTGTTTCTCGGCAATGGGGACCACGCACTCCTTTGTTGAATGAGGAACCGAGTAGAAGCCGACGATTTTGGGTCCATCCGATTGTTTCCCAACTACGAAGGACACTTTCATTCCCTCTACGAAGATCTGCGCCTGCATCCTGCGAAGTTCTACTCCTTCTGTCGGATGTCAGTGCCTACATTTGATCGCTTGCTGTCGTCTCTACATGCTGTCCTTACCTTCATGGACACCAATATGAGGCGCAGCATTAGTCCTGAGGAAAGGCTCATCGTTGAGGTAAGCAGTATAGTACTTTTAAAGTTCAAACAGTAATGTGCAGTGCTTGTGTCAGGAGGAACATGTGCTAGAAAATGGCTGCTGTTAGACATGTGCTACTGTTTGCTGAAGTAACCTTTCTTTCCCCTTTTTTTGTTTTTTTTCCGTTTGTGGTTGTTTTTTTATCCCGTTAATCCCTGGCACATAACATCCCAATATTGTTTTTATTTTTTTGCTTTTGTGCAATTTTCAAACTTGTGTTCAGCTAACGGCCTCCAGACAATCCTTGAATCCTCTGCACTCGCCAGTAGTTTGTTTAAAATGTTGTTTGATTCAGTCAGCCATGTTACAGCAGGCTGTAACCTGCCTGTCTGAGTGAATGATTTCATATTTTTCTTGAATTAGTGGCGAGTGCAGGGGATTTTTGTTGTTTCAGAAAGAATTTGGTCCCTCTGTCAGGATCACAATCTGCGTGCACCACCCTGTTAGAAGTCTATATACCGGTCTGTACCCTATTTCGTAGGATTGTGCTGCTGCCAACCCCTGAGATTTCCATCAAACGTCCTCATCATGCCTAATGTTCACATAATTTCGAACTTGTACAACACTCTCAGCATTTTAAAGGGGCTAAACACAGTTTATGTAACTTAGTTGTGGTAGTACTGCCCACACCCCAATAGCTGTTAGTGTTTAGCTCATATACACCTTTTTTTTTTTTTTCAGTTTAATCAACCAAGGACATAGGGCAGTGATAGCGAGACGTTATCAGACTGAGTTGCCAATGTTGTAGCCAGATCCGTAGCTTTTATTGCAAAATGTCAACACAGCAATTTTGCATGAATACTTTGCTACAATATAGTTTAACGTCATTGCATTTTAGCATTTTGCTCTAATTTCCGGCTTAAATTCAGTGCTGCCTGTCGTTTTCATAGTGTGCCCTGTGCTGATGAATGCTTTGGAAACTCAAGGGTGTATATTTGTAAACTATAAACTTTTCAATAGGTGTGGGTGCCCACAGAGTGGGCCTTGAGTGCCGCCTCTGGCACCCGTCCCATAGGTTCCCCACCACTAGACATAGGGTGTTTACAATCATGGAGTGTATACAACATTATACTTGAATCTGTTGTTCCCTTTGATTTGCAGTTTACTGTTTTTTTTGTTTTTTTTTTCTCAACAGATTCCTTGCAACTGGGAACTCACTGCATTTTGAGTTTCTTTTAGGAACCTCGACGATCTCGAGTATTGTACGACACACTTGCCATGTCATGTCATCTGGCAGCAACTCCGAGAGACGGTGATGCCGCAGCCCAAGGCGGACGATTGGGTTCGGATCGCTGAGGGCTTCCAAAATTCTGCGCAGTTTCCAAACTGCATCGGGGCAATGGATGGCAAGCACATCTGTGTGAAGAAGCCGCCACACTCAGGGAGCCGTTTCTTCAATTAAAAACAATATTGTTCGGTAGTGCTGATGGCTGTTGCTGACAGTAACTACCGGTTTATAATGGTTGATATTGGGGCCTATGGAAGCACTGCGGATGCTTGCATCTTTAGTGCTTCTAGAATGGGTGAGCGGCTTCGTGCCAACCAGCTTGCCCTACCCGAGTCCAGAAGACTGCCCGGATATGCAGGTCCGCCGGCTCCATTTGTCATCGTGGCGGATGAAGGGTTTGCATGGCGGCCCTTTCCAAAGCATCGTTTGGATGTTGAGTGCTCTTTCGGGATACTCTCTAGCAAGTGGAGGGTGTTTTTGTCATCCATACAGATGGCTCCAGAGAATGCTACCCTGGTGATTAAAGCATGTGTTGTTCTACACAACTTCACCAGGATTCACAAGGCTTCCTCTTCTGTTGACATGGAAGATCTTCCTACGTCTTCAGATTTGGGTTTTTAAAGGACCCTGCATAGACGACCTGGGACTGCAGGCATTGCAGTTCGGGAACTCTATGCAGACTACTTTTACAGCCCAGAGGGGTCCGTGCCATGGCAGAGGGACGCTATTCGTGGCAGTTTTTGAAATCTTCTGGGCTCTTTAGCTTTTTTTTTTATTTTGTAGATAGAATACTAAAAATTATTGTGGTAGTTGAGTGTAGGGACTCGCAAGATAATGAGGACCCTTGACGTGGGCTTGCGGGCTGAGATTTTTTGGACATCACATTTAAATCTGCATATAACTTAATATAAATTATGATTTGGTCAAAATGTAAATTGACTTTAACATCTTTATATTTGTATTTTCTGGTCCAAATTTTTTTCTAATACCTCATCATGACAGTATCCCAAAATAAAGATGTTGCTCATCAAAATAAAGTGTTGCTTTGTGAGATAAAGTGTGTGGGGTTTCTTTTTTATATAGAAATTTGAAATGTAAATGTTTTGTGGAGTGTGGCAAAAAAAAAAAACAGTCGACTAGTTTTCTCCCAAACCACATTTATGTTAAATATTGGGATCAACGTGATCAAATGGAAGCCAATGGTTTCAACATTATGGCCAAAACATATAAAGTGCACCAAACAAAAATAAAAAACATAATTACAAATTAAGGTCCTGAGTGAAGGAAGCCGGTGCAAACGAGGACCGTGGCCTTACATGGGCCTGTTGAGGTGGCACAGATGTGAAACTGCCCGGGTAAAGGGGCTGATCCGCCTGTTGCATTGGGCCCTGGGGTAGTCCATACTGGGGTTGTTGTTGGAAAGAAGGCCCTTGGGATGTTTGGGGCGCAAACTCAAAGGGTCCTGGCCTTAGCTGCTGTCCGGCATTCTCAATGTCTCGTTTCATGCCATTTAATTTCCCCAGAATGTCACCATGGTTGGGTATCGAAAACATTTTTATAACTACCGCTAATGAAGCAAGGCACTCATGATGCTCCAAAGGAGTGACGTGCTTCATTAGCGGCCCTAATCCCCGTAACATTTTCTCCTCCACGCCATCACTCCTCCTCTGGGCAAGAAAATCTATGACGCGGGCGTCAATAACTTCCCGACTCTCTTGCCCAGAGGTAGAGGGAGGGACTTGGCGGCGACGTCTGGGCTGGGGCTGGACAATCCGGGGTAGACTGGCCAGTGGTAGGGGGGCCTGGCCCAGTGTGGAGTCATCTGGGTCCTCAGCCAGCGTTGGAGCAGGACTTGTTGCGGGGGAGAAAACCGCAGGGGTTTCACTCCCAGACGTGTCCGATTCTTGGGACGGATCCAGACTGTCCACAGTACTGTATTTGAAATAAACAAAAATAAACTTTAGATCATTTGATTTCAACATTACAAAAGTACATAGATTATATTAGTTGAAAACAGCCGTGTGTATACAATATATATACGGAGTGGCAGCATACATCAGAGATTTGATTTTACACAATGAATAACAGCTTCTATGTGAATATTGCAATTCCTAATTTGATTGCATTTAAAATCTATCGATGGGACAAGTCTTGTAAAGGCCTAATGTTACTGTAATGGGAAAACATTGTTTGCTGTTTGGAGCTGTCCAGCCTCTGAAGAGGATTCCTCATTCAAGGACCAAAACCAGTGCTGATATTCAGGCCATCTCGTCTGTATGTGCCCCGCTACCACCATCCAAAGATACAAGATGTAATTTTAACCTTGTAGAACATAATTTACAGAGAAACCAGGCCACACTTGACCATGGTGAGAGTAGTAGTTTTAATCCTGCTGGTCAAGCGTAGTTGGAACATTATTATCCATTTTCATAGGATCTGGTTATTGTCATTTTATATGAGCAATGTAAGGAATCCATGTTGTGTTTGGTGCAATACCATTTAAGCAATATAAATGACAATGCCAATACCTAAAGGGTAACAATTTCAAAAACATACAAAAGTAAGTCAATAGGTCTCTATGGTAAAAATGTCACGTAGCCCAAAAAAAATAAAAATAAATTATATATATATTATATTCAGGGCACATTAAAACGGGAGGCTTTCTGAAAGCTTTTTAAAATATTGTACCTAACCATTGGATAGGTACAAACTGGTGTGTGACTAAGAGCCGGCAAACACTATGATCTACTGTATGAGGAAATAATGCGTGCAGTGCGCACGTGTCATCTCCCTTCTCCTGTTCCAGGACGGTCAATAAATTGCTTCTACACAAACAAAACAGAGAGGGGAGGCGCTATCTGCACACTACACATGTCGTATTATCAACAGCGGTAGGCCCTGGTTTGACTCCACCACAAAACTGATGTAGACAACCAACACCAGGCATGTACAAACTGTTGCCCACCAGCTGATGCCCAACTACAACTCCAAGCAGGACTGCCATGCTGGGAGTTTCAGTTGGTAAAGAGCTGGATGTAGTCAGTTATGACATGGCTGCCCTACAGAAAGTATAGGTCTTCAATACAAGAACACAACTGTATCCATTAGTTTCTTGTACACTTTAGCTCGTCAAGATACAAACGTAAGTGTGAAAAAATGTAACATTTAGAAAAATACATTAAAAATACTTACGGCCTCAATTCCATTACTGGCCTTAAAAACTGCAACTGGGCAGTATAAATGTAGGCCCGTTTCCTGGAGGTTCCCTCCCCACTCCGGCCTTTGCTGGTCATCTCCCGCCGGAATTGGTCCTGGCAACTAGCCCAGCGGGTTTTGTTTTGTTTTACTGTTTTGAAATGACATAAACAATTGTGAGGTAAAAAATTTATAAAAGGGGAAAAATAGACGTCTCTTTAATAAACCATGTACAGGCCTTTATGCAAAATGAGGCTGGACCACAAAAAACACTATTGTGACCTCAGGGAATTTAAAACTACATCTTTTGGCCACACAGAGGGCAAGGACAGCACAACTACATTGCTATCACTTACCCAATTCTGCCCGGCCTCGGCTATCAGCTTTGGCCCATTCACTTTTGCGCATGCTCCGGGCCACTTGCTCCCACGAAGCATCCTTTTTGACTCGGTCACTATAGGAATTTGATCGGGTATCCCAAAGCTCGGGCCTCTCCTGGACCAGGGTTATACGTTTTTCAACATTCCAACGCGACATGGTGGATGGAAATAAAAAGCTGAAATGGCTGCCTCACCACACACAAGCTGTTAGGCACAGGTGGCTAGAAATTTGCATATCCTGTGACCTTAAACTTCCTGTATATATATATATATATATATATATATATTTTTTTTTTTTTTTTATTGCCACAAGTTTTGCCAGACAATTTGCCCATGGCATAAGTATGAAATAAAACTGGCGCGGATGTCAATCGGGTGTGCAACCGCGTTTTTCACGGCCCCATTGACTTGAATGGGGCCGCGAACAGTTAGCCGTGAAAAAAATAGGACAGGTTATATTTTTTGACGGGCAGGAAACACGGGTCACGGGCACGGGTGACAAAACGGTGCAGTAGCCGAGTTTTCAACGGACCCATTGAAAGTCAATGGGACCGCAGAAAAACACGTTAAACAGGACAACGGCCACGGGTGCACACAACGGTCGTGTGCAGGAGGCCTAAGCTTGGTATTACACATTTTGTGAAGGAAGGTTAAGAAAAAAAATGCTGTTTTTGCACAGCTGTAAAAAAAATTTACAGGTTCACCTGACGGGACGGATCATGTTATATTTTTATAGAGCGGGCTGGAATTTTCACTGATGCCGGTGCACCCTGCCCTGATAGCAGGGGCTCAGCTGACAGTGACAGCCAGACCCGTGCCGCTGATCGGATGGGCACAGTTCCTGCACCTGCCCGATCAGCCCGTCATACCTGTACAGCGCTGGGACTCAAGTTCATGTCCTGCAGCGCCGGACAGGTACGTCACTGGTATCCTACAGGTTAATAAGCCTGGTCCTTTCCCATCTATATTTGGGCCCCTTATAAATTTCTGCCCTGGCACTGGCTGGCAGCAGCCTTGTGACTCCTCAACACCCCTCCCCCCCCCCCATTGAAAATTCAAGGCAGCCAGGCCCTTTACTGAAAAAATACCTCTCTAGTCTGTCGCCTCTTGCCTGCACACTGTTCTGCCACAGTGCCACTGTCTGCACCACTCCTAACTGCCACACACCACAGTGCCCCTGTGCCTGTCTGCACCACTCCTAACTGCCACACACCACAGTGCTTTTTGCAGGCTCAGCTCGTCGGTAGTGTATCTGCAGACACACACACACACACACACACACACACACAACACTGGTGAGGTGGTCACTTCACTAGAAGGCACAGGCCGCACAGCACAGCAGTTTTCTTTAGGAGAACCTAATACCCTTGATTTATCTAGGTCAGATTTGTTGAATTGACGTCTATTGTATAACACCCCCAGCCCCTCATAGTGTATAGCGTACAACACTGCAGTATACAGTGTAATACCCCACAGTATACAGTATATAACATCGCCCAGTATACAGTACCCCATAGTATGCAATACACAGTATACAGCACCCCACGGTATGCAGTATAGCACCCTATTGTATACAGCACCCCACAGTATGCAATATATAGTATAGCACCCCACAGTATACAAAGCCCCACAGTATATAGTACCCCACAGTATGCAATACACAGTACGCAGTATAGCATCCTATAGCATACAGTATAGCACCCCACTGTATACAGTAGAGCAGTATAGCATCCTACAGTATACAGAACCCCACAGTATCTAGCACCCCACAGTATACAGTTCCCCACAGTATACTGCAGCAGTACAGCACCCCACAGTATACAGTAGAGAAGTGTAGCGCTCCACACTATAGTGTAATAGCACAACAGCCCCTCACCTTTTCCTGATGTAATCTTCACAAAAAAAGCTCCACAATTATGGCAAACTTCTCCTGCAGCAACACTCCTGGTAGAAAGGACCTTTGATTACCTCATAGCCATGTGACCAGTAATATCAATATGTTACTGGTCACATGGTGATGATGTCAAAGGTCCTTTCTCCTAAGAGAATCGCAGTTCTCCTTCCTTGCAGAGACATTGGGCCGGGCGCCGCTGCTCAGGCAGCACCCCCCTCTATAGCTAACAGCCTGACACCCGGGCTGACCTTTAAGTCTGAGTTCATACTTGAATAATTTGGTCAGTTTTGGCCCCGTAACGGGGCAGTGATTCTAAGAGCGACGCCTGTAATCTGCATGTCATACAGATTCACAGTATTATTTCACTACCACAGCAAACTCCCTATGCGTGTTACTACAAGGCACAGTGTTCTACACCACTATAAAGGCTCTCAGCAGCCAGGAAATAGCAGTTTTTAAATATAATTCACCGCAAATATATTCAGATCAAACTGAATTTTTCCCCCAAAAATTCAGCAAACCGAATTATTGAAAAATTCGCTCTTCTCTAACCATTACCGACCGCTCCTCCCCACACTGTAAAGGAGATAACTGTGTAAATGCAGCGGTCTCCTCCACTGACGAGCAGGTGATTGTTGGGAAGGAAAGCTTCCTTCCTGACAATCTGCCGCTGTACCGTCCCATCTAGAGAGACCTAAGCCGGATAAAACGCAATGGACAGATTTGAAAGCAGACATATCCATCCACTGTGTAGCCGCCACGCTGTGTTGCTGCAGTTCCCATTCATGTGAATAGTTGTCTTTATGATGTAAATGAGCAGGGCACCTTCTGCTCTTGTTCAATAATAATGCTCAATTTCCATTGTAGTTGCTTTTGGTGGTAGACAGGAGTCAGGTTACGTAGCTCCTTACTGTTCTGACACTATCAAAGCCAGCAGTAACGTTTTCAGCAATTTGTGCTGCAGTAGCTCTTCTGTAGTATTGGAATAGACATGCTAGTCTTCGCTCATGATGTGTATCAATTAGCCTGGTTCTTGCTTGGACCACTTTAGGAACACCACACAAGACCTTCTGTTCTGGACATGCTCTGACTCACAATTTGGCACTTGTTAAAGTCACTCAAATCCTTGTACCTGTGCATTTTTTCTGTTCCAACACATCAAGAACTAACTCTTCCTGGGCTCTAGGGTGTTAGCCAAATCTCCAACCCTTTTTCTATGGTCTTGATTGACAGCTCTAGAGGTCCTCACTATCATAGGAGACAGCTAAAGCAGTGACTGCAGTGCCGAAGGGAAGGGTTGGGGAGGGCTTACACCCAAGAACCCAGGACACTTGAAAGTCAGCTGGAAACTTCATATCGAATTAATATAGGCTTGTGTTGGAAACGTTTCCGTTATTTAGTGGACAGATTCCCTTTAACAATTCCTGACACGTGCCGTACATGTATGGCACAACAGAAAATGGGCACTGTGTCTAATCGCGCAATGGAAAAAGGGTACTGTGTCTAATAACCCAGCGACTGGGGAAAGATGGCTGCTGTTCCCAAGAGCAGGCTCCCCGAAGCAGATGCAATCAATGTGATTGACCGGTCAATTCTGACTGGCCAGTCACAGATTCCTCACTGTAAAAGCCAGTGAGGGGGCTGCAGGTGTGCACAGACTGAGGGTCCATTCACACGTCCGAAATGGTTTTGCGGTCCGCAAATTGTGGATCCGCAAAACACGGACATCGGCCATGTGCGTTCCGCATTTTGCCGGCACTATGATAGAAATGCCTTTTCTTGTCCGTGGCTGCGGACAAGAATAGAACATGTTCTATTTTTTGGCAGGGCCGCGGAACGGAGGTGCGGATGCGGACAGCACACTGTGCTGTCCAAATCTTTTGCGGCCCAATTGAAAATGAATGGGTCCGCACCGCGATCAATTTTGTGGAACGGATGCAGAACCATTTTGCCGACGTGTGAATGGACCCCGATGCTGTACAGCACAACACCAATCAGTCATGTTTACAGAGGTGCGGTGGTGGTATCACCCTTCTACGTGTTACTGGCTGGTATGACAAACCGACCAATAGTTGCAGCACAAGACAGCCATATAGAATAATGACGTCTTCTCTGCACGACACCATTTCAGTCAGGAACGGAGTACAGAGAGGGCTGTGTGATTCTTTGTACTGTAACTGGTCATTGCTGGGACGGGATATGCACCGTGGTGGTGAACTGCTGTGGGTTCTGCTGCCGTGATCATCATCAAACAAGTGTGATAAATACAACAGTTTCCTGATCCCATCTACTAACCCCAAATCCCTGTTTCTCCCCTTATGCATGCTTTCAGTTGACGCTGAGCTCTCTGAACTTTTTTTGTGTTTTTTTTTTCCTTTCAACTATGCACCAACTGTTCTGGTTGTGTCCTGTGGCTACTGTGCACTGATCAATGACAAGTCACTGATCAGCATCTTTGCTCAGTTATTGGTGAAGGAGGTTTTTTCTCATCTTTGCAAATTTTTTGGGCAAATTTTTCTAAGAGCTGCACCAACAAGCCCTTATCAGCAAGGTAATCTCACTGACCGTGCTCAATATTTGGCACAGGTTTTTTGTTTTGTTTGTCACTGTAGGAAATACTTTGTTAATAAATGTTTTTTTTTCCCTTAATTTGATTAAAAGTTTATTACAGTCACATCACATGTAAAAGCACTAACACACCCCTATGACTAAATAAACTTAATACAGTCTTTACACGTCTTGAATCATACACCCCCATAAAAATGTCCCAATCATCCCTTAATTTGGATTTAGACATGGCGATTGTGCAGCCGACAGTTGGCTGTTCATTCAGTGAAGGAGACTTCTGCATTTACATCCTGCAATTGCAATGCTTCACCCCCACTGAACGGGCTTCCTTCTTGACAATCTGCTGCTCATCGGCCCGTGTAATCCAACTTTAAACTTAGACCAGAGACCATAGTTACACTGACAGATGTCTTTGAATCAATAGGTAGTAGAAAAAAAACACAGATGGTGAAGACTGACTATTAAGGGTGGTTTTACCGGTATTAAAAGTAAAAATTTTCCTGTTTTTCCGCATATTTTTTTTTAGCCCTATTGGGCCTCTTTGTGCTTCCAGGTCTATGCGGCTGCCATCACAAAACATAAGACAAAAAAGAGATGAGAGGATGACCCCTAAGCAAGCTGGTTTCCAGCAAAACATGTGGGTTGGTTATGTGGACACCTTGTATTGATAATACCCATAGTGCAGCACAAGTTACATATTTAATACTTTATAGTGATTTATCTTTGTTGCTATGTGGTCAGTTTAGTGTGTCTGGATATATTGGGTTTTCCCAATTTTGGAGTAGGATGCAAATGCAGTTTATGTAGGGACAGGCATGGGATTCAGCTGGTTCCCTCCAGTTCTCCAGATGCAGTTGTTTAAATTAAAGCTGGATTGGAGAACCGCATTACCGTCTGAATCCCGATCTGGTGCTCTGGTGGAGGTGGCAGGGTAGCTGGAGATGAGCGCTTCCATTGTGGAAGCGCTCATCTCCCTACATTCATCTGCATCACCGTCCTCAGGACAGCTATACAGATGAATGCTGCAGCAGGAGAGAGGCCTAGTGCCTGCAGTCTATCAGAGGCCAGCGCAGGCAGCACAATGCGGTGCCCGAGCCGGACAGCGTACCGTGAGGGACACAGGCTGGAAGAGGCCTGCATCGCTGTCAGCGTGGAGGTAAGTATTAGTGTTTTTTATCTATGGCATAGTGGCGAACTATAGGGGGAGAGGAGCACAATGATGGCACTGTCTAGGGGCATCTTATATTGGCACATCATGGTGGGCACTAGGGAGGCATCTTATACTGGCACATTATAGGGGCACTAGAGGGAAGGGGAGGGAAGAACTTAAATGTGCTATGGGGCATCTACTGGGGGCACTAAGGGGCATTTTATACTGGCACATTATGGGCGACACTATAAGGGTGGGGAGAGGAGCACCATGGGGACACTAGCTCAACTGGGGGCACTAAAAGGGGGTAATCTTTTTGTACTGGCACAGAGAATGGGAGCATTTTTGTACTAGTGCACATTATTAGAGGCAGTGGCGTACATAGAAATCATTGGGCCCCATAACAAGAATCTGAATTGGGCTTCCTAACTCCGCCCATCCCTTTATCCCCCCCACGCCCCATACAGGCCACAGGGGGTACAAGCTTACACACAGCCCCAGAGACTAAAGAGTTAATGCAGTGACGTCACCGCCTTCTGCAAAACAAGAACTTATCCGAAGACCCGAATCACAGGACGGGGGAAGACAACAGCGTCCCCTGCCGGCCACAAGCGGAACAGCACCCCCCCCCCCCCCCCCGGATGATAAGTCAGCAGTGAGACGCCCCCCCAAGACGACTTACCTGTGAAAAATAGAGGTTGAGGAGACACAGGTTGAAGAACTGCAGGCAGATGGGGCGCAATAGAGCAGCCAGTGCGGGAAAGGCTGCAGTGCATTGGCTTGGGCACAGTTCATAAGGTAGAAGGAGAATAGGATGGTCCTGCAGCCGGCCCAGGAACAGGCTCTGGTAACTCAGCCGCTTCTGCTTGTAGCAGAGGAGCAGCCAAAGCTGCATGTAAACCGCCAGAAAGAGCAGGGGAGCACAGCACAGTCAGCCCCAGATCCACTGCCCAGGGGATGGCAGCGGTCATGGCAAGTCAGGAAGGACGGGGCATGTGACCGCGCCCCCGCTCTCCTCTGCAGTTCTCACTCTCTTAAAAACAACTCCGCTGGAAGACATCAGCTGAGCCCAACCATTTCAGGTACTCTGCGGCCCCTCCGATTGGCGACTCGTAGCCATGCCCCTCAGAGTTTCTGCTCTCTTATAGGAAGCGATGTCTCAAGGGTCGGGACATCAGCGGTACGTGCTCCCTTTGTGTACACAATGGGGGGGACGGGGGAAGTTCAGAGGGGGGCCCAGACTGAGCATAAGGGAAGCAAGCAGGGCCCGGCCAGGACCGAACGGAGGACAAGTGCGCGGGCCGCCTCAATGCCCGATAAACTGACCGAGTCTGTAGATGTAGGGGGCAGGGCCTTCCACGGGCCCCATAGCAGCTGCGTTGTCTGCCTATATTGGCGGTACGCCACCGATTAGAGGGTATTTTGTACTAGTGCTCATTTTAAGTGTGCCAGTGTGCTCCCCACAGTAACAGTGCTTTCCAAAGTCCCACCAATAGTAATAATTCTCTGCCAGAGTGCACTTAGTAATAATGCCCCTACAGTGCAGCAACAATAATGTCCCCACTGTGCCCCAGAAGTAATAATGCTCCCATAGTTTTCCTACCAACACTCGTTCCTGATGAATGAGTCAAATGCTCTTTTATCGGGTAAAATGATCGGAGGTGTGAATCAGTATTAAAATCCCAGAAAACCCTTGAGTGTACAGTCGTGGCCAAAAGTTTTGAGAATGACAAATATTGGAAATTGGAAAATTTGCTGCTTAAGTTTTTATAATAGCAATTTGCATATACTCCAGAATGTTATGAAGAGTGATGAGATGAATTGCATAGTCCTTCTTTGCCATGAAAATTAACTTAATCCCAAAAAAAACTTTCCACTGCATTTCATTGCTGTCATTAAAGCACCTGCTGAGATCATTTCAGTAATCGTCTTGTTAACTCAGGTGAGAATGTTGACGAGCACAAGGCTGGAGATCATTATGTCAGGCTGATTGGGTTAAAATGGCAGACTTGACATGCTAAAAAAAGGGTGATGCTTGAAATCATTGTTCTTCCATTGTTAACCATGGTGACCTGCAAAGAAACGCGTGCAGCCATCATTGCGTTGCATAAAAATGGCTTCACAGGCAAGGATATTGTGGCTACTAAGATTGCACCTCAATCAACAATTTATAGGATCATCAAGAACTTCAAGGAAAGAGGTTCAATTCTTGTTAAGAAGGCTTCAGGTCGTCCAAGAAAGTCCAGCAAGCGCCAGGTTAGTCTCCTAAAGAGGATTCAGCTGCGGGATCGGAGTGCCACCAGTGCAGAGCTTGCTCAGGAATGGCAGCAGGCAGGTGTGAGCACATCTGCACGCACAGTGAGGCGAAGACTTTTGGAAGATGGCCTGGTGTCAAGAATGCCAGCAAAGAAGCCACTTCTCTCCAAAAAAAACATCAGGGACAGATTGCTCTTCTGCAGAAAGTATGGTGAATGGACTGCTGAGGACTGGGGCAAAGTCATATTCTCTGATGAAGCCTCTTTCCGATTGTTTGGGGCATCTGGAAAAAGCCTTGTCCGGAGAAGAAAAGGTGAGCGCTACCATCAGTCCTGTGTCATGCCAACAGTAAGGGTACATGCACACGTTCAGGATTCATGTGCGGAGAATCCGCACTGAAATCCGCAGGTGTTCGCAGGCAAATCTGTGCGGTCAATCCGCATTAATTGGTGCGGATTTGCATACGGATTTGCGTGCGGATTTTCCGCATGCGGATTTCACTAAGTGAACTGAAGCAAATCCGGTCAGGAAAAAAAAAAATTATTGACATGTCGCGGATTTTAAAATCCGCACCGCAGGTCAAAATCCGCGCGGAAAAAATCCGCATCGTGTGCATTGAGAATTTCCAATTCTCATAGAATACAATGGACATGAGCTACGGTGCGGATTTTCCGCACGCAAATCCGCACGCAATCCTGATCGTGTTCAGGGGGCCAAAAGCATCCTGAGACCATTCATGTGTGGGGTTGCTTCTCATCCAAGAGAGTGGGCTCACTCACAATTTTGCCCAAAAACAGAGCCATGAATAAAGAATGGTACCAAAACACCCTCCAACAGCAACTTCTTCCAACAATCCAACAACAGTTTGGTGAAGAACAATGCATTTTCCAGCACGATGGAGCACCGTGCCAAAAGGCAAAAGTGATAACTAAGTGGCTCGGGGACCAAAATGTTGACATTTTGGGTCCATGGCCTGGAAACTCCCCAGATCTTAATCCCATTGAGAACTTGTGGTCAATCCTCAAGAGGCGGGTGGACAAACAAAAACCCACTAATTCTGACAAACTCCAAGAAGTGATTATGAAAGAACGGGTTGCTATCAGTCAGGAATTGGCCCAGAAGTTGATTGAGAGCATGCCCAGTCGAATTGCAGAGGTCCTGAAAAAGGGCCAACACTGCAAATACTGACTCTTTGCATAAAGGTCATGTAATGGTCGATAAAAGCCTTTGAAACGTATGAAGTGCGTGTAATTATATTTCACTACATCACAGAAACAACTGAAACAAAGATCTAAAAGCAGTTTAGCAGCAAACTTTGTGAAAACTAATATTTATGTCATTCTCAAAACTTTTGGCCACGACTGTACATCAAGTTGTTGCTATGACAACATTTTAGCAGACAGGTTAAATATCCTTGCGCTGACGGCGAGGATAATGGTGACCTTTTCTTGTATTTTATTCCTCACCTTTGTATTTTCATTTATATATGAAACCGGTTTTATAGTCTTTTAAAATCGCAGAAACATTTAGCTTGTTTTGTTTTAGTAATTTCAAGTTCCAATTTTTTTAGGTTCATTTTCACTTTGCTATTGAGGTCATCGTACAGCTGTTATTAAAGGACATGGCTTTTTCTCATATTTTATTTCTTTTCTCATGAAAGTCCAATAACAAAATTCACAATTCTGTTTGAATGTGTGTAAATCCGTGTCGGGATCTCTTTGAAATGCAAGCCCTATGGAAGTGTCTTTTCTTAATGTAACTCTGAAGACTGGTTAAGCCCCACAAGGTTCCCAGCTTAAGCAATTCTATCCTGGCAGTCAGGGGCAGATTGGCCATAGATCTTACAGGGAAATTTTCCCGGTGGGCCGTCTGGGCCCTCACCGCCGGCCAGTAGAAGTTTATGGGGAAGGATTTTTGTTTCTGCTGGCAGTATTTTATGCTTGACTGTGGTATTTGGCTCCGTTGGGGTGGTATAATGTGCTACAATATGGTATTGCTGGCCCTGCCTTCCATCAAATTGGACCAGACTACAAAACAGGTAGTTTTAGTATTTTTTTTTTCCAGGGCCACTTTAAAGGGTTTCTGTCAGCAGAAAAATGGGTATAAACCTGGCTGACATTAGTGATGTGCTAATGACAGCTGAACATAACTACACTGCTCAAAAAAATAAAGGGAACACTTAAACAACACAATGTAACTCCAAGTCAATCACACTTCTGTGAAATCAAACTGTCCACTTAGGAAGCAACACTGAGTGAGAATCAATTTCACATGCTGTTGTGCAAATGGGATAGACAACAGGTGGAAATTATAGGCAATTAGCAAGACACCCCCAATAAAGGAGTGGTTCTGCAGGTGGTGACCACAGACCACTTCTCAGTTCCTATGCTTCCTGGCTGATGTTTTGGTCACTTTTGAATGCTGGCGGTGCTTTCACTCTAGTGGTAGCATGAGACAGAGTCTACAACCCACACAAGTGGCTCAGGTAGTGCAGCTTATCCAGGATGGCACATCAATGCGAGCTGTGGCAAGAAGGTTTGCTGTGTCTGTCAGCGTAGTGTCCAGAGCATGGAGGCGCTACCAGGAGACAGGCCAGTACATCAGGAGACATGGAGGAGGCCGTAGGAGGGCAACAATCCAGCAGCAGGACCGCTACCTCCGCCTTTGTGCAAGGAGAAACAGGAGGAGCACTGCCAGAGCCCTGCAAAATGACCTCCAGCAGGCCACAAATGTGCATGTGTCTGCTCAAATGGTCAGAAACAGACTCCATGAGGGTGATATGAGGGCCCGACGTCCACAGGTGGGGGTTGTGCTTACAGCCCAACACCGTGCAGGACGTTTGGCATTTGCCAGAGAACACCAAGATTGGCAAATTCGCCACTGGCGCCCTGTGCTCTTCACAGATGAAAGCAGGTTCACACTGAGCACATGTGACAGACATGACAGAGTCTGGAGACGCCGTGGAGAACGTTCTGCTGCCTGCAACATCCTCCAGCATGACCGGTTTGGCATTGGGTCAGTAATGGTGTGGGGTGGCATTTCTTTGGAGGGCCGCACAGCCCTCCATGTGCTCGCCAGAGGTAGCCTGACTGCCATTAGGTACCGAGATGAGATCCTCAGACCCCTTGTGAGACCATATGCTGGTGCGGTTGGCCCTGGGTTCCTCCTAATGCAAGACAATGCTAGACCTCATGTGGCTGGAGTGTGTCAGCAGTTCCTGCAAGACGAAGGCATTGATGCTATGGACTGGCCCGCCTGTTCCGCAGACCTGAATCCAATTGAGCACATCTGGGACATCATGTCTCGCTCTATCCACCAACGTCACGTTGCACCACAGACTGTCCAGGAGTTGGCAGATGCTTTAGTCCAGGTCTGGGAGGAGATCCCTCAGGAGACCGACCGCTACCTCATCAGGAGCATGCACAGGCGTTGTAGGGAGGTCATACAGGCACGTGGAGGCCACACACACTACTGAGCCTCATTTTGACTTGTTTTAAGGACATTACATCAAAGTTGGATCAGCCTGTAGTGTGTTTTTCCACTTTAATTTTGAGTGCGACTCCAAATCAAGACCTCCATGGGTTGAGAAATTTGATTTCCATTTTTTTTATTTTTGTGTGATTTTGTCGTCAGCACATTCAACTATGTAAAGAACAAAGTATTTCAGAAGAATATTTAATTAATTCAGATCTAGGATGTGTTATTTTTGTGTTCCCTTTATTTTTTTGAGCAGTGTATATTAGTCCTATGTCACTAGCAAACGAGCGTTTTCTTGTTCATCTGGTAATGGGCGGCAGTATAACACAGGCAGTTCATAGCTAACGAGCTGTGGATTCTATATACAATATGTTAAACACCTTCTCATGACTAGACAAAGGAAATTCTTCTCTAATGCATTCCCTGGGTTTGGACAAAAAGGTAAAACATCCTGATTCCTTTGGAAATTTGATACTACCTTGGGTAAAAAGGACATAAAGGTATAATTATTTTATCTTCCAAAACCATTGTATAGAGAATAAGGGCCAAAAAATCCTTAATCTCAGAGACTCTCCTAGTAGTAGTGACAGCAAGCAAAACGACCATTTTTAGCCTAGGAGTCTGAACAGATATATTGTGAATAGGCTCAAAATGAGTTTGAGACAGGGGCAAGAGAACAAAATTTTAATCCTAGGAGTGGGGGAGTTTAAGGGTTCAATTAAATACCATCTGGAGGCAACTGACAAAGCTTCTAATCCAAGGATGATCAGCCATAAAAACAACTAAAGGCTGCAGTCTGTCCCTTCAAAGTGGCTGGCTTAAGATTCTTATCCAACCATGTGTGCAGGATATCTAAAATTTCTGGAAGGAAAGGGTCTTTCAACAGATCAGTATTCTATCTAAAAACACAGAAAATGCTCTCCAAACTAAGGTATTTTGTTGTTGTTACCACCATAGTCTTGCTTGCCAAATAAGGAGGATATACCCCCTATCAGATATACCCCTACTGGTCCACATCACCCTCAGCATCTAAACCGAGAATCTTGGGGGATGAGGAAAATGGGATGAAAGGTATAGACTACTCATGACCACTGGCGTACATAGAGAAGGAAGGGCCCCATAGCCAGGATCAAACCAGGCCCCCCACACAGGACAAAAGGGTTTCTGCCTAATCCCTTTTCAGTGACCCTTGGTCCATTTTTTTCCACTGCTTCATTTGCTAACAGTTATTCCTTTAGAGCAGGGATGCTGAACCTGCGGCCCTCCAGCTGTTGTAAAACTACAACTCCCATCATGCCCTGCTGATAGCTGTACGCTGTCCCGGCATGCTGGGAGTTGTAGTTTTGCTACAGCTGGAGGGCCGCAGGTTGGGCATCCCTGCTTTAGAGGGTAGAGTCCTGACCAAGTTTTCACCCCCAGTAGAAGAGTTTATGATCCCAACTAGACCCCCTCTTGCCCTGGGCCTCATAAGCAGTCCCATGGTCTGTCGCTATGGTAGTTATGCCCCTGCTTATGACCCCAATTCTGGCTTAAGGCATCTATTGCTAGTAGAACATCCTTCAACACCAATATTTGTGGGCAGAATCCAATATCATCTGGATATTCCCCTAATGTATAACACAAACAATGGCCAATCTGGATAGAAAATAATATATTTGTACATAATACATAAAATATAATTAAAATCAGTTGGAGGTGCAAATACACATGAGGCTGAAATTGCCACACAGGAGATAAACAGTATAAGCTCCAGAGTGTAACTCAGTCATACATAGATAGGGGTAGGAGGTCACCGCATAAAGTGCATAAGATCATTGCATAGAGTATCAAATACCAAACTGCAGATGGATAATCCCAACCTCAAAGATCTCCACATAACAATAAGTATACCTGCAAGAGTGTCTGTACCTCTCACGTCCCGACGTGCGTTTCGCTTAATGCTAGCTAGCACTACCCCCTGATGAAGCATTAAGCCGTTGTTTGGGTTAGGCTGGTTTCACACTTGCGTTGTCCGGATTCGGCGTGTACTCCATTTGCCGGAATTACACACCGGATCCGGAAAAACGCAAACGCACTCTGGAGCGCCCGGGGAGCCGCACGGACGGTAAGTATACTGCTCCCCACTACACTTTACCATGGCTGCCAGGACTTTAGCGTCCCGGCAGCCATGGTAACCATTCAGAAAAAGCTAAACGTCGGATCCGGCAATGCGCCGAAACGACGTTTAGCTTAAGGCCGGATCCGGATTAATGCCTTTCAATGGGCATTAATTCCGGATCCGGCCTTGCGGCAAGTGTTCAGGATTTTCTCCGGCCAAAAAACGTTCCGGTCCAGAACTGAAGACATCCTGATGCATCCTGAACGGATTTCACTCCATTCAGAATGCATTAGGATAAAACTGATCAGGATTCTTCCGGCATAGAGCCCCGACGACGGAACTCTATGCCGGAAGACAAGAACGCAAGTGTGAAAGAGCCCTTAGAACATCCTGTGGATTCAGGGGAAAAAAATAAAATATGTCCACTTTCCTGCTTACACTTGTTGCAAATAGATCTATAGAGGGATAACCCCACTGCTAAACAAGGTCCTAAAAGATAGTATCCATTACCCCTGGCTTATCTTTGTACTGAGGAAATCTAACAAGTTGTCTGTAAGATGAAACGCAGATTGTACTTCTCCTGTGCCATCTGAAAGAGCTCCCTGGTTAGCAGTAATAAAGGGAATACTGGTTCCTCCCTTAGGCCCCTTTCACATGGGCGTTGCGGGAAAATGTGCGGGTGCGTTACGGGAACACGAGTGCAAAACATTGTAATGCGTTTTGCACTCGCGTGAGAAAAATCGCGCGTGTTTGGTACCCAAACCCGAACTTCTTCACAGACGTTCGGGCTTGGGATCGGTGTTCTGTAAATAGTATTATTTTCCCTTATAACATGGTTATAAGGGAAAATAATAGCATTCTGAATACAGAATGCATAGTAAAACATCGCTGGAGGGGTTAAAAAAATAAATAAAATTTAACTCACCTTAGTCCACTTGTTCGCGGCCCGGCATCTCCTTCTGGTTTCATCTGATCTCTGTGCAGCAACAGGACCTTTGGTGACGTCATTCTTGTCATCACATGATCCATCAGATGATCTTTTACCATGGTGATTGATCATGTGATGACCAGAATGACGTCAAAGGTCCTATTGCTGCACAGAGATCAGATGAAGCCAGAAGGAGATGCCGGGCTACGCGAACAAGTGGACTAAGGTGAGTTAAAAAATTCTCTTTTTTTTAACCCCTCCAGCGATGTTTTACTATGCATTCTGTATTCAGAATGCTATTATTTTCCCTTATAACCATGTTTTAAGCAATCAGACAATCCCTTAGAGTAACTGAAAGTGAAAAAAAAAAAGTTAAAAACTTTTAAAAATAGAAAATTTTAAAATTCTAATCCTTTCCTCATATTAAAAAAAAAATTAAAATAAAGATTGGCATTGTCGCATCCCAAAATGCCTGTCCTACTATAAGTAAATCTGTCATGTCATTTTCACCAATGTAACCAACAGCATTGCCCCAGACGACTGCATACACATTCCAAACATACATGTGTACTTTGGGGCACATTTAGGACTGATGTTTTAGACACTAGTCTTAATAAACCTCTGCGCTGGCCTCTACATAACTTCGGCGCATTCAGCCTGTCCCCACCCACAATTTTAGATCTGGTGTGAGCAGGGAGAGGTCGCAGATTGTGGCGCAACTAGCTGTTGTGCCACAATCTGCACCTGAAATAAACCTAATATAGGCTTAATAAATGATCCCCTTTGTGTCTTTATTCCATGTCCAGAAACAGTGCTTTTATTCTGCAGGCAAAACTGCGACCAAGTGCCTGGGTGGGCAGGGTTTGCGGTTCCAAGTGCCTAAAGCAAACCAGACTGAAGTGGCAAGGGCTGCTTTAGCTGCTCATATCTTGGGATTGGTAGCCGCTAGAGATATGGGCCTGGTCTTGTTTGAAAACTGGCATTTCAAGTACCAGAATCACAGCATTATATTCATTACATCGAAAGATATAGGTGTTAGAAATTGGGATGGCAGAAAATGCAGTTGAAAGTAAAAATGCATTTCATAATTTCACTTCTGACTTGATTGAAATGCCAGCTTTCAAACAAGACCAGGCCCATATCTAGCTGCTACCAATCCCAAGATATGAGCAGCTAAAGCATCCCTCCCCTCTAAGTCTGGTTTGCTTTGGGCACAAAACAGCAAACTCTGCCCAGCCGGGCACTTGGCCGCTGCTTTCCTACAATATAAAAGCACTTTTCTGGATATGGAATCAAGACAAAGTACACACAGGTATGTTTGGAATGTGCTTGCAATCTTCTGTGGGGCAATGCTGCTAGTTATACTCGTGAAAATAAAGTGACAGATTCCCTTTAAAACATACTGTATTTATCCTGTACATTAAACGCCATAACGGAAAAAAAAAATATTTCAGTGATTAATTCACCATTTTCAGTTGCTTCACCTCTCCCCAAAAAATTTAAGTACTATTTTACTTATGGAGCGAATGTGAATGAGTACGTCCATTACAGAAGCGCTCACTAGTACACAGTAGGACCAGGGAGCAGTGAATACAGCGCTCCCGGTGCAGGTTGTATTTACCGCTCCCTGGTCTTCTTAGTGCCGCACTGCACTGTCCAATCTGTACAGCGTGATGTCAGGTTGCAGTACAGCGGGTGTCAGGAGCAGAAGAGGTAAAATGTATTTTATGTCTGATGGGGAATAGGGGTCTGATGAGATAAGGGGAGGCCCGATTTGGTGGTCTGATGAAAAATATTTTATTTTCTAAATCATAGGTGCGTCCTATGGAGAGAAAAACATTGTATTCAAAATGGCATACACACTCCATTATGGTATCAATAAAAGCTACAGATCGCACCAGGAAAAGTCAGTCCACACATCTCTGTAGATGTAAGGCTACTTTCACACTTGCGGTAGCAGGGTCCGGCAGGCTGTTCAGGCAGGGGAACAGCCTGCCGGATCCGTGCTAACGCTAACCCACCGTGCTGCCGGAGGTCCGCTCCGGCCGCAGCACGCTAAGACGAGAGATGGCCAGACAAACTACAGCACGCGGCGGTTTTGTCCGGCCGCCTTTCGGCTTGTTTGCCGTGCTGCGGCCGGACTTCGACCCACCCCCATTATAATGTATGGGGCCAGAGCGGACTTCTGGCGGCATGGTGGGCTAGCGTAAGCACGAATCTGGCAGGCTGTTTCTCCGCCAGAACAGCCTGCCAAACCCTGCTACTGCAAGTGTGAAAGTAGCCTAAATATATAAAAAAGACAAAAACCTATAAAGACGACCTATAAGGGCCACATATATTCATACATGAAATATCAATGCGAATAAACGCAAAGTATGGTGAACCATGCAACCGATAGCTGACTTAATCATATGGGGATGAGGCAGTAAAATATACGAGTGGGTTTCTACCACTGTGGTAAAAGACTGCTGGACTCCCCTCTCTGGTTTTTGCTTTATCAAATGCCTGCGATTAAAGATCGCTGCAAGCTCGCCTTTAGGCAGCATGTGAGCATAAAGCGATCGGCCACATGAGTGCCAGTCCTTCCGCTCGTACTTGCCCGTGTCTGGGGGAGGGCGTGCGCGGGCGGCGCTCGCTGCCGGGCGGCTGTCTGGATTTCGGGCCCCTATCCCTGTAGCGAATGGAGAACCTGGGCTAAGTGGGTTGCTTTTTCCACTTGCATTATCAAGCCTAGGATGTCGGGTGAGCCCTGTCACCCTCCCCAGTAGGAGACCTCCCTTTGATTTTCAAATACTGACATATTATGGATATTTGCATGAAATTATTGTCAATTATGTTTACAGATCAGAATTGGCGGATCTATGGAATTTATAATATCAAGTATGTAATATGGATTTAAATTTTTGTATTATAACAATAAAATATTTATAAAAAAAAAAAAAAAAAAAGAACAGCTTGCCAAACCCTGCTACTGCAAGTGTGAAAGTAGCCTAAATATATAAAAAAGACAAAAACCTATAAAGACGACCTATAAGGGCCACATATATTGATTAACTCACAACATATAAACTGTTAGAATATTAGAACTACTCAATAAAACACATAAATGGAGTCTTACATCGTTGAGTGGAGTAAAACAAGTATAAAAGAGGGACTTAAAAATATGAATACATATAGGAGGAGCAACAAATAAATACACAGGTATAGATGTTGCCCTAGGTAAGTCACAGAAAATGAGAGACATAGATGCTACAGCAGGTTTCCACACAGGCAAAAAGCCTAGTAAAGTACATAGTGCCTCAGGGAGATCAGGAACCACATATAATAGCTCATTCAATAGTAAACAAACGTACCAACGGTCACATCGCCCACCCAGTGTCCCTCACTTACCCTACGCATTTCGCCGGATGGCTTCCCCTACATATGGTTGCTTTTTCTTTGGTGATCTGGGTATGCACATAGTGTTATAGGCTGTGATTAAATATATAATCGTTAAGGTCAGAATATGGCGATGCAAGAGCAGACAACATTTTTTAAAGGGCTTGTCTCCTCTCAGACTTTGCTGGCATATCGATATGCCACCACTGTCAGGTGCGGGTCTCAGAAATGGGACCCGCACCTATTTGACTTTGATGACATCAAAGTGCCAGATGACACAGTATCACTATGGGGAGTCGGGGAAACCCCCCACCGTAAAAAGGTCTGAAAATCAGGAAAGCCACTAGGCATGGAATCCAGGATAAAGGGACAGGTCACCTCCTATCGCCTCACTTATCCTATCCCTGACCTCCTAACCGTATGAGCAGCCCTCGATGGTAGGGGAGGGGCTCATACTCTCGAACCTGGGCCCTTACTAGCCCTGAAGATTCCTGGTAGTAAGGTCTGGGGGAGGAGACGACTGGTTCATCCACAACACAGATGAACCGGAGTCTCACACAGGCCTAACAACTGGGAATGGCAGACAGTACACAGCTACTGGATCAGCAGGCAAGAGCCAAGAAACAAAAAGCACTTACCTGCCGCAGCAACAAGGACAGCTGGACTCCATGAAACAGTACTGGAACCTGAACACCTAACAAGACACAGCACAAACAACTAATACAGGAATCCAGCACACCAGTACTTGCTTGGACCCCCATGCAGACAGGATGCATGGTGGCTCCCGGCAGAGCTGCGCACAGACATTTGGTTCCCCCTCTGGGAACCCCAGGGACCCCCTTCCAGAGGTACAGACAAAGAGGAACATCTAGCATCCATGCCGGACAGAATACACCAGACACGGAACAACCCCAGAACATATACCCACATCAAAACATTACAACAGGTAAGGTACGGAAAATGAAGGCGACATAAGACATCGCTGGAGACATCGATATCCCATAAGGTTGCCCTTAAGGACTGGGCAGATACAATAGCACCAGCTCCTCAAGACACTGAAGACAAACTGAACACAGGCTCACAGCTCAGAACATAAGAGCCATGAGACCACACCCAGCTCCACCTTGCACATTACTTAAAGGATAACTGTCACATTTAGACCCCAATTTCAATTTCTATATATGTAGTTACTAATAACATGATATTCCAGAATCAGTTACTATTAGACTGACGTACCCCATATTAAATAAGATTCAGCCCTTAGTAACCAGTCTGCATAAAACTGCAATCTCACTTCAGTTAAGAGGGCCGCCACTGCCCTCACCCTGAGGCTAATCCCGCCTGCCCTTACTAGCCAGTAACAATAGCCCCCCAAAAGTGTCAGTAACCAGAACCCTCCCCCCTAAAGGGTTAATCTCCTGCAGCACAAAGGGGTCCTCTTACCACATGTTGCTTTCATTTATACACTGAGCAGATGGCAGATCTCCCTTCCCTGTTGTGCACTGGTTCAACTCTGCCTTCTCCAGCTCTGCTGAGTGAGGGAGCGTCTGCCAAGCGCAGGGACAGGGAGAAGTGCACACAGCCCAGGCACTGTTAGCTGCTGGGGAGGACCTGGCTTTAATCATTTACTTACTGTCCCTGGCTGTCAGTAATCTGACCTTGCAGGCAGCCTGCTTCTGTGTCCTCCGTCCTTCAACAGATAGACGGACCATGCCTAGCAACCCTATTTTAAGCACAGGTAAAAGTAGGCAGTACAGGGGACAAAAATGTGGAATTAAGGGGTAATTCAATACACAGTGAAAAGTTGAAATAGGGCCACCAAGGAGATAATCACCACAAGCCAATACTCAAAAAAAAAGAAAATATGACAGTTATACTTTAACCCTGTGCTTACCATAATGGGAAGGAAGACAGCCTTAACCACCTCAGCTCCCCTAGCTTAAACACCCTTAAAGAGGGCCTTTCACTGGAATAGAAAATCTAAACTAAGTATACAGACATGGAGAGCGGCGCCCAGGGATCTCCCTGCACTTACTATTATCCCTGTGCGCCGCTCCGTTCTCCCGGTATAGGCTCCGGAATCTTCATATGTTCGGCTCCACACAGTTGAGCCTGCTGGCGTCTCCTTCTCCCAGGCTGTAGTGCTGGCCAATCTCAACGCTCAGCTGATAGCCTGAGAGAAAAAAAAACCTCTCGGGCTATGAGCTGAGCGCTGCGATTGGCTATCGCTACAGCATGGGAGAAGGAGACGCCGGCAGGCTCAACTGGGTGGAGCCGAACATATGAAGATACCGGAGCCTATACCGGGAGAACGGAGCGGCGCTCAGGTATAACAGTAAGTGCAGGGAGATCCCTGGGCGCCGCTCTTCATGTCTGTATACTTAGTTTAGATTTTCTATTCTGGTGAAAGATCCTCTTTAATGACCAGACCACTTTACACTTCTGCACTACACTACTTTCACTGTTTATTGCTCGGTCATGCAACTTACCACCCATATGAATTTTACCTCCTTTTCTTCTCACTAATAGAGCTTTCATTTGGTGGTATTTCATTGCTGCAGACATTTTTACATTTTTTTGTTATTAATCGAAATTTAACTACATTTTTGCAAAAAAAAAAAGACATTTTTCACTTTCAGTTGTAAAATTTTTCAAAAAAAAACGACATCCATATATAAATTTCTCTAAATTTATTGTTCTACATGTCTTTGATAAAAAAAAAAAATATGCTTGGGTAAAAAAAAAAAAATGGTTTGGGTAAAAGTTATAGCGTTTACAAACTATGGTACAAAAATGTGAATTTCTGCTTTTTGAAGCAGCTCTGACTTTCTGAGCACCTGTCATGTTCCCTGAGGTTCTACAATGCCCAGACAGTAGAAAAACCCCACAAATAACCTTATTTCGGAAAGTAGACACCCTAAGGTATTCGCTGATGGGCATAGTGAGTTCCTAGAACTTTTTATTTTTTGTCACAAGTTAGCGGAATATGATTTTTTTTTTTTTTTCATACAAAGTCTCATATTCCACTAACTTGTGACAAAAAATAAAAACTTCCATGAACTCACTATGCCCAACACGAAATACCTTGGGGTGTCTTCTTTCCAAAATGGGGTCACTTGTGGGGTAGTTATACTGCCCTGGCATTTTAGGGGCCCTAATGTGTGGGAAGAAGTTTGAAATCAAAATGTGTCAAAAATGCCCTGTGAAATCCTAAAGGTGCTCTTGGGCCCCTTTGCCAACCTAGGCTGCAAAAAAGTGTCACACATGTGGTATCGCCGTACTCAGGAGAAGTTGGGCAATGTGTTTTGGGGTGTCATTTTACATATACCCATGCTGGATGAGAGAAATATCTCGGCAAAAGACAACTTTTCCCATTTTTTTTATACAAAGTTGGCATTTGACCAAGATATTTTTCTCACCCAGCATGGGTATATGTAAAATGACACCCCAAAACACATTGCCCAACTTCTCCTGAGTACGGCGATACCAGATGTGTGACACTTTTTTACAGCCTAGATGCGCAAAGGGGCCCAAATTCCTTTTAGGAGGGCATTTTTAGACATTTAGATCCCAGACTTCTTCTCACGCTTTAGGGCCCCTAAAATGCCAGGGCAGTATAAATACCCCACATATGACCCCATTTTGGAAAGAAGACACCCCAAGGTATTCAATGAGGGGCATGGAGAGTTCATAGAAATTATTTTTTTTTTGGCACAAGTTAGCGGAAAATGATTTTTTTTTGTTTTTTCTCACAAAGTCTCCCTTTCCGCTAAGGCTACTTTCACACTTGCGGCAGAGAGATCCGGCAAGCAGTTCCGTCGCCGGAACTGCCTGCCGGATCAGGCAAAATGTATGCTAACTGATGGCATTAGTAAGACTGATCAGGATCCTGGTCAGTCTTAAAAATGCCTGATCAGTCGAAAAAATGCATTGAAATGCCGGATCCGTCTTTCCGGTGTCATCCGGCAAAAACGGATCCGGCATTTATTTTTTCACCTTTTTTTCAGTCTGCGCATGCGCATACCGGAACGACGGATCCGGCATTCCGGTATTCTGAATGCCGGATCCGGCACTAATACATTCCTATGGGAAAAAATGCCTGATCCGGCATTCAGGCAAGTCTTCAGTTTTTTTAGCCGGAGATAAAACCGTAGCATGCTACGGTTTTCTCTTTTGCCTGATCAGTCAAAACGACTGAACTGAAGACATCCTGATGCAAACTGAACGGATTACTCTCCATTCAGAATGCATGGGGACATACCTGATCAGTTCTTTTCCGGTATAGAGCCCCTGTGACGGAACTCTATGCCGGAAAAGAACAACGCAAGTGTGAAAGTAGCCTAACTTGACAAAAAATTATTTTAAATGAACTTGCCATGCCCTTCACAAAATACCTTGAGGTGTCTTCTTTCCAAAATGGGGTCACATGTGGGGTATTTATACTGCCCTCGCATTTTAGGGGCCCTAAAGCGTGAGAAGAAGTCTGGAATATAAATGTAAAAAAAAATTTACGCATTTGGATTCTGTGAGGGGTATGGTGAGTTCATGTGAGATTTTATTTTTTGTCACAAGTTAGTGGAATATGAGACTTTGTAAGAAAAAAATAACTTGTGCCAAAAAAATATGTCTGAATGGAGCCTTACAGGGGGGTGATCAGGGAGTCTATATGGGGTGATCACCCCCCTGTCATTGATCACCCCCCTGTAAGGCTCCATTCAGACGTCCGTATGCGTTTTGCGGATCCGATCCATGGATCCAAGGATCCGCAAAACACATACGGACCTCTGAATGGAGCCAGCCTTACAAGGGGGTGATCAATGACAGAGGGTGATCAGGGAGTCTATATGTTTTGCGGATCCGATCCATGGATCCGTAAAACACATACGGACATCTGAATGGAGCCTTACAGGGGGGTGATCAGGGAGTGTATATGGGGTGATCAGGGGTTAATAAGTGACAGGGGGGGGGGGGGTAGTGTGGTGCTTGGTGCTACTTATTACAGAGCTGCCTGTGTCCTCTGGTGGTCGATCCAAGCAAAAGGCACCACCAGAGGAACAGGTAGCAGGTATATTAGACGCTGTTATCAAAACAGCGTCTAATATACCTGTTAGGGGTTAAAAACAAAAAATCGCATCTACAGCCTGCCAGCGAACGATCGCCGCTGGCAGGCTGTAGATCCACTCGCTTACCTGCAGTTCCTGTGAACGCGCGTTCACAGGAAATCTCGCGTCTCGCGAGATGACGCACGGATGCGTCCAGGAGGAATGAATCGACCGTCGCCAGGACGCATCCGTGCGTTAGGCGGTCGGGAAGCAGTTAAAGGGGAAAAGCACACGCATGCAACACAACAACACGTTGCCGCTGGCAACCAGCACGCGTGGCGAAAGTGTCACGGCAAACCACCACCAAGCCGTGACAGTCCCTTCACGGGATTATACAGAGAATAAACTAGACAGCAATAGTTTCATAATTCTACTAAAAGTCTCATGACATGTCTGTCCTAGTAAATAATTATATTCCCTATGAAATTACAGTTCTGGGGCATCTATTCTTATGACTGCTATTCCTCTATTATTCCTACTAGTAATTATTAATAACTGGTGTTACCAGTTTAGGATATGTTATTGCACAGCCAGCTGCTGTCTAGTGCTGTCAGTATTAAACTGTGCAGACAGGGGCGTAACGGTCGCGGTTGCAGAGGGTGCGGCCTGCTGCACTCACATGTAATGTGAAGTACAGTGAGAATGCTGGACCCGTCAGAGCAGTCTTCAAACGTGAGGGGCCGCAGGGGGATTGCAGAGGTAAGGAAGGGAGGGGGCACACGCACTTGGCAGTTCTTGACACTGCCGGGCTGTTAGTTTTCAGACTGAAGCAGGGACACCTCTCCACTCCCTGCTTGTTTTCTTCTGAGCTCCAGTGCTCCCCCTGCAGGCCGCACATAGCGCTGCTGGCTGTGGGAGGAGCGCTGAAGGCCTGGGAATCAGCCTCTAGCACAGCACGACGTGAGTGCGGGAGCGAATCATCAGGAAAGAAGGCAAGTATGTGAGGAGGCACATATCTGGGCATAACTACTGTGAGGGGGCACAAAAGTGAGCATAACTACTGTAAGGGGCCACAAGGAGGACATAACTATTTTGAAGGGACCACAAGGTGGGCTTAATTACTGTGAGGGGCCAATAAGTGGTCATTAGTACTGTGTGGTAGCAGGGGAAATGTCTTATATTACCCTGCTATACATGGGCATGGCTCAGTCTTACAGGCTAGCACAGCGCCCCCTGCGGGCGATTTCACAGGGGCAGTCACCATCCCTTCCTTATGTGATAGAAACATAGAATGTGTCGGCAGATAAGAACCATTTGGCCCATCTAGTCTGCCCAATATACTGAATACTATGAATAGCCCCTGGCCCTATCTTATATGAAGGATGGCCTTATGCCTATCCCATGCATGCTTAAACTCCTTCACTGTATTTGCAGCTACCACTTCTGCAGGAAGGCTATTCCATGCATCCACTACTCTCTCAGTAAAGTAATACTTCCTGATATTACTTTTAAACCTTTGCCCCTCTAATTTAAAACTATGTCCTCTTGTAGCAGTTTTTCTTCTTTTAAATATTCTCTCCTCTTTTACCTTGCTGATTCCCTTTATGTATTTAAAAGTTTCTATCATATCCCCTCTGTCTCGTCTTTCTTCCAAGCTACAAAGAGGCGACAGATTTTCTTTACACTAAGGGCTCTTTCACATGAGCGGATGCTTTTTTTCCCTCCATCACCACAGGGACCTTGTTCTGGACCCAGCGGACATCACGCCGATGCCAGCAACACCCAGGATGAGTTAGGACCAGATTTTATTAGGACTGGGCGAGTGTAGCCATGCATTGGGCTCTTTCACACGAGCGGATGCCGTGCGTGGAATCCGCTGCGTGAAATAGCGCCAAGCCCCGTTCTGGACAGCAGAGACACAGAGCAGTAACATGTTTGATAACGCTCTGTGCCTCTGATCTTTTTATTACAAAATCACGGTGACAACTTTATCTCACAGATTTTTTTGTAAAAAAGATCAGAGGCAAAGAGCATTATCAATCATGTTAATGCTCCGTGTCTCTGCTGTCTGGAACGGGGCTTGGCTCTCTTTCACGCAGCGGATTACCCGCACGGCATCCGCTCGTGTGAAAGAGCCCTTAGTGTAAAGAAAATCTGTTGCCTCTTTGTAAAAATGGGGGGCGGGGGAAGCCCGATCCAAAGTTTGCAAAAACAGACATCAGGAGAGGTGACCGGTCCTTCTTGTGGGACCTGTTGGATTGCCTTTAAGACTGGGGGCATACACATGCATTTCTTGTTATACTTGTGCAAAACAGATCGTTATCCAATGCATCTTTCTCATTTCCTTATCTTGCAGTTGGCTGTCCATGATAGCATTTTACTCCCAATGAAAATATTTATGACCTGGGGCTGGTAAAGACCCAACAACTCATCGTCACTGGCTGACAACTCTGAACATGATGCGGAGCAGGCGGACGCTGCTAGCGTGTCCGTGCCCTCAGGACAATGGGTGTCATGCACAGACCCGCTACGCTTGGAGGAGGATCAGAGGAACTTTTGATCTCTGCTGTTCAAGGCTTGGGATACACGGCGCCTAACGATTGCCAATGTTGCCGCTAACTAATTAACATCACTGCTATTTTTCTCCTTTCTGCTCCGTTATAGGAGAACAGTGGAAATAATGGATGTGCCAGATAGAGCAGATAACTGATCCCAACAGACTTTATTAAAAACAATGTTCAGTGTCCGTTCAAAATCCTGATTTGCCTTTTAATCAGACAAAATAATTCCTGTATGCAGGTCTATTAAAGGGAGTCTGTCACCTACCTGACCGGTTTCAAACAGGTGACATTGTTCAGTGGGGCACAAAGACATGACAGGTGTTACCCGTGGTTAGTTCTTCTGATGCTTCAAATCACCCAAAAAGTCGTTTTTATGATATGCTAATGAGCCGTCGCAAGTGCCCAGGGGCGGAGAGTTTTCTGAAAGTGCCCAAGTTCCTCCGCCTCACTCGCGCCTAACTCCGCCCCTTAGTAAGCTCAGGCCAGCCCTGTGGCATCATGGCATGAGTTTTAGGGAGCATTCACACGACCGTGTTGGTTTTGCGGTCCGTAATTCACGGATCCGTGTGTTCCGTATGTCTTCAGTTATCTTTCCTTTTCCGTTCCACAAGTCCGTATAATACGGACGTGGTGCTTCCGTGTGTCATCCGTTTTTCACGGTCCGCAAAAAACTGAAATGGGACTTCTTAGAATGTTATCAGTCCAGGGGTCCGTTAAAAACGGATTACACACGGATGCATTTCCGTGTGCTATCCGTTTTTCACGGACCCAATGACTTTCTATGGGGCAACGGACCGCGATTTGCGGCCAAGTATAGGACACGTTCTAAAAAAAAAAGGAACGGACACACGGAGCGGACAGCACACGGATGAGAATAAAAGGCATACCGCAATTTTCACGGACCCATAGAAATCAATGGGTCCGTGCATTGTCCGTCAAAATTGCGGAACGGACACGGAAGAAAAACACGTTCGTATGAATGCTCCCTTAGTGACATACTCTGGGATGTTACAAATGGGACTTGCATAAAAAACAGATGTCATCCGCATGCAGTGTGTTGAGGTTTCTAGGAGATGTAGATTGTTGTTCATTATTAGATTTTTTTTCACTCGTGTGATGGGGGAAAAAAATAGCAAACACTGAATGCAGATAAAACCAAATGAACTTGTGCGCCAAACCATCAGTTTTTTCCTGAACAGATCCTGACCCAATCCATGGCGCTCGCGTGAGAGGCCCGAGTCGTGTGCGACACGCAACGCGCCTGCATTTGTACAAGTCGAAAATAGTCGCATGAGAGCAAGTCACAGACCTGTCGCACATATTTTTTGCTGCGCGGTTGATGTCACCATGTAGCCCCAGCCTAAGCCTTTGGGCAGCACGGTGGCTCAGTGGTTAGCACTGTTGCTTTGCCTCCCAAAGACATACTGAGAGGGACCTTAGATGTGAGCCCCATTGGGGACAGTTGGATGCAAATATCTGTAAAGCACTGCGGAATAAAGTCGCGCTATAGAAGTGCATAAAATAATTCTATAAAATATCAGTTAAAAAAAACACTCATTTTTACAATAAGTAAATTTCATAAGTCCCGAAAAATAAAATACAAACTTGGTCTCGTCAGAAGGGTAAACACCTGCACAGCACGAATCATGAAGGTCATAGAAAAAAGAATAATTTAAAATAAAAATCTGAATTGGAAGTGCTTTTTCTGTGCTATATGCACACAACAGTGAAAAACTGACGTGTGATGGACGGATCCGGTTGTATTATCTTTAACATTGCCAAGACGGATCCGTCATGAACTCCATTGAAAGTCAAAAGGGGACGGATCCGTTTTCTATTGTGGCAAAGAAAACGGATTCGCCCCCATTGACTTGCATTGTTGGTCATGACGGATCCGTCTTGCTCCGCATCCCAGGACGGAAAGCAAACCGCAGCATGCTCTCCGGTATGGGAACGCAACCAAACGGAACAAAATGCATTTTAGAGCATTCCGTTCAGTTTTGTCCCTATTGACAATGAATGGGGACACAATGGAAGTGTTTCTTTCCGGTATTGAGCCCCTATGACTGATCTCAATACCGGAAAACTTGAACGCTAGTGTGAAAGTAGCCTAACACAGCAATGACAGATCCGTCATGAAAGTCAATGGGGGACGGATCAGTTTTCTACTGTGGCAAAGAAAACGGATCCGCCACCATTGACTTGCACTGTGTGTCTTGCTTCGCATCCAAAAAAAAATAATGGAAAGTCTCTTCGTGTGCATGTAGCCTAATGCTAATATACACACGCCTCCAAATACAACTTGTCCAGCCAAAAAAAAAATTAAAATTGTACAGGAAGGAAAAATGTAAATTAAAATAAAGAACAAGTTATGACGTTCTACAAGGAAGATAAAAAAAAAAAAAAAAAAAAAAAAAAAAATTGGGGTCCTTGAAGCCAATACTGGTTCGGTCCTCAAGGGCTTAAAATGGTATGCACGCGGTAGAAAAGCAGAAAGCCCTCCTGTAAACCTCCGCAGTGTGAGCTCAGTAAGAACACAAACTGGCCCGGTCTTCGAGGGGTTAAAAAGCCGCACAAAAGCAGGACGACGGAACAGGTGAGGTGTGAGCTCAGCCGTCACAACACCCAGCGTCACGTGACCCGCGCCGCCGCTCAGTCTGACAGACTATCACACGGTTGTGACAGAGGACACCGATTGGACCTTTCTCCTACAGGGCGCTCTGATTGGTCGGCTCGGCAGGCACGGCCAGGCCCCGCCTCTTCAGGGAAGAGTCTATGGGGTGAGCAGCGGAGCGCGAGGAGAGGCTGAAGCCCTGTCTTCATCAGTGTCGGACTGTCCTGGTGGTACTGATGCTGCTCCCCCCTGCCTGGTACGTACGAGGCACTGCTTCTGTGCAGTGATGTATGGATAATGCATAGAGCTCTCCAGCCATTTGTATTGTATTACTTGCATCTTCTGTCTTTTTACTAGCTGCTTTGTTGAATTTTACTGCCATAGTAGTTGGGGGATGTGCATTGTGCACAACAATTTGGGAGAAGCTGTTTTTGTTTCTGTAGCAGTCCTAAAAATACTGGATCTGTCAGAGACCCCAGAAAATGGGGCATTTTCTAGATAAAGTGCGTACTGCAAGCATTGATCTGTTACACAAGTTATATAAAGTGCGTTACGCACGCGAATTATACAGAACGCGTTCTAAGTGATCAGCGCAGCTGCAGGGGAAGCTTGTCCACTGTTACATTATCAGTCATGTGACCCTCAAAGTATTACAAACCCCTCTCTCTGCCCATGCATGTGGCCACTTCAGGGGGTGGGGTCACACTGACAGATCAAGGAATCCGTGAGGACTGCATTCATGTCAGTCACATGCAGTGTAAAGCATGGGGGATCCAGTGTTTGGGGCCCCTTCTATAATCCATGGTGGACAGTTTCTTTAAAGACCTTCCCTCTCTCTACTAGACACCCCTTCTGTTACTGGCACAGGCCCTAGACTTAAAAAGGAACCCTTAGAAAAAGAACAAGATAAAATGTAATCTTGTGTAAGTTCTTTGGTCAGTCTGAGACTATAACGTGTCCATTTCTGTTTTTCAGTGGTCCCAGGATGTGGTTGTTGTCTGCAGTAACCGTATTGATCTGTGGCCTTGCCACACAGTCACTGGATGTGGCACAGAAAGCTAGACGAGATCTTCAGGACGTCCGATACACTGCAGACCCTGAAGACAACATGAATATAGTAAGTGACATACACCGTTCACCTCATAATTGTAATAAGGTTAGGTACGTATCGCTAGTGTGGCCTCAGTACTGCATCGCTAGTGTGGCCTCAGTACTGCATCGCTAGTGTGGCCTCAGTACTGCATCGCTAGTGTGGCCTCAGTACTGCATCGCTAGTGTGGCCTCAGTACTGCATCGCTAGTGTGGCCTCAGTACTGCATCGCTAGTGTGGCCTCAGTACTGCATCGCTAGTGTGGCCTCAGTACTGCATCGCTAGTGTGGCCTCAGTACTGCGTCGCTAGTGTGGCCTCAGTACTGCGTCGCTAGTGTGGCCTCAGTACTGCGTCGCTAGTGTGGCCTCAGTACTGCGTCGCTAGTGTGGCCTCAGTACTGCGTCGCTAGTGTGGCCTCAGTACTGCGTCGCTAGTGTGGCCTCAGTACTGCGTCGCTAGTGTGGCCTCAGTACTGCATCGCTAGTGTGGCCTCAGTACTGCATCGCTAGTGTGGCCTCAGTACTGCATCGCTAGTGTGGCCTCAGTACTGTATCGCTAGTGTGGCCTCAGTACTGTATCGCTAGTGTGGCCTCAGTACTGTATCGCTAGTGTGGCCTCAGTACTGTATCATTTTGATTTATACAGGCATCTGTGCTGGCGGCTGCCATCAAAAAGGGATGGAACAGCCATTGACGGCCCCAGTGGCGATGTACATAGGTTATCACATTCAAAGAACTTAGTTCTACACAGATGTGGGTATTATGGTAGGTGTCCTGAAAATAAGTCCTTTCCCTTTTCCTGCCATCAGTTCGGACTGGGAACTTAAAGTGGCCCCGTTGTTGTCAGGTCCACATTGATGGAAGGCAGTGGTAGCGATACCATATTGTGGCACATTATACCATCCCAACAGAGCCAAATACCACAGTCCATCACAAAATACTGCCGCCAGCAGCACAATACACATCCCCAAAAACTTCTACAGGCCAGCTGTGAGGAGGACCCAGACAGCCCCCCCTGGGCATCAGCCCACCAGGAAATTTCCCTGTAAGGTCAAGGGCCAATCAGCCTCTGCCGACTTCACTGATGTGTGACGGGCTAAAAGTGATGCGCTGCTGAACCCCGTAATCGCCACTTCTCATACAAATCATGCCAAAAGTTACCACTAGCCAATAACTTATGTCCTTCATTTCAGTCTTCCCATAGTCTATCACCTGGAGCTGACATTTTTGTTCAGCAAAAACCCCACAAAACGCAGAATTGCACAAAAAAAAAAAACACACTACTAAAAACCTATGGGTAAAGGCACCTTAAGGCCACCCGCACACAATTGGGAGTGAACGCACACAAGACCCGCACAAATCTGTATGCGTTTCTGCAGCATATCCAGCTCCAAAATCTGTAACAGCGGATTCGAAGCTGTTTTGCCGCCGATCTCACCAATCTACTGAAAAGGGTGAAATCCGCAGCTAAAACCACAAGCATAACTGACATGCGGCAAATTTGGAAATCCGCACAGCAGGTCAATTTCTGTATGGAAAACATCTGCAAAGTGTACATTACATACATGTCATCTCATACTCTGCTGGTACTGTACGACACTGCGGTTTTTCTGCACGTATTCCACAATGTGTGCTGCTGCTTTCTGCTTAATTGTATTAAAGGGGTATTCTGGCTTTTAAGTTCTGACAAGAACAGGTATCTCATTCCCCTCGGAGCACCTTGACGTATGGCAAGTCACATGCACAACCTACCGCTCTGTTCATTTTGGGGCACTCCGAGGGGTGTGGGTACCCATTCTCATGATCTGTGGTGGTCCCAGCGGTAGGACCTCCACAGTCTAGTAGTTATCCTCTATTCTGCAGATAGGCGATAGCATAACCGGGATACCCCATTAAAGAACACCTGTCCGCATGATCAGCCCTATTAAACCAGGGGTAGTGCCTGGGAGGGTTCGTCATCCTGAATAAAAGGACACGCGTCTTGTCTCTATAGTGAGCTGCTTCTGAGATACTTTATATGCAGTTGGTCTGTTTTGAGCACAAAGGAGCTGGCTGTAGCACTCCTAACACCCTTGTGCACTCCCATCCCCCCTTTGATTGACAGGACGCTCATTGACAGCTTGTGCAGCGCATCCGATGACCTCAGAAAGTAGCATGTGATCTACTGCACAAGCGCAGAGCTACCGAGCCAAGGCGAGAACACAGGGCTAGATGAGATGTCTAGCCCTGTTGTTTAAAGGGGAGTGCAGAGGGCACAGCGGCATTGCATTAGTGGTGCTCCAAGCACTATGGCCAGTCCTTTGGTGTTTAAAATATATTTTTGCAAATTACCCAAGATATATTCCAGCAGTTCAGCCTAGAGACAGAAGTCAGGTATTTTACTCAGCATGACCTATATTGCATTATACCTGGTTTAATAGGGGTGATCATGCTGAGAGTCGCTCAGTCTTTAACAGTGGGTTTCACAAGCCAGATAAAGCCTGGTTCACATTACTTTAATGGTGTATTAGGTAAACCTGACTTACATGCCAAGCACGTCCGCAGGGCTCCATTCACCCCATGGAGGTCAGAGACTTCTCTTGACCTATACATTCGCCCAGAGTATGTTGGTATACCACAAATATTTTTTTCAAAATTTACAACAGTACAAAATTTATAGAGCGAAACGCACTTTTTTGTCATCACCATATAGACAACATATTCCACTGTGTGCCTATAGAGCGACAACAGATACATTTCTATCTCATTGAGGGAGGGGGGGAGGGGTTCTGCCGTCCTCTGGAGCGACAGGCTGAATAGATATATGTCTGTCATTCTGTTATTGCAGCCTTCTATTAGATAATTACACCCGGGGCTTTTCCTAGCATAGCAAACTGAGGCTGAAAATGTGAATGGGGCCTTTGAGGCCACGTGGAGGACATCTAATAGGCTGGTACAAAATTTCAACCCTGATCATAAGTCCATTGGCCGTTTTAAACTAAACTGATATTCTGATAGGTTGATTGTCTAATCCCAGTTTAGTGGTGGCAGATGTATAACTTAAAACGCGGAGGGAAAATTCTTGTTCGGCCAGTTCTGTGCAGACCCTAGGTGACAGACAATAGTCACCTTTACTAGAAAATAGCTTCTGACTAACTAGGATTATCGGCTGATTAAATGTCTTCCAATGTTAGATCCATGTAATGGCCATGTGTCAATATCGTATATCATACATATATAAAAATGTGTAATATACCAATACGAGCGTTCATGGGAATGCTCGTTAGCAATTATCTGGCCGTATAAACGTACCGCCGATTACCCGTTGAACGAGCAAAATGCTTGTTCATCTGGTAATCCGATCATTTGGGACAAATCGTCACTTGCCAGCAGGAGATTGTGCCGTGTAACCGAGATAGTCTGCTGGCAAACAATGAGTCAGTATGGGGGGGGGGGGGAGAGCGATGGCTCTGGAGGAGATCGCTGCATGTAAATATAACGGTCTCCTCCACCAGCGTTCAGCAGATTGTAGGGAAGGAACGCTTCATTCCCGATAATCTGCTGCTCTATCGCCTCATGTAAAGGGACCTTTAGTGATCCCTTAATTCATTCTGAAGGAAAAGTTCTTTTAATCCATATGCAAATGAGCAGTTAAGTGCACCAAGGATGATCATGTGATCACAGTGTGGTCTCAGGAAAAACAGAGCTGCTGGGTTTTAGCAGACCCTGATCAGCTCTGTGTAAATTGCATCCATAGGGGGCTCCTCTGCATGTCACCATGCTCATCCCCTTCAATTAAAAAACCAAAACAAATGGACAACATAAAATACAGAACACATTTTAATAATCTAAAACATCCCACCCCCCAAAAAAATAAAATCTAAAATCTTAGTCATAAGTTCATAACATACCAAAAATACTATTTTAGTTATATATTTATATTATAAATTATAATTTTTTATGACAATTTCTGAGTGTTTGAGTTTCCTTCTATTTAGTAATTTCCTGGTTTAAATAGGGGCAATATCTAATACATAGGTGTTAAAAAGATTATTAAAATGATTAAGTGTAAGTTTGTATATATCATGAATAAGGGCTCATGCACACCACAGTATGTATTTTATGGTCCGCAAAACACGGATCCGCAAAAAATACAAATGACATCCGTGGGCATTCCATATTTTTCAGAACGGAACAGCTGGCCCCTAATAGAACAGTCCTATCCTTGTCTGTACCCATTGAAATTAATGGTTCTACATACGGTCCACAAAAAAACTGAACAGACACAAAGAAAATACATTCGTGTGCATGAGCCCCAAGTCTTTTTTTACAGTCACTGTTTGCTCAGTGATTTCCATCAGCCATTGAGTCAAAACCAGGAATGAGTCAAAAAAATAGAACAGGAGCAGATCCTTCCTATATCCCTCTAAGCTCCACTCCTTTTTCCCTCACGATGCAAAATAAATTTTTCATCTGCACAGTGTGCGTGAAACACGGACAGCAAAAAATGGACACATGGACCACACACGGATCCTTCACGGACATCTTCAGAGGAGTCACGACCACCTTTTTATGGATTTGGACGTGTGAATGAGGATTTAGTTTTTATTTGCCGAATTACACTTTTTTTTTAGAACTCCTCCTTTCACGCAACAGTGTTTCAAAGCATCTAGTCCTCCCCCCAAAAAAAAATTTGAGTTGTAGTGATCAAAAAAACCCCCAAAAAACTACAATTTGCTCTGCAAAAATAAATGGCTTATACGGTAATTTCTTTTTTTTTGTTTTTGGTATTGCCGTAATCGCACTGACCCACAGAATAAGGCCTCATGCACACGACCGTATGTATTTTGCGGTCCACCAAAAATACAGATGGTGTCAGTGTGCATTCTGTATTTTGCGGAACGGAACAGCTGGCCCCTAATAGAACAGTACTATACTTGTCCGTAATGCGAATAGGACATGTGCTATTTTTTTGCGGAACGGAAATACGGACAAACTGAAATGGAATGCACATGGAGTAACTTCCTTTTTTTGCGGACCCATTGAAATGAATGGTTCTGCATTCGGTCCACAAAAAACGGACCGGACATTTGCATCAGGAAAGAAATACGGTACTTCGGTTTTTCTTATAAAAAATGTCCCAACTTCTTCCTAGAAAACTCTTTCCTACCATCTCCAAAGTAGCGAGTCTCATGTCAGTAGTGAAATACCTTCATGTTTTACTTCCCCATAGCACAAGGAAAAAAAAAAAAAAAAGTCACAAGACTCATGTCTAACAAGTTAACCCCTTCCTGTAAAAAAGTTAAGACAATCCAACTACTGTTTCCATTTTCACCAAATAAGAGAATTCACATCACAATTATTTTTCTGTTCTGATCTGTCAGGACAGAAAAATAAAGAAAAACAGATCCTGTGCACCAGTTTAGGCATATTTACATCCGAAAAAGTTTTCTGTCCAAGAAAACACACCTCAGACGGAAATAACTGATGCAAAGGATCAGTTTTTTTTCCTTTATGTTCCTGGTCTTCTAATGTCAACTCTCCCCAAACAGTATCTGCCACCCTGACAGAGACCATCATAGGCCTGCTACCTGCTCAGCCTCTCGCTGGCCACACCGGCTGATCAGTCTCAACCAGTGGGTTCACCATCTTCTCAGTTAAGACAATAGGCACACCTTAGGCTACTTTCACACTAGCGTTCGGGTGTCCGCTCGTGCGCTCCGTTTGAAGGGGCTCACGAGCGGTCCTGAACGCAGCCGTCCGGCCCCAATGCATTCTCAGTGGAGGCGGATCCACTGAGAATGCATCCGCCTGCCGGCGCTCAGCCTCCGCTCCGCTCAGTGAGCGGACACCTGAACGCTGCTTGCAGCGTTCGGGTGTCCGCCTGGCCGTGCGGAGGCGAGCAGATCCGTCCAGACTTACAATGTAAGTCAATGGGGACTGATCCGCTTGAAGATGACACAATATGGCTCAATCTTCAAGCGGATCCGTTCCCCATTGACTTACAATGTAAAGTCTGAACGGATCCGCTCAGACAACTTTCATACTTAGAAAATTTTCTAAGTTTTAATGCAGACGGATCCGTTCTGAACGGATGCGAACGTCTGCATTATCGGAGCGGATCCGTCTGATGAAACATCAGACGGATCCGCTCCGAACGCTAGTGTGAAAGTAGCCTTACAGAGATGATGAAGCTGATTGTGGCCAGCTTGCACCAAAGTCTACGATATTCCTCCGGCAGAGGAACAGTATGCCAGAAGACACTGTGTAAGATATGGTCATAAAATGTCTTATGGGCCGAGTTATAATTTAATGAATTGAGTGAACTATATCAGATTTGTAGAGTCATTGATATGGCAGATAAAGGTTTTCCAATATTCTTGGGGTCAATTGTTGTAGAGAAGCCTTCTGTAGTGTTCTTTAGGATGTCTACAATCATTTACGTTTCTAAGGCATCCGGAGGGCAGATGGACTCTCCCATTGTATCAACAACCAGTGGTGATGTCTCTAGTCAGTGTGATCTCATCACAATGTGCAAATGACAGGAGTTGTCCAGCATGGACCCCTGAGGAAGCCAGTCTGACCTGGCGATACGCGTGGGGCATATTTTACCTACACACCATGCCCGCTGACCTACCTTTTTGATAATTATCTACAATTTTTGATTCCGTATTCATTATGCTATATATAGGTATTTTTTATTACTCTGGCATTGTTTGTTTCCATTTAGAAACTGCTGATTGCAGGTATATGTGTTGGACCTATTTTTCCTTTCCACACATGGCTTTGTAATTGTATACAATGATTTTAATCTGTGGGTTTTGTGCTCTCAAATAAACATTTTTACTATAAAAAAGGTGCAGCCTTGTAGGCGGTATTTCTTTTGGTTTGTTTCAATAGTTGTGTATTAATACCGTGGTTAGTTCTTAGTGCATTTGGTGTGCCCCCTTAGGCTACTTTCACACCAGCGTTTTGGCTTTCCGTTTGTGAGATCCGTTCAGGGCTCTCACAAACGGTCCAAAACGGATCAGTTTTGCCCTAATGCATTCTGAATGGAAAAGGATACAAACGGATCAGTTTTCTCTGACATAATCTGGCACAATAGAAAACGGATCCGTCTCCCATTGACTTTCTATGGAGTTCATGACTGATCCGTCTTGGCTATGTTACAGATAATAAAAACGGATCAGTTCATGACAGATGCAGACGGTTGTATTGTAACGGATCCGTTTTTGCAGATCCATGATGGACTGGCCCAAAACGCGAGTGTTAAAGTAGCCTTAATCTGGTTTCTTCATGTGGTTAACAGGTTTTGTTTGTGATTTGTCTAGGATTCTTTTGGCCAGGTATTTGTGAAATAGTTTTGTGTTTGTCCCATATACAGGGAGTGCAGAATTATTAGGCAAGTTGTATTTTTGAGGATTAATTTTATTATTGAACAACAACCATGTTCTCAATGAACCCAAAAAACTCATTAATATCAAAGCTGAATATTTTTGGAAGTAGTTTTTAGTTTGTTTTTAGTTTTAGCTATTTTAGGGGGATATCTGTGTGTGCAGGTGACTATTACTGTGCATAATTATTAGGCAACTTAACAAAAAACAAATATATACCCATTTCAATTATTTATTTTTACCAGTGAAACCAATATAACATCTCAACATTCACAAATATACATTTCTGACATTCAAAAACAAAACAAAAACAAATCAGTGACCAATATAGCCACCTTTCTTTGCAAGGACACTCAAAAGCCTGCCATCCATGGATTCTGTCAGTGTTTTGATCTGTTCACCATCAACATTGCGTGCAGCAGCAACCACAGCCTCCCAGACACTGTTCAGAGAGGTGTACTGTTTTCCCTCCTTGTAAATCTCACATTTGATGATGGACCACAGGTTCTCAATGGGGTTCAGATCAGGTGAACAAGGAGGCCATGTCATTAGATTTTCTTCTTTTATACCCTTTCTTGCCAGCCACGCTGTGGAGTACTTGGACGCGTGTGATGGAGCATTGTCCTGCATGAAAATCATGTTTTTCTTGAAGGATGCAGACTTCTTCCTGTACCACTGCTTGAAGAAGGTGTCTTCCACAAACTGGCAGTAGGACTGGGAGTTGAGCTTGACTCCATCCTCAACCCGAAAAGGCCCCACAAGCTCATCTTTGATGATACCAGCCACGGGCCCATCCATCTGGCCCATCAAGACTCACTCTCATTTCATCAGTCCATAAAACCTTAGAAAAATCAGTCTTGAGATATTTCTTGGCCCAGTCTTGACGTTTCAGCTTGTGTGTCTTGTTCAGTGGTGGTCGTCTTTCAGCCTTTCTTACCTTGGCCATGTCTCTGAATATTGCACACCTTGTGCTTTTGGGCACTCCAGTGATGTTGCAGCTCTGAAATATGGCCAAACTGGTGGCAAGTGGCATCTTGGCAGCTGCACGCTTGACTTTTCTCAGTTCATGGGCAGTTATTTTGCGCCTTGGTTTTTCCACACGCTTCTTGCGACCCTGTTGACTATTTTGAATGAAACGCTTGATTGTTCGATGATGACGCTTCAGAAGCTTTGCAATTTTAAGAGTGCTGCATCCCTCTGCAAGATATCTCACTATTTTTGACTTTTCTGAGCCTGTCAAGTCCTTCTTTTGACCCATTTTGCCAAAGGAAAGGAAGTTGCCTAATAATTATGCACACCTAATATAGGGTGTTGATGTCATTAGACCACACCCCTTCTCATTACAGAGATGCACATCACCTAATATGCTTAATTGGTAGTAGGCTTTCGAGCCTATACAGCTTGGAGTAAGACAACATGCATAAAGAGGATGATGTGGTCAAAATACTCATTTGCCTAATAATTCTGCACTCCATGTATAAAGGTTGTGTTATGGTTTGTTAAATATTTGTTTTAGTGCTTAACGTGGTTCTCTTTTGTGTTATGGTAATTGGTTTGTGTTTTAGCAATATTAACACGTTAAGGACCCAGGACGGGAATGCTCGTCCTAAAGGGCCGGTACTTAGTGCCCCAGGACGAGCATTCTCGTCCTGCGGCACTTGCTACCCCCCCAAGCCGGATCCCTGCTGCATCCAATCCACCAGCATCAGTGATAACGGTGGATCAGCCCCTCATATGCCGCGGCATATGGGAGGTTTGCGCTCCCTCACCTCATCCATCGGGTCCCCGCGCAGCTGTGGCATGGACTCGATGCTTGCCATGGCAGCCCCAAGCCATTCCAAGGCTTGGGGCCCGGCATGTACGGAGGCCTAAGAGGCCCAGCCGACAGGCTGGGTCTCCTAGGCAACTTAGGATCTTACAGTGTAAGACACTAACAGTTCAATACAGATGTTCAGACCCTGTAATGTTGAAGTCCCAGAGTGGGAAAATGGTGAAAAATATATATAATCCCTATGCGTTTCGCCCATACCAATAACCTGGGCTCATCAGGGGATAGATCAGTTCAATAACCTGATAGGCATCTGTGTTGAAGACTGTGTCCCATTCATGTTAACACAGATGCCTATCAGGTTATTGAACTGATCTATCCCCTGATGAGCCCAGGTTATTGGTATGGGCGAAACGTATGGGCACTGCTGAGACTACATTATCAGGAGATTAGTCTTGTGTATGCGCCATTACTGTAAATAGCTGCACCTACATAAATGTATTTCATAACAAATCTGAGCCCGGATTCGTCACGTGCGCTGCAGTCATTAATAAGTCCAGGTTTGGATTAGTTACGGAATACATTGATGCATGCACCGCTACATACAGCAACACCATAGCTGCCAACTGTCCCAGATTTTCAGGTCACAGAAAATTTGCGCTGTTCTGGGCCGAAAATGGGCAGGACTTACATGCTCCGATTTAACCAACTGAAATGTTGGTATGTATGTAACACATGCATAAGACAAAGTCTCCGAGGACAGCAGCCATCTTAATGTAGTTTCAGAGGGGCCCCTTACACAACAAACACGTAAGCATTGTTATTATTAAGGTCATCATATAGGGGGGGGGGGGGGGTGTCTTATAAAAGATTTTATTTTTTTGCCTAACCCTCTAATTAATCATAAAAATAAAAAAAATACCTTATTATAGGACTCACAAAAAGTTAACCTTAGGGTGCCCTCACACACACAGCAGATTTTGGCCAGATACAGACGAGCGAGTTGAGTGCATGTAACTTGCAGCGTGTCAGTGAGAGGATCCGTCCTGGTGTAAAGGAGATCTGGCTTAGTTGCCCATAGCAACCAGATTCCACCTTTCATTTTCCATATGAGCACTGAAAAAACAAAAAGGTAGGATCTGATTGGTTACTACGGGCAACTAAGTTTTCCTCTACACCAGTTTGGATAACTCTACCCCAGTTTATCTTCCTGAGGGGGTGATTCTTTTGAAAATACAGACACAAGCCAGTTAGCTAATCTATTACTAGACAGGACAGAGGGCACGGGAGACATCTTGTAGAAGTTCCACCTTATAAATTAGACATTATGGAATGATTATTATATTTACAAGCTGTGGGGATCATCTACTGGCTGTGGGGTCAGCAGGGACAGACTCAGATTTCTAAAAGTCCATATGGTGCTTTATTTTTCACCCAGCACAACAGTACAGGGCATCCAGGTTACCCATGACTTGGGGTGAAGCCACAGCACATGACATGAAATAAACTCCTGCTCTTCTGGGCGCTAACTATACAGAGGCCTCTTCTCACCTATCCTTTCAGCAGATCAGTCCTCACACAGTCACATAACCAGCAGACACTGACTGAGCCGCTGAGGCCTCTATTTATTCCCCAGTAACGATCCCAGTAACCACACCTGGGATCTCCTCAGGCTAGGTGGAACAGCTCAGGGATCTCAAGTCTCCCTGAAGTTCAGGGAGTCTCCCGCTATTAGGCTAGGTCTACACGACGACATTTGTCGCGCGACAATTTTTATAATGGCAGTCTATGGTGTCGCACTGCAACATGCGACATGCTGCAACTGCGACGCAACAGTCGCAGAAAAATCCATCTCGATGGATTTTCTGCGACTGTTGCGTCGCAGTCGCAGCATGTTGCATGTTGCAGTGCGACACCATAGACTGCCATTATAAAAATTGTCACGCGACATTGGTGCGACAAATGTCGTCGTGTAGACCTAGCCTTAGATAGCGGCTCCCTGACACCCGCATGTGAGACAATATATCCCGGAAAGGTTCACTGATAAGAGAAGTGACAGGACAGAGTTTAGATTACAGGTTGAATTAACCCTTTAGGCTCAAATTGGCTTCTCAAGGAGATATATATGTTAAAGGCATCCCTTCTTCTGTCTCATTCAGTAGCTATAGAACTATTGAGAGAGATGTATTTTTTTTAAATACATTTACACATTTAACCCTCCATTTTAATTATATTATTTACCCCAGTGTTAAATTCACCCCCCCTGGATGCTTGTTTTTTTCCTACAGTGGGGTAGATAATTACACACAGGGTTTTAAAGAATGAACTTCCTGACTCAGACCAAGAGCCGACTCAGCGAGTCAGCAAGTGAATCCAAGCTTCCGTCATCAGCGCATGCTCATTGCGCAACCTAAGATTCGGTTCCCTTGCTTCTTGTCAGCTCAGCGAATGAACCGATTCATGTAAAAGATCCGAACTTCCCATCTCTAGTTTACTCACAGTAAATCTTTCCGACAACCTGTAGCAGTGTCCCCTTCTCGGCGCGTGCGCACAGTGCTAGAAGAAGCCGATGCCAGCAGTCCGCAACGGCGCATCGGGCTGAGCCTGTGCGCACACGCGCGGGATCTCAAAGCGGGAGGAGGGGGAGGGAGAGGCGGCACTGAGGAGTAGAAGGCGGCGCTGGGCACAAACGGCAATGTGTGCGGCCGGGCACCATGCATCCACAGACCTCCCCTGCTTGGGCACCTTAATTCAATGATTGACAGGTTAGTAAAACCTGTTTTTTCCGCAGAATAAAGCCACAAATAGCTTTTATAAGGCCACCTTAGAAATCAGAATGCTACCTGGACATGAGCAGATGTTTAGCTCACAGGGCTTATAGGTGGTGACAGAATCCCTTTAATCATATACAGAAATATGATAATTTGGGGCAGGGTAATGAGCCCAGTCCTCCACAGCATAGAGCAAAGTGTGCAGATACTGCATATGTCTGGAAAATGTAATAAAAAGTTTGTAAAAGAAAAAAAATTAAAACCTCCTTGAAATGAGTTTTTGCAGGTTGAGATGTCTGAATAGCTGGTCTGGAGTAAGGCTGGGTTCAGACCTGAGCGTCTTTGATATGCGCGTTTAACGCGCGTTTTTGACGCGCGTTTTTTGCAATAGTAAACGCGCGTTTGACGCGCGTTTGTGTGATTGACTGCAATGTCCTATGGCCACAAACGCGCGTCAAAACGCCCCAAAGAAGCTCAAGTACTTGTTTGAGCGTAGGGCGTTTTACAGCGCGTTTTTCAGCGCTGTAAAACGCTCAAGTGAGAACCAGGGCTATAGGGAAGCATTGGTTTTCATGTGTTGAGCGTTTTACAGCGCGTTTGAACGCGCTGTAAAACGCTCAAGTGTGAACCCAGCCTAAGGCTGGGTTCACACTTGAGCGTTTTACAGCGCGTTCAAACGCGCTGTAAAACGCTCAACCCATGAAAACCAATGCTTCCCTATGGCCCTGGTTCTCACTTGAGCGTTTTACAGCGCGTTTGAACGCGCTGAAAAACGCCCTACGCTCAAACAAGTTCTTGAGCTTCTTTGGGGCGTTTTGACGCGCGTTTGTGGCCATAGGACACTGCAGTCAATCACACAAACGCGCGTCAAACGCGCGTTTACTATTGCAAAAAACGTGCATAAAAACGCGCGACAAAAACGCGCGTTAAACGCGCATATCAAATACGCTCAGGTCTGAACCCAGCCTAAGGGTGTGGACTGGTATGTCACACTGCCAAACCTACCTACCATTCCACAATAATCCAGCCCACAAACACGATGTGAAGTCTAAGGCTCAATTCACACCTGAGCGTTTTACAGCGCGTTCCTACGCGCTGTAAAACGCTCAACAAGGAGAAACCAATGCTTCCCTATGGGAATGGTTCTCACCTGGGCGTTTTACAGCGCGTACGATCGCGCTGTAAAACGCCCGACGCTCACACAAGTACAGGAGCGTTTTTTTGGGCGCTTGTCGCGCGTTCCCGTACATAGACTTTCGGGAACGCGCGACACTGTGTGCACACTTGTCTCTGTATGCGCGCTTGTAAACGTCCGTACAATCGCGCATACAGAGCGCTCCTTTCAGAACGCTCAGGTGTGAATTGAGCCTAAGGCTGGGTTCACACTTGAGCGTTTTACAGCGCGTTCAAACGCGCTGTAAAACGCTCAACACATGAAAACCAATGCTTCCCTATGGCCCTGGTTCTCACTTGAGCGTTTTACAGCGCTGAAAAACGCGCTGTAAAACGCCCTACGCTCAAACAAGTACTTGAGCTTCTTTGGGGCGTTTTACAGCGCGTTTGTGGCCATAGGACATTGCAGTCAATCACACAAACGCGCGTTAAACGCGCATATCAAAGACGCTCAGGTCTGAACCCAGCCTAAAACAAGACGCAAACAGTAAATGCGATTAAAGGGGGTTTCCTGTCTCTCTTCCTGCTTGCCATAGACATAGAAACAGCGAACAGGAAGAGAGACAGGAGACGGCACGCACGCACGGCGCATGTCTTCTCGTCAGAAAGCTGATCGTTGGGGGTGTCGGACCTCCGAGGATCTGATATTGATTAAAAGCTCGGACAACCCCTTTAAATAGAAAAGTTTGCCTAAGGCCTCCTGCACACGAACACCGACGGTGGGGCAGCCGCAGCGGATCGCGGACCCATTCACTTCAATGGGTCCGTGACCCGCCCATTCTGCAAAAAGCTAGGACATGTTCTATCCTTTTGCGGAACGGAAGTACGGGACGAAACCCCACGGAAGCACTCCGTAGTGCTTCCATGGGTTTCCGTTCCGTGCTTCCGTTCTACACCATTCCGCATCTCCGGATTTGCGGACCCATTACAGTGAATGGGTCCACATCCGTGATGCGGAATGCCCAAGGAACGGCGCCCGTGTATTGCAGATCCGCAATACGGCAACGAGCAGCACACGTCCATGTGCAGGAGGTCTAACACAGATAAAATAAGACTGAAACAGGCGCAAAACCTCTTGAGAAAATTGCCCTCCTATATTCTTTTTATCTCACCCAGCTGAGGATTTACCACTCAAAACTGAGAAAGGGCTCATGCACACGACCGTATGTATTTTGCAGTTTGCAAAACACGGATCCGCAAAAAATACAGATGATGTCCATGTGACATCCATATTGCATCCGTTTTTTTTGCGGATCCATTGTAACAATGCCTATCCTTGTCCGCAAAATGAACAAGAAAAGGACATGTTCTATTTTTTTGGCGGACATATGTACACGGAATGCACACGGAGTCATTTCGGTTTTTATTCAGGCCCCATTGAAGCGAATAGTTCTGCATACGGACCTTTAAAAATTGGAACGGAAACGGGAAAAAAAAAAAGTTTATGTGCATGAGCCCAAAGAAATATGCTAGCCCTGAAGTGGAGAACAAATTAGGGCTCATGCACACGGGCGTTGGTCGGCTGTTTCTTGCATTGGTGACCGCAACTTGAATGGGTCTGTGATCCGTCCGCACTGCGAAAAGATAGAACAAGTTCTATTTTTTTGCGGCGCAGAGACACGGCGAGAACCTACTACTCCATGCTCCATAGTTCTTCTGTGGGGTTCCTTGCCTCTGTTCTGCACCGTACCTTCCAGATTGCGGACCCGTTCAAGTGAATGGGTGCTCATGGCCAGTGCCCGCATATTGCAGACCGGCTGTTTGCAGGGCGCAATACGGGAACGGCCGTGTGCATGAGCCCTTAGACTGTTTTTGTGACTAAATGGGGCACCTACATAAATAGATCCGAAAATAGACTCAAAAGTTAGAAAACTTCTGAATTAATCAGAAGGGATATGTAATGCAGTAACAGCAAAGTGAATGCGGCCTTTGTTTGCCCATAAAATTAGATGGGCGTATTTCCTTTGGCTGTCTTTCTTTTGGCATTTAGTAATTAGACTAGGTGTATTCTTATTATTCTGACCTCTGGTGGTTTTTCAGTTAGGCCTCCTGCACAGTTAGGCCGCAATGCACGAACACCTTCTGTGGGGCAGCCGCAGCGGATCGCGGACCCATTCACTGTAATGGGTCCACTATCTGGCCGTTCCGCAAAAAGATAGGACATGTTCTATCTTTTTGCAGAACGGAAGTACAGGACGAAACCCCACGGAAGCACTCCGTAGTACTTCCGTAGGGTTCCGTTTCTCACCATTCCGCATCTCCAGATTTGCGGACCCAATGAAGTGAATGGGTCCGCATCCGTGATGCGGAATGCACACGGAACGGTGCCCGTGTATTGCGGATCCGCAAATGCGGTCCGCAATACGGCAACGGGACACCTACGGTCGTTTGCAGGAGGCCTTAGACTGGTTCCTATTCACTTAGACATTTGCACATGAAAAAAGTTGCATCTTTGCGGAGAAAAGTCGCATGTCTTTAAATGCAAAAGTCTCACTTCACCACTGAAAACAGGTGAAGAAAAGTACGCCAGCCCTAGAGTGGAGTAGAAATTAGACTATTTTTGCGACAAATTCAGGCGCAAAAAAAAGGCGCACCTACATAACTAGATTTTAAAAAAGTTGCTAAAGTTAGAAAACATCTGAATTAGGGCTCGTTCACACGAACGTGTGATGCCCGTTGCCGTATTGTGGACCGCATTTGCGGATCCGCAATACACGGGCACCGTTCCGTGGCCATTCCGCATCACAGATGCGGAGCCACTCATTTCTATAGGTCCGCAAATCCGGAGATGCGGAACGGAACACTAAGGAAGTACTACGGAGTGCTTTCTGGGGCTCCGTTCCGTGCTTCCGCACCACAAAAAGATAGAACTTGCTCTATCTTTTTGCGGAACGGAAGGATCGCGGACCCATTCAAGTGAATGGGTCTGCGATCCCCATGCGCCTGCCCCACGGACCGTGCCCGTGCATTGCGGACCACAATTTGCGGTCCACAGCACGGGCTTCACACCCTTGGGGCTCGTTCACTCGAACTTTTTTTGCGTTCCGTATATGGGCCGTTTTTTTTGTTCCGTATATGGAACCATTCGTTTCGATGGTTCCGCAAAAAAACGGAATGTACTCCGTATACATTCTGTTTCCGTATTTCAGTTTTTCCTTTCCGTTCAAAGATAGAAAATGTCCTATTGTTGGCCGCAAATCACGTTCCGTGGCTCCATTCAAGTCAAATTTTTTTGGCGGGGCTACACGTTGTGCTGTCTCCATTTTTTGTGGGCCCATTGAAATAAATGGGTCCGCATCCTATCCGCAAAAAAAAACAGAACGGACACTGAAACAAACAACGTTCGTGTGCATGTAGCCTTAGTCTAAAAAAAATCAAAATAGAGGCGCAAAAGCCTCCAAAACAGGAGCAATTTCAGTAGTAAATGCAACTAAAAGAATAAGGCCCCTTGCAGATGAGCGTGTCCGGATTAGGTCCGAATGCTTTGCAGATGCATTCAGGGATAACTGCTTCGCGTACAGATGTTCAGTTTTTATCGTGCGGGTGCAATGAGTTTTGCGTGATAAAAAACTGAATGTATACAAACAACATTTCTTAGCAACCATCCGTGAAAAACGCATTGCATCCGCAGTTGCTTGCGGATGCTTGCGATTTTCACGCAGCTCACTTCTATGGGGCCAGCGTTGCGTGAAAATCGCAGAATATAGAACATGCTGTGTTTTTCATGCAACGCACAGGTGATGCGTGAAAACCAACGCACATGTACACAGCCCCATTGAAATGAATGGGTCCGGATTCTGTGCGGGCGCAATGCGTTCACATCACGCATTGAACCCGCGCGGAAATCACGCTCGTGTGAAAGGGGCCTAAGACTGTCTAAAACAGCATTTTTTTGACTAAAAACAGGCACAAACAATGAGATTTCAAAAATTTCATATACACTTTGGGGATTTTTTCCGTGCGGAAATTGAGCTGCCATGCGGATTTCCAAATCCACAGCATGCCAATTATGGTTGTGGTTTTAGCTGCAGATTTCCAAGGAAGGGTAAGATCTGCGGCAAAACCACATCAAATCTGCACCGGTGTTAGAAATTGTGGATTTTGGTGCGGATATGGTTCATGTGCGGTATCCCCATTTAAGCCTCATTCACACATCAGTGTTCGATCAGTGATTTCCATCAGTGATTGTGAGCTTAAACCTGGTTTGGAGCCTCCACAGACATGAGGTAGAAGGAAAAGATCTGCACCTTCTGTGTTTAGAGACACACACCTGGTTTTGGCTCAAAATCACTGATGGAAATCACTGACCGAACACTGATGTGTGAATGAGGCTTTATCCTCAGGATAGGTCATCAAGAAAAATATCTCGGAAAACTCCTTAAATGCTAGCCTTGATAGAACGATCTGAGAACACACCGTGCCCCGCAGCTTGCTGTGTAGCCGTGTAGTGCACAATTCACTCCAACGTTGCCTTGTCTTATTTCTTGTAGAGTGAACTAATTGAATACAAAGGATATCCCAGCGAGGAATATGATGTGACTACTGAAGACGGCTATATCCTAAATATCAACAGGATACCTTTTGGTGTCAAATCTCCATTTACAGGTGTGTGTGGACGTCAAAGCTTGGTATTTTCTCACTTTTTAAGACCAGTCACTAATGTTTAGTCACGAAAAACGTTGCATAGAATCCTGTGCGGTATATTTTTTAAGGTAATGTATCTTTAACATATTCTTTTTTTTTTATTTACTGTAGAATTTTTTTGGTGTAAAGTGCATTTCTTATCTTCAGCAGACGTAAAGGGGTTGTCCAGCCTTGGAGCTAACAACCCCTGGGGTCCTAACTGGTGCACCTGAACACAAAAAACTCTACTCACCTGCCCGTGGTCCCAACGTTGCTCCGTTCCCAGTCATTTCTGGTCCCCACAGGACCACTTAGAGGAATGGTTCCATAAACACAGGCCAACGTGACATCACTGCTGTGACTTAGCGGAGGCCTGAAGAGGAGATTAGCGAGGCAACGGCAGAAACGCAGATAGCGGAGTGAGGTTTTTAATGTTCTAGGCACACTTTAGGACATAACAGGTTGCTGGCTTCAAAGTCAGACATCTATGGCGTATTCAAAGGATATACTATAAATGTCAGATGACAGATGTGGTTCCACCCTTGGCACTCACTCCTATTGTGAGAATTTGGCCCCATCATGCACCATCGTGAATGAACAGGTGGCCATACATGCGCAGCTCTATCCACTGACTTCTATGGGACTTTCAAAAATGCTTACTGTGCTACTTTCCAAAATCCCATAGAAGTGAATAGGGAGCACCAAACGTGCACAGCCACCTATCCATTCACAGGGCTCAAGATAGGGGCCCCATTCTTGAGACCACCTCTGGGGCCCACAACTGTCAGGCATTTGTGACATATCCTGTCGATATTCCATCTAGAGAATTCTGCAGCTCTCCCAAAATGTGGTCAAATAAGGTGACCTTTAGGCTACTGTACATGCACATGAACGTTGTTTGTTTCCGTGTCCGTTCGTTGTTGTTTTTTTGCGGATAGGATGCGGACCCATTCATTTCAATGGGTCCACAAAAAATGCGGACAGCATCAGTATGTCATTTCCATAGCCTCGCAAAAAAATAGAATATGTCCTATTCTTGTCAGTTTCAGGCATTGTTGCAATGGATCCGTAAAAAAAATAAATGGATGGCATACGGATGTCATCCGTTTTTTTGGGGGGATCCGCAATTTGCGGACTGCAAAACACATACGGTTGTGTGCATGTAGCCTTATTCACCAGTGCAACCTTTCAGTCCTCTTACTGGGACTTTTCTCAAGCAGTGTACGAGTGCAAATGTTCATTTGGATATTCCATAAATGTCCAGATGGAAATACCGCTTGATATGTATTTTATGAAACTAAAAAAATATGAGAAATTCCCTTTAAAAGGGTTGTCTAGTTTCCTATATTGATGACCCATCCTGAAGATAGGTCTGTGGGGATTTGACTACCGGCACCCCTGCCGATCTGCTCTTTGAAGGACAGGCAGCGCGCTTCGTCTTACTTACAGCGGCAGTGCAGTGTGGTTACGACTGCTTGTCTCATTGAAATGTATGAATTTGGCCCATGCCTGATAAATTTTGGATTTTAAAATTGTCCACAAAATGACTTTTTATGCCTTGTACAGGGGGTGTGGAAAAAAAAAAAACTACTTGTCGAAGAACTAAAGCAGGGTCTCGATCTCCTTGTCCCTCATGACTTGTCCTGATACAAAAAATTAATTTTAAATCAAAACCATATTTCAATGCTTCCTTATGCATGGAGCTGGCTGGCTTGCGTTCCAGTCTTTGTGGTGTGAAATGACTCTAAGTTTAGTCCTCGCTCACACCAGATGATTCTGTCCAGAATGCACTACATCGCGACCAGCTCACTATGTTGTGGGGCAGGAGGGGGCGTGACGATCCTTTGAAGTGAATGGCACCGTAGCCACAGCCGCAGGCGATCAGATGCACGGGATCACAAGGCACAATTATGCCTTAGGTCCGGTCAAAATGCTGGACTGGACCGCAGGCATAATGTGCAGCCGATCGCATTGCAGTCGTTGGGCATGGTTATGGTGCCAACCACTTCAACAGACCACTACGCCCCCTCCTGCCCCACAATAACGCACTGCCTGGTGTGAACGAGGCGTTAATGTGATCACAGCTCCCTGTAAGAGGTCGGGTGTCGGGAATGTTTCTACAATGTTTGCATTGCATTGGTGGGCAGTGCGCCCCCCCCCCCTCCGGTATTAAAATCATTGGTGGGCAGTGCGCCTCCCCCCCCCACTCCACGGTATTAAAATCATTGGTGGGCAGTGCGCCCCCCCACTCCACGGTATTAAAATCATTGGTGGCGCAGTGCGCTTCCCCCCCCCCAAGTATTATTATCATTGGTGGCAGTGGTCCCCTCCGCTTCTTCTCATTGCATTAGTGGCAGTTCCGATCGGAGCCCCAGCAGTGTAAGCCTGGGGCTCTGATCGGTTACCATGGCAGCCAGGACGCTACTGAAGCCCTGGCTGCCATAGTCTGCTCCCTACTGCTGTGTGCACTATGCACAGAGCAGCAGGGACAGTGTGAGGTCCTATTCACCCTGATAGAGATCTATCAGGGTGAATAGGACAAGGGTTCTAGTCCCTAAGAGGGCTGTTAGTAAAAAAAAACAAAAAAAAAACACACCAAAATATTAATTATAAATGAAAAAGAAAGATTTACAAAAAAATAACTACACGTTAACAATAAACATTCATTGTCAGCAGATTTGAGTAGGATTTTCTATTTTTTTTTTTCCAAAAATGAAAATTCACAGAATATCGGTATAAATTATCGGCTATTGGCCGGAAAGTTCACAGATTATTGGTATCGGCCCAATCGGTATCGGCCCAAAATCTATATCGGTCGATTCTCTACTGCCCACCAATGCAAACATTGTAGAAACATTCCCGGCATCCGACCTCTGACAGGGAGCTGCCGTCCGCGCAATTAACCCCTCAGGCGCTTCGGGTTTAGAATATTCCATCGGATCGGAGTTTTCTCCAATCCGATGGTATATTTTAACTTCAAGCGTCCCCATCACCATGGGAATGCCTCTCCACGCCTAGCTCGTCGCCGATCCACTGCTCCGGTAAACAAAGCCATCTCAGCCCTGCTACTTGCCCGCAGCAGGGCTAAGCTACTGAACAAACTACCTGCCCGGGTCCTGGGCGTCGGGCGATAAGATTTACACACCCCTGCTTGTATGTACACTAATGTTAGTAGTTTTTTTTTTTCTTCTGCTGCTTGAGGACAGAACTGAACCTATGTCTCAGCTTTCCCGCTAGATCTGCGAACACGTGTAACATCCCAGAGTTATGTTACAAAACTCTTTTACCCCGCTACAACCTGTTAAGTGTATCTGCATTGTCATCCTGTGTAATTTAACATCACATTCTCACAAATGTGCAATCTATGCCTTGTTTAATTATGTATTGCTGTAATTTTCATGTTCACCAGCAGGTGGCAGCAATGTGTTACCAGGGACTTAGTTCAGTTTAGTGTTTCTAGACTGGAATAGTTTATTCCAGTTTAGACCCCCCCCCTCTTTGAGCAGAGTGGGCTCGCCCATGTCCTGCCTCATGAGGAGGGAAGGAAGATAGTTAGTGTGCCAGCCACCCTTGCTAGGGGAAGGCTGTGCGAGTAGGAGCTCCCAGTTCTAGGGATCCAACCCACTATCTTGTCTTGGCTGAGACAAAAGATCAGCATTCCCAATCTGAGTCCTTCAGCCTCAGCTGGTAGAAAGCAAGCAGCCACCTCCAGAACTCCAGGAAGAAGCATACCCTGTGAGCACAACTGTGAGTACCGTCCAGAGACTAGGAGAAGCCAAATTCCTCCTCACCTAGTCAGTCCCCAATACAGCAGAAGACAGATAGCGCAGAAGATATAAATTCCTGGCACATTACAGAGCCACAAGCAGACGACTTATCCTGCAAAGAGCTTCAGGCACATGATAGAAGCAGAAGATATAGATTCCTGCCACACATTGCCAATACCTGCTGGGACTTCAGACTATTGCTGTATCTCACATGGATTACTTCTGCATCTAGTAAAGACAAGTTTGAACTTTATTCCAAGTCTGGATCTCAATTATTGCTGCAAATCCCTCAATTACTCCTACTAGCAGCACACTCATTTTATTGCATGTACCCTGCGCATGCTGCAATTGGCGACATGAATAAAACTATTAACTATCTTTTACACATGACCCAGTCATTGCATATTATAGCGTCAGAGTGCATTATTCCAATCCGGCTTACTGCATATTTTGGCGTCACGAACAGGATCGAGCTGTGTGCCAACAGGATCGAGCTGTGTGCCAACAGGATACGAATTAAAATGTGTGCCATAACAGGATACGAACTGAATTGTGTGCCAACAGAATCGGATCCAATTGTGTGCCTAAACGGATCAAACTGCATATTTCACAGTACTGCAAGATCCACAGATTGTGCAAAAACCCTGAAAATTGACTTTATTGCCTTGTTGCTGTGCCAGAAAGCGCTAAAACGTGCGCTCCAGCACTCAAAGGGTTAATTTGCCATATTTGCAAAATGGCGTTGCTTCTTCATGCCCAGAAGCTGGAAAAAACAAGAACGCCCCCTGAAGAGCGCGAAGATACCGAATACGCCCCCCTAGAAGCGGGAAATCTAAAGCCTGCCCACCAAGAACTTTGCATTGTGAGCCAAGGGAGTGAAGTCTCCTCCCTCTGGGCTCCACCCTCACTTCCTGAAAGACAGTGGAGCCAAGGAAGATGGCGCTTCCTTCACAAAGATGAAACCAGATGGTTATTGGAGGAGAGGCAGTATACGAAGACTACCCACGGAGATTCAACTGTCTCAACTGGTGAAGAGAAGTGGTCCCTCCGTCTTTGCCGCAAGCCTGGAGGCAGTGGATCCCTCCGCGGCTACGGAGCCTGCAACCCCAATTGCTACCAGCGGCGAAGAAGAGAAGACCGCTGTTCCCGCTCCCGCGGAAGAAGACGTGACTCCAGTCCAGACCTTGGAGGCAGTGGATCCCTCCGCCACTACTGCTCACAGAGTCGAAGGCGAGACGTCCCCCAAGATGGCCACCGATGCTAAGCCTGCTCCTGCGGAGGACACCGCTGATACAGTCGCCCAGGCTTTGGACCAGCCTGCACCGTGGACAGCACCGGAAGCTCCAGATGACTACCAGGAGGCACCGGAACCGGCCGCCCGGCTGCGACATCAGGTAGGAGCAGACGCGCTCTCTGAGGCCCAGGCCCGGTCCGTACCTACCCCTGCACCGCTCCCTGTGGGTCCCGATATCTCCAACAGGCCTAGGCCTGCTCCGCCAAGGACACCTACTGGTGTGGCGGAGGCGGCCGGTACTTCCACTCCGCCGCCCGATGCCTTAACCCCGAAGTCCCGTGGGAGATCACCGCTTATGCCCAGACCCCATGGGAATACAAGACCAATATAGAAAAGTGGGTCAAACAGGTCCTAGACGACCCCCAGCCTGGCGATCCTAAGCTCACCAGACGGACAGGGACAGTGCTCTGGTCTTCCGTCCAGCCAGGAGTGGGATTCTTGCAGGACAATTACTCTGGAACAGAGATGTTTGTGGGCCGCCGTCCTGTTAAGCGCCCCTATTTGCCGCAGGCCCGCCACAGTCTGTATGTGGGCGATCAAGTGGAATACACCCCTATGCGCTCCGTCCAAGGCCCCTTTGCTGCCGGTGTGACCCTGCTGGCTAAACCATTAACCCCTGCAGTCACCCCAGAGACCTGGCAGGAAGACCCAGGCTCTGCAGGGAAGGTCCGTTGCCTTCAAGAAACTCAGGACGGCAGACTACGTTTCAGAGAGCAACCCCAGCCAGAACCTGAACCTGTGATCCCTGACCTGGCTGCACCACCAACACTACGGGTGGGCCAGATAAATAATTCTGTGCTGACATTTAATCCTAGAGTGCAGCCATATGTTCTTCCTTGGAAGCTGCCCCAGGCACCTGCAAGTTGCCTCCCAGAACCCCTTCAGCCGGAGGTTTTAACCGTCTCTGCACCGGCTAGGGATCCCGGCTTGCAGCAGGTTACAGCTGCTTTCTCCAGGCTGTCTGCACAGCCAACTCCAAAAGCAACCACCAGAGGTCAGTGGCGCACTACCACAGCTGCAACCCTGAGCTACCAGAGGCAAGAGCGCCCCCTGATGCGCTTTAGTAGCTCCAGCAGCGAGGAGGACATGGATGTCCTTCTCTAAATGCATCCTTAAAAAATAAGGAACTATTTGGGAGCCACGTCATGGACTGTTCCTGACGGGTGAGGACCCATTGGCATTGTGTTTTAACGTTTTCTCTTTCAGGTTGCCCTATTTTGTCCTCACCCTGGTCATGAGTTGTAGGGACTCCCCCATCATTATTTAACCCCTCACGTCCAAGTTCATTGTTTTACCCCCTTTCTTAGGTTACTTGATAACCTCATGGAACTACGGTTCTTAAGCTGCTAATTTTATGTGCTTTTACATGATATTTTATACCTTGCTTTGGATTACAATTAACTTTTATTCCTGTGGATTACAATTGACTTTTGCCCTGTTTCCAGAGGATTCAACATTAAGCACAAGAAGAAAAAGGACTCAAGCTTTATTTGAGCGTTCTATTGCATTAATAAAATTGCACTACTTTTATAAAAAAATGTTTACTGCAACGTTAAAAGCTTGCACCCAAAGAAAAGACTCAAACGTGAACCTGAGCTCTTTGTGATTTCCATTGCTATATTATTGCACTAATTACCGGTTTACAAGGTTGTGAAACATTTAAAGATAACATGCCCATTGTGTGTATTCTTTTCCAGATGCCGCAATGTGACCTTCCTGCACTATTTGTGACAATTGCACTTAACATTGCACTTAACCAAAAATGTAGCAACTTACTCCAATATACCTCATTTTACAGCTCATGTTCTCTCCTCTCTTTATACGGACTGCCTTTATACGGACGCTTAATACTAATGGCCTACACCTGGAGTCATATATACCAGGTACCCAGGGTAGGACCAACTGGTAAGTCCTGGCAGGTCTAGTAACTACACGGGTAACCCCGCTGCTTCGGGAATGGTTAGTAGTCATAGACCCCTCCTTCCCGCTCGTTATATGTTCAGGATTGCTCCCATCCTGAGGTGTTTTACTTCCAGGAGTTTTATGGGATTATACTACCCTCCTCCTGTGACATTGCCAGAAGTGTATGAAGATGCAAAATACCTCCCCTTCTGAGCCTTTGCCTAAGGTATGGTACCTCAAGCCTTTGAGCCACATTTAGCTACCCTTAGTCACCATAGTGATCGTGCTATAAGCCATATTTTTCTGACTTTGGTGCAGGGAAGGGAATACAGGATTGTCATGGTCTTACCTTCTTGCTGTTCTCCTTCGTTTGACATGTGCTGGCGGCCATCTTGGTTTCTGGGTTTCTTGTAGCCTTCCACCCTGCGGCTCCTCCTTCCCACTGGGAGGAGCTGGATGCCTAGCTCATATATATAGGAGGTCTGTGGCTTCAGTTCCTTGCTTGGTCCTCTTGTGTTCACATGCTTCTAAGACTGCTGCTGCTTCTGGTTCCTGATCCTGGCTTCGTCTGACTACCCTGCTGGTTCCTGATCCTGGCTTCGTCTGACTACCCTGCTGGTTCCTGATCCTGGCTTCGTCTGACTACCCTTCTGGTTCCTGACCTCTGGCTTCGCAAAGACTCTGCTCGGTTTCACCATCCGTTTGGACTTTTGCTTTACAGCTTTATTTTCAATAAAGCCTTCTTATTTTCTCTTATCTCTTGTTGTACGTCTGGTTCATGGTTCCGTGACATTAGGACCAAGCCATGAATTCTGACGGTACAGGGCCATCCTCGCTACCCACGCTGGTTGCCAGACTTGATCAGCAGGATCACCTGTTGGGTCGGTTCGCTGTGGCGTTGCAAACCCTGCTTGAACGCACGGCTCATTTCGCTCCCGTTGCCGATGGGTCGGTTGTCGCTCCTGGGCTCGCTCATACTGCCGCTCCGGTTGTTGCGCCAGAGTCTACCCCGACACCTGTTGTTGCGCCTGCGGTGTTTCGGGGTATGACCGGTTCTGCCCCTCTTCCACAGCGCTTTGGGGGAGAGCCAACTCAGTGCCGAGGTTTCCTTAACCAGGTGGGCATTTATTTCGAGTTGCTGCCACATGCCTTTCCCACTGAGAGATCAAAGGTGGGCTTCTTGATCTCGCTGCTCTCGGACAAGGCCTTGGCCTGGGCCAGCCCTTTATGGGAGAACAACAATCCGGTGGTTGCCGAGTTTTCCGGTTTTGTTGCTTCTCTTCGGAAGGTATTCGATGTGCCGGCTCGTGCTGCCTCTGCTGCGAAGCTCCTTATGTCCATCAGACAGGGTTCACGATCCGTAGCTGAATACGCCATTGAGTTTCGTACCCTGGCAGCAGAGGTGGGCTGGAATGATGAGGCTCTGGTCGCTGCTTTCTCTCATGGTCTCTCGGATGCCTTGAAGGATGAGGTTGCAGCTAAGGACCTACCAGTTGAGCTCGAGTCTCTTATTTCTTTCCTGATTTTGATTGACACCAGACTCAGGGAGAGACCTTCCTTTAAGGAGAACCTGCGGAGGTCTTCTAACAGATTGGTGCCTACGTTTGCTGTCCCACCCGTGCCTCCCTCTCCTCCCACGCCTCCTGGGGATGACTTGTCTGGGGGTGAACCCATGCAGCTGGGGTTTGCTCGCCTGTCCGAGGGGGAGAGGGCACTCCGGAGACGCGAGGGCCGATGCATGTACTGTGGTCTCGGTGGGCATTTTCGGTTGGCATGTCCGAACCGTCCGGGAAAACGCTCGTACCTGAGATCCTGTCGGGGGCAGATCTTGGGTGGAGTCTCCTCGTCCCCGGTTTCCCGTGTTGACAAACCACTGATCACTGTTGTCCTCTCCTGGGTCGGGGGCTCGGTGACGACCCAGGCGTTGGTGGACTCTGGTGCTGGTGGTTTGTTCATTGATAGTGTGTTCGCTGCTGCCAATTCCATTCCTCTGCAGGCTCGAGGTTCCCCACTGGCTCTTGAGGCGATAGACGGCAGACCCCTTCTGCCGCCACACGTGACTCATGAGACCCTTCCAGTGGGGATAGCCATTGGTGCCGTTCACAGAGAGTCGGTCTGCCTCCAGGTTATTTCGTCTCCACACTACTCGGTGGTCTTGGGGTACCCCTGGCTCCAGAAGCATAATCCGACTTTCGATTGGAGATCGGTCGAGATCCTCTCGTGGTCACCGCAGTGTGGGGCTAGTTGCATCCATGGGTCTGTCAAGTTGCTGTGTACTTCCTCGGACTCTCTGTTGCCTCCTGAATACGAGGAGTACCGGGATGTATTCGATAAGGTGCGCGCGGTTGCCCTACCTCCGCACCGCCCATACGATTGTGCCATAGAGTTACAATCTGGTGCCGTTCCTCCTCGTGGCAAAGTCTATCCACTGTCGGTAGCGGAGAATGAGGCCATGGAGGAGTACGTGAGGGAGGCGCTTTCACGCGGACACATTCGCAAATCTTCGTCCCCGGCAGGGGCTGGATTTTTCTTTGTGAAAAAGAAGGGCGGTGAGTTGAGGCCTTGCATCGATTACAGGGGTCTCAATCGCATCACGATCAAGAACGCTTACCCGATACCCTTGATTTCCGAGCTGTTCGATCGCCTTAAAGGGGCCACGGTCTTTACCAAACTCGACCTGAGGGCGGCATATAACCTGGTAAGGATCAAGGCGGGCGATGAGTGGAAGACCGCGTTTAACACCAGGACCGGTCATTATGAATCCTTGGTTATGCCCTTTGGGTTGTGCAATGCGCCCGCAGTCTTTCAGGAATTCATCAACGATGTTTTCCGTGACCTGTTGCAGCAGTGTGTGGTGGTCTATTTGGATGACATCTTGGTATATTCTGAATCCATGGAGGCCCACATTCTGGATGTCAGACGAGTGTTGCAACGGTTACGAGAGAACAAGCTGTTCGGTAAGCTTGAGAAATGCGAATTTCACCGATCCCAGGTAAACTTCTTAGGTTACATCATTTCCGCTGAGGGGTTCTCCATGGATCCTGAGAAGGTTTCGGCTGTCTTACAGTGGCCCCAGCCCAGTGGTCTTCGTTCCCTGCAGCGCTTTTTGGGCTTCGCCAATTATTATCGGAAGTTCATCAGGGACTTTTCCATGCTGGCCAAGCCTCTCACGGATCTGACCAGGAAGGGCAGTAATTCCCAGGTCTGGCCGCTCGAGGCCATCCGAGCTTTTGAGGCCCTAAAGTCCGCCTTTGTGTCGGCTCCGATTCTGTCGCATCCCAACCCTGGGTTGCCCTTTGTCCTCGAGGTGGACGCGTCTGAGACAGGAGTAGGCGCCCTTCTGTCTCAGCGTAGAACACCAGAGGGTCCTCTGCTTCCTTGTGGGTTTTACTCCCGGAAACTGTCTTCCGCGGAGTGCAACTATCAGATTGGTGACAGGGAGTTATTGGCCATCGTGCAGGCCCTTAAAGAATGGAGGCACTTGCTCGAGGGTTCGGTGGTTCCGGTTCTCATCCTGACGGACCACAAGAATCTGACCTACCTTTCTGAGGCCAAGAGATTGACACCACGTCAGGCCAGATGGGCTCTGTTCTTGTCACGTTTTAATTACGTGGTCTCCTACCTACCCGGTTCCAAGAACATCAGGGCGGATGCCTTATCACGGCAGTACTCCGAGCTGTCCAGGAAGGAGTCGATTCCGACTTCGGTCATACCTCCGAATCAGATCCTGGCCGCCATTCGCACCAGCTTGACCTCTCCCCTGGGTGAGCAGATTTTGGCGACTCAATCTGGTGCTCCCTCTGGGAGACCCAACGGCAGATGTTTTGTGCCTGAGGAGTTGCGCACTCGGTTGTTGCGAACCTACCATAACTCCAAGACCGCGGGGCATCCTGGAAAGAATCAGCTGTCCTGGGCTGTTTCACGTCTGTTCTGGTGGCCTTCCCTACGTTCCGACATCGCCGCATATGTAGCGGCATGCTCCGTTTGTGCCCAGAGTAAGTCCCCTCGGCACCTTCCGTTGGGCCTTCTGCAACCCATAGCCACCGGGGAGCGCCCATGGTCACACCTGGGGATGGATTTCATTGTGGACCTCCCTGCATCCCGAGGCCATACGGTCATTCTCATGATTGTGGATCGGTTTTCCAAGATGTGCCACTGTGTTCCTCTCAAGAAGTTACCCTCTGCACAAGAGTTGGCCACGATTTTTGCCAGGGAGGTCTTCCGGTTGCACGGTTTGCCCAAGGAGATTGTGTCGGATCGGGGGAGTCAGTTTGTGTCCAGGTTCTGGCGCGCCTTTTGCTCCCAGTTGGGGATTCATCTCTCCTTCTCCTCGGCCTACCACCCTCAGTCCAATGGGGCCGCAGAACGATCCAATCAGGCCTTGGAGCAATTCCTTCGTTGCTATGTCTCCGATCACCAAGACAATTGGGTTGACCTCCTGCCTTGGGCTGAGTTTGCCAGGAACACGGCGGTGAACTCTTCCTCTGGGACGTCTCCCTTCATGGCCAATTATGGGTTCCAACCTGCCGTGTTACCGGAGGTATTCTCTCCCCAGGATATTCCGGCTGTGGAGGATCACCTTTCCGTCCTACGTGCTTCTTGGGTACAGATCCAGAAGTCCCTTGAGGTCTCTGCGCAGCGCCAGAGACTCCAGGCTGATCGCAGACGAGCGCCTGCTCCTTCCTACCAGGTCGGAGACCGTGTATGGTTGTCCACCCGCAACCTCAACCTTCAAGTGCCCACTCCCAAGCTGGCGCCTCGCTTTGTTGGTCCCTTCCGAGTGCTTCGCAGGGTAAACCCGGTAGCCTATGTCCTTGCGCTTCCTCCTGGCATGCGGATCTCCAACGTGTTTCATGTCTCCCTGTTGAAGCCACTGGTGTGTAATCGTTTCACTTCCTCGGCCTCGTCCGGTCCAAGTGGGCAATCGTGAGGAATATGAGGTGAGCAATATCCTGGACTCACGCCTGGTCCGCGGTCGGTTGCAGTTTTTGGTCCATTGGCGTGGTTATGGTCCAGAGGAGCGTTCCTGGGTTCCCTCCGCAGATGTCCATGCTCCTGCCTTGCTCCGAGCCTTCCACGCACGCTTCCCTCAGAAACCGTTTTGTGCTCCGCGGAGGAGGGGCCCTTGAGGGGGAGGTACTGTCATGGTCTTACCTTCTTGCTGTTCTCCTTCGTTTGACATGTGCTGGCGGCCATCTTGGTTTCTGGGTTTCTTGTAGCCTTCCACCCTGCGGCTCCTCCTTCCCACTGGGAGGAGCTGGATGCCTAGCTCATATATATAGGAGGTCTGTGGCTTCAGTTCCTTGCTTGGTCCTCTTGTGTTCACATGCTTCTAAGACTGCTGCTGCTTCTGGTTCCTGATCCTGGCTTCGTCTGACTACCCTGCTGGTTCCTGATCCTGGCTTCGTCTGACTACCCTGCTGGTTCCTGATCCTGGCTTCGTCTGACTACCCTTCTGGTTCCTGACCTCTGGCTTCGCAAAGACTCTGCTCGGTTTCACCATCCGTTTGGACTTTTGCTTTACAGCTTTATTTTCAATAAAGCCTTCTTATTTTCTCTTATCTCTTGTTGTACGTCTGGTTCATGGTTCCGTGACAAGGATAAAGCCACCCTTTCATTTGCGGGCATTCCGTTACATAATGGTGGGACTACAGAGTAAAGACACCCCCATGCTTTCTTTGGTGTTTAATGGATCCAGAACACTACAAAGTCAGTCAGTAATGTTTGCTTAGTGTAGTATTTGGTTCACTGGTTATACCGAGAGAGGGAAACTGTTAATTAAGGACACCCTACTCATGCGGGCAGGAACCCAGGGTAGCCGTTTTATGTTTGTCTTTGTTTGTCTTTATATGTAATACATGCAGCACTTTGTATTTTATTGGGTACCCCAGAGCTGGTTCCTCTTCCCTCATAAGCATAAGCCGAGGGCGGCTTAACTCGAAGTAAGGGGGAATGTAACATCCCAGAATTATGTTACGAAACTCTTTTACCCCGCTACAACCTGCTAAGTGTATCTGCATTGTCATCCTGTGTAATTTAACATCAAATGTGCAATCTAAGCCTTGTTTAAATATGTATTGCTGTAATTTTCAACAATGTGTTACCAGGGACTTAGGGCTCTTTCACACTTGCGTTGTCCGGATCCGGCATGTACTCCACTTGCCGGAATTACACCGTCTTCAAAATGCGTTCAGTGTTACTATGGCAGCCAGGACGCTATTAAAGTCCTGGTTGCCATAGTAGGAGCGGGGAGCGTGGGAACGGTATACTTACAGTCCGTGCGGCTCCCGGGGCGCTCCAGAATGACGTCAGAGCGCCCCATGCGCATGGATGACGTGTCCAATGCGATCACATGATCCATGCGCTTGGGACGCCCTGACGTCACTCTGGAGCGCCCCGGGAGCCGCACGGACGGTAAGTATGCTGCTCCCCCGCTCCCCGCTACACTTTACCATGGCTGCCAGGACTTTAGCGTCCCGGCAGCCATGGTAACCATTCAGAAAAAGCTAAATGTCGGCTCCGGCAATGCGCCGAAACGACGTTTAGCTTAAGGCCGGAGTCGGATCAATGCCTTTCAATGGGCATTAATTCCGGATCCGGCATTGCGGCAAGTGTTCCGGATTTTTGGCCGGAGCAAAAAGCGCAGCATGCTGCAGTATTTTCTCCGGCCAAAAAACGTTCCGTTCCGGAACTGAAGACATCCTGATGCATCCTGAACGGATTTCACTCCATTCAGAATGCATGGGGATAATCCTGATCAGGATTCTTCCGGCATAGAGCCCCGACGACGGAACTCTATGCCGGAAGAAAAGAACGCAGGTGTGAAAGAGCCCTTAGTTCAGTTTAGTGTTTCTAGACTGGAATAGTTTATTCCAGTTTAGACCCCCCTCTTTGAGCAGAGTGGGCTCGTCCATGTCCTGCCTCATGGGAAGGGGAGGAAGTTAGAGTTAGTGTGCCAGCTACTGCTGCTAGGGGAAGGCTGTGCGAGTAGGAGCTCCCAGTTCTAGGGATCCAACCCACTATCTTGTCTTGGCTGAGACAAAAGATCAGCATTCCCAATCTGAGTCCTTCAGCCTCAGCTGGTAGAAAGCAAGCAGCCACCTGCAGAACTCCAGGAAGAAGCATACCCTATGAGCACAACTGTGAGTACCGTCCAGAGACCAGGAGAAGCCAAATTCCTCCTCAGCTAGTCAGTCCCCAATACAGCAGAAGACAGCGCAGAAGATATAAATTTCTGCCACATTACAGAGCCACAAGCAGACGACTTATCCTGCAGAGAGCTCCAGGCACATGATAGAAGCAGAAGATATAGATTCCTGCCACACATTGCCAATACCTGCTGGGACTTCAGACTATTGCTGTATCTCACATGGATTACTGCTGCATCTAGTAAAGACAAGTTTGAACTTTATTCCAAGTATGGATCTCAATTATTGCTGCAAATCCCTCAATTACTCCTACTAGCCGCACACTCATTTTATTGCAAGTGAGCCAGGATCCAGGAGTCCAGCCGTACCCAGGTAGGAGACACCGTTGACACTATTGCCACTATCACACGGAGACATTACCCCACTCTGGCATTCCTAACCTGGTACGTGAGTTGCAACATCTTAAAGGCCCCTGAGACTGTACCCTGCGTATGCTGCAATTGGCGTCACGAACAAAACTATTAACTATCATTTACACCTGACCCAGTCATTGCATATTATAGCGTCAGAGTGCATTATTCTAACCCGGCTTACTGCACATGTCTTTTTCCTTTAACGCTTGCAGCCGTGTTAGAGGACAGCTGTCTTTTTACTGTGATTTTCTGGCTTTCATCCCTGAACACAGTAGCCTGTGAAAAAGTCCCCATAAATGAGCGTTTTTATGTGCAGGAATTATCTTTTCCATTTTAAATATGATTATTTTCTCTTGCGTTGCGTACATCCTGCTCTTTTAGTTAATGAAATGTGAAAGGTTTGCGCATTGATCTGGTGATGTCACACGGGCCTCACGCAGATGCCTATGAGGACCGGTAACAAGGACAAGGTTTCAGCTGTTCTGTTCTCACTTGGCTTTGACGCAACAGTAACATCATCCATATTAGAGCCAAGTCCTAGCATGGGTATTCCTTTCGGCTAGGACGGGATGTCCATGACTAAACGTGTTCTTGGAAGAAACCAAGAGTTTAGGAAGAGCTGCGTTTCATCTGGAAATGTGTGAAAAGGAGAGTGAATTCAAGGCTCTCTGAGGAACGATGACAGAACATGACTTTCATTAGAAGACATCGAAGAACGTGCCAAGGGCTACTTCATGGAAACGTGTAGTTCCAATAAATCCCTACTACTCTGGAAATGGCAATATTGAGCCAATCTGGTATAAGAACAAGAATACACTTTCAGATTTTATGTTCCTCAGGCTATTGGTTCTTCAATAAGTATCATGAATCCTTTGAAGGTTGGATATTTTGGAAATATGTTGTCACTGAGCTTCGTGACTCAAATCTTGGCTTTTTTGATGATTTATATACAGATGGCAACATGCTTATTCCACATTGTGTCATTGCATGATTTTCTCTAAAGGTTAAGTAAAGATTATTGAGGGTTTTGACTTCCCTTTTATTCTGTCAGGATGTTAGTGCGCTGACTGAATAAATCCTTTGTTGCTACAAAGCCATGAGATATGATTGCCAAGGTCATCGATGATTTGTGTTTTCCTCTGGAATCTCATGTTTTTCCATTTAATTTTGGATTAATTTGTCGTTACAGTGTTCTTACATCTAGAGCTGCTTTCATATCTGCGTTCTTTGCCAATCTCCTTTTGGGTCTTCCATCACAGAATTCAGTAAAAACGGAAGTAACAAGCGCTCATATGAAAGTAGCCTAATATGACTCCCACTTGGTGCAAGAGTTCATGTAAGAGTTTAAAAAAACGGTCTGGTTTTTATGTGCAGGAATTATCTTTTCCATTTTAAATATGATTATTTTCTCTTGCGTTACGTACATCCTGCTCTCTTATATTACATCCTGGTCTATGTAATATAGCAAAAAACAAACAATAGTCACCTCCTAGACCCCTTCTGATGCTTCGGAGCTTCCACCAGTGTCTGTTAACAGGCTGCAAGTAAAATAACCTGTTGTACCAGCACATGCCATGTTTACTGGCATCATTGCCGAGCCCTACACGTCAAACTCTTTGACAACTCCCTTCGCGGCACATTCACACACATTTACTAAGATACACCATAGAAATCCAAGGCTTACAGTCAGATTTCTGCTGCGGATAATTAGCCCCTTTGTCCTCTGCTTCTCCATGTGAAATAAGTAGCATGCTAATCATTTTTGCGCCAGAGTTTTGTGCCATTGCAGCTCGAAAAATCTGCCTGGAAATTTTTCGTTGCATGCAAATGCAGCTAGAGAAAACCCATTCACAAACATGAGATGTACAGTCAGGTCCATAAATATTGTGACATTGACACAATTCTAACATTTTTGGCTCTATACACCACCACAATGGATTTGAAATGAAACGAACAAGATGTGCTTTAACTGCAGACTGTCAGCTTTAATTTGAGGGTATTTACATCAAAATCAGGTGAACGGTGTAGAAATTACAACAGTTTGCATATGTGCCTCCCACTTGCTAAGGGACCAAAAGTAATGGGACAGAATAATAATCCTAAATCAAACTTTCACTTTTTAATACTTGATTTGCAAATCCTTTGAAGTCAATTACAGCCTGAAGTCTGGAACGCATAGACATCACCAGATGCTGGGTTTCATCCCTGGTGATGCTCTGCCAGGCCTCTACTGCAACTGTCCTCAGTTCCTGCTTGTTCTTGGGGCATTTTCACTTCAGTTTTGTCTTCAGCAAGTGAAATGCATGCTCAATCGTATTCAGGTCAGGTGATTGACTTGGCCATTGCATAACATTCCACTTCTTTCCCTTAAAAAACTCTTTGGTTGCTTTTGCAGTATGCTTTGGGTCATTGTCCATCTGCACTGTGAAGCGCCGTCCAATGACTTCTGAAGCATTTGGCTGAATATGAGCAGATAATATTGCCCGAAACACTTCAGAATTCATCCTGCTGCTTTTGTCAGCAGTCACATCATCAATAAATACAAGAGAACCAGTTCCATTGGCAGCCATACATGCCCACGCCATGACACTACCACCACCACCATGCTTCACTGATGAGGTGGTGTGCTTAGGATCATGAGCAGTTCCTTTCCTTCTCCATACTCTTCTCTTCCCATCACTCTGGAACAAGTTGATCTTAGTCTTATCTGTCCATAGGATGTTGTTCCAGAACTATGAAGGCTTTTTTAGATGCCATTTGGCAAACTGTAATCTGGTCTTCCTGTTTATCACCAATGGTTTACATCTTGTGGTGAACCCTCTGTATTCACTCTGGTGAAGTCTTCTCTTGATTGTTGACTTTGACACACATACACCTACCTTCTGGAGAGTGTTCTTGATCTGGCCAACTGTTGTGAAGGGTGTTTTCTTCACCAGGGAAAGAATTCTTCGGTCATCCACCACAGTTGTTTTCTGTGGTCTTCCAGGTATTTTGGTGTTGCTGAGCTCACCGGTTTGCTATCTCTCTGATGGGTTTCTTTAGTTTTTTCAGCCTAATGATGGCTTGCTTCACTGATGGTAACAGCTCTTTGGATCTCATCTTGAGAGTTGACAGCAACAGATTCCAAATACAAATAGCACACTTGAAATGAACTCTGGACGTTTTATCTGCTCATTATAATTGGAATAATGAGGGAATAACACACACCCGGCCATGGAACAGCTGAGAAGCAATTGTCCCATTACTTTTGGTCCCTTAACAAGTGGGAGGCACATATGCAAACTGTTGTAATTCCTACACCGTTCACCTGATTTGGATGTAGATACCCTCAAATTAAAGCTGACAGTCTGCAGTTAAAGCAGATCTTGTTTGTTTCATTTCAAATCCATTGTGGTGGTGTATAGATCCAAAAATGTTACAATTGTGTCGATGTCCCAATATTTATGGACCCGACTGTAGATTAAGAGATAGAGCTTTGAGACTCCAAAAGAATTGACACAAATTGGAATCAATAGGGAGATCTAACCCCTTAGTGACCAGCCTGTTTTGTACCTTACTGACCAAGCGTTTTTCTTCCCTTTTTTCATCGTCGCATTCCAAGAGCTATAACTTTTTTATTTTTCCGTCTATATAGCTTTATGAGGGCTTGTTTTTTGCTGGACAAGTTGTTGTTTTTAATGGCGCCATTTTGGGGTATACATAACTTTCTGATGAACTTTTATTAACTCTTTCTGGGAGGGAGATGGGAAAAACAGCAATACTTCATATTCATATGTGCCCGCATTGCTGAGAAAGATGATGCTTTATTATATGCAAATTATCTTCTGGGAGCAACGGGGGCGTTACCGTTACACCTAGAGGCTCATCTCTCTCTGCAACTGCCACGGCCTCTCCGCTTTGATTTGAGAACAACACAGTGAAAACACCATCAGACATGGACCTGTCAATCAAAGTGCAGATGACGTGGCAGTTGAAGCGAGAGCAAAGACTTTAGGTGTAATGGCAACGCCCCCGTTGCTCCTAGAGACTAATTTGCATATATTAAAGAATTTTTCTCAGCAATGCGGGCACATATGAACATGGGACCAACACAGATATCTTCAGCTGCCAAGTGCCAGGGCCGTAGATAATTTTTTTTTCCTGGGGGGGGGGGGGGGTTCAGCTTTCTCAAATTATAAGACTATCTAGCAGACACACCAGGGTTTGAAAAAATATATACCAGCCATATCATTCCTAAACCAATCCCCATGTTAGCCATCAGCCCTCCATGTCATATTTCTCCCCGTCCATGGCACAGACAGACTACAGACATTGTCTCCGGCCCATCATGTAACCCCATCCTCACCTATGTCACATTTCTCCCCCTCCATTTGATTGCTCTAACACCTAAAGAAAAAATAATAATTAAAAAACCTGATGTTTCTCCAGATGATCTTATGCTAAAAGTAGTGGTAATAGAGTCTCAAAGGTCTATAGAAGCAGGTACACTATTTTTACAAACCTTTGAGACTCTATTAACACTACTATCAACATCAGGTCATTTAGAGAAACAGCATCTTTTTTTAATTATGTTTTTCCTTTAGGTGTTAAAACATAACTTTCATTTGAATATTGGGACCGCAGGATAATCGACATTCACCTGGGAGTAAAAACTTTTATGTCCAATTGGATACTTCATCGAATATTTAAATCGAACAATTTCGAATATTTGAAAAAGGGCCTTGTAGAGACACTAATATTATTACAAGGAAGAGACTGATTGGATAATCTATATTTTTGGCTTGCAATATTTTTTCTCATTCAGGACGTATGGTCCCCTTCTTATTGGACTGTTTTTGAGTTTTATTCAAGTTTTTAGATTTTAGGTAATTTTAGGGTTTATGGTAATTGTGTTTTTGCTGCAGCAATTGTGAAGTATTTTAACATTGTATAAATGTTTAAAGAGGACCTTTCACCTGTATAAACTATGGTAACTGAGTATGCTGACATGTAGAGCGGCGCCCGGGGATCTCACTGCACTTACTATTATCCCCGGGCGCCGCTCCGTTCTCCCGTTATAGGCTCCGGTACCTTTGCTTCTTAAGTTATAGTAGGCGGTGTCTTCCCTTGTCCTGTGGGCGTCTCCTTCTCCTAGGCTGCAGCGCTGGCCAATCGCAGCGCACAGCTCACAGCCTGGGAGGTTTTTTTCTCCCAGGCTGTGAGCTGTGCGCTGCGATTGGCCAGCGCTGCAGCCTAGGAGAAGGAGACGCCCACAGGACAAGGGAAGACACCGCCTACTATAACTTAAGAAGCAAAGGTACCGGAGCCTATAACGGGAGAACGGAGCGGCGCCCGGGGATAATAGTAAGTGCAGTGAGATCCCCGGGCGCCGCTCTACATGTCAGCATACTCAGTTACCATAGTTTATACAGGTGAAAGGTCCTCTTTAAGTATTGTGTAACATTCAGTCACCACTAACATTGTATTTTAAGCAAATATGCCATATTAAATATTGTGTAACATTCAGTCACCACTATTATCATTGCTTTATTTCCGTACGAGGGAGTGCCAGTCTCTTAAATTATATATTTTCTGAAGACCAGATTATGGCAAAGATTTTCACCATGGATTTCACACAAAAACGGATGCAGTCTGTGTGCCAACCACATGTTATCTGCGGGTCTATTGTTTTCTTTTTGCAGAACGAACATACGGATACGGAAAGCACATGGATGGTAACTGTTCTTTCTACATCCGTATTTCAGTCCGCTAACAGAAAATGCCCTATATTTGTCCGCAAAACGGATATGGTCGTGTTCATGGGACCTAACACTAGCAGATTTTGCTATGCTTTTGGCACAGATTTACAGCAAAAAATATCAGACACAATAGTGGAAACTAGCTAAGCTTGTGCCCATGCATGTCTTTATTCTTTTTCCTCTTTATGGTGAGTTATACCACTAAAGGTAAAAGCTGTTTCTTGTTGTTGGTGGTGTGCCTGGGTGTCTGGCATTTCAACACCATAAAAACATTAAGCAATACTGTTCATTAAATGTGGACATTTTTACTACACATTGTAAAGCAATATGCCTAAAAATGAGACACCGGCTCCCCTAGTGCCTCATGGTGGTATAGCAATAAGGGCTTAAGCATAGAGAATCTGAATGGGTCTTGCTGTGAATGCCACATTTTACAGAAACATTACTCTCAACGTAGAAATTGCATCTTTTTAGTTTTGCAACAGATCAATGATGTAAGATGCAAAATATCTGACTCCAAATACCTGTAATTTGTTTGGTTCATTTTGAAAACAAATTAGTCTTGACTTCCCAAAAACCTGCACTTATCTGACTCTCAAACACTGTACTGTATAAAGCTGTGCCATGTAATATATGTCTTACATTTCAGGACCCAAGCCTGTGGTGCTCTTACAGCATGGCCTACTTGCAGATGGCAGTAACTGGGTTAGCAATCTTGCCAACAACAGTTTGGGCTTTATCCTGGCAGATGCAGGGTATGATGTGTGGATAGGAAATAGTCGGGGAAATACGTGGTCTCGGAAACACAAGACTCTCTCTCCTGATTCTGAAGAATTTTGGGCTTTCAGGTAATTATGAGCAATGACCATGCACAGCTGTAAGTCATAAAGAGCATCTGTTTTAGGCTGACCTTCCATAGGTGGGGCATAATATGGCTGATTCATCCCTGCCCACCCACAGTGGCCATTGGTCGTACAAATATTGAGGTAATACCGCCATTAACCCTGAAATGTGTGTGGCCATTGGTCATTATTGGTTGGCGGGGTTGCAGCCGTCGTACCACACCCACCCTGCGGAAACCCAACCTTGAGGCCTCATTCATACTTCTGTGTCAGTGTCATGTCTGTGAAAAAAAAGCGTACGTGTTTCATCCGTGAAGCTGTCCGTGAAGGATCCGTGGTTGGTCCGTGTTTAAGTTTTTACCATCTGTGTGTCATCCATAATTCACAGAAGTTGCTCAGCTGAAAACTAATTTAAAAAGAATCTCCTATTAGTCTTCAGTGAAAAACGGATGCAACATGGACACAACACCGAATTAGTCTCACAAATGCATCTGTTTGCGTCCAGATTGCCGGATCCGGCAGGCAGTTCCGGCGACGGAACTGCCTGTCGGAATTCTCTGCCGCAAGTGTGAAAGTACCCTAAGCTACCTGCTACCCGCATTTGTCAGCATGGCGGCATGAGGAAAAAGAGGGCGCCCGTGCCTGCGGATAGGGGCAGCGGCGCCGGCATGGACCGCTGGGCTAACAGACTGTATACAAGTGCTGCTGCTCATTATCTACACCTCCACTATCCTCTCTGTACTTCATGTTTCCTCATGATCTCCATTCCTACAGAGATTCATCTGAAGATCATATTAAGGTCTCATGCACACGACCGTATTTTTTTCCGTGATCCGTGACCGTTTTTTCGTCCGTGGGTCTTCCTTGATTTTTGGAGGATCCACGGACACGCCGTGCGGAGCCAAACGGATCCGTCCTGAATTACAATGCAAGTCAATGGGGACGGATCCGTTTGACGTTGACACAATATGGTGCAATTTCAAACGGATCCGTCCCCCATTGACTTTCAATGTAAAGTCAGGAGTTAATATACCATAGGATCAGAGTTTTTTCCAATCCGATGGTATATTTTAACTTGAAGCGTCCCCATCACCATGGGAACGCCTCTATGTTAGAATATACTGTCGGATATGAGTTAGATCGTGAAACTCAAATCCGACAGTATATTCTAACACAGAGGCGTTCCCATGGTGATGGGGACGCTTCAGGTTAGAATATACTAAAAGAACTGTGTACATGACTGCCCCCTGCTGCCTGGCAGGTGCTGCCAGGCAGCAGGGGGCAGCCCCCTCCCCTGTAGTTAACACATTGGTGGCCAGTGCGGCCGCCCCCCCCCTCCCTCCCCTGTAGTTAACTCGTTAATGGCCAGTGGGCCCCCCCCTCCCTCCCCTGTAGTTAACTCGTTGGTGGCCAGTGGGCCCCCCCCCTCCCCTGTACTTAACTCGTTGGTGGCCAGTGGGCCCCCCCTCCCTCCTAATTAAAATCTCCCCCCCCTATCATTGGTGGCAGCGGAGAGTACCGATCGGAGTCCCAGTTTAATCGCTGGGGCTCCGATCGGTAACCATGGCAACCAGGACGCTACTGCAGTCCCGGTTGCCATGGTTACTTAGCAATTTGTAGAAGCGTTATACTTACCTGCAAGCTGCGATGTCTGCGTCTGGCCGGGAGCTCCTCCTACTGGTAAGTGACAGGTCTGTGCGGCGCATTGCTTAATGACCTTAATTAAGGGGGGAAGATTTTAATTAGGAGGGGGCGGGAGGGGAGAGGGCCCACTGGCCACCAACGAGTTAACTACAGGGGAGGGAGGGGGGCCGGCCGCACTGGCCACCAACGAGTTAACTACAGGGGAGGGAGGGGGGGCCCACTGGCCACCAATGTGTTAACTGCAGGGGGCAGTCATGTACACAGTTCTTTTAGTATATTCTAACCTGAAGCGTGACCATCACCATGGGAACGCCTCTGTGTTAGAATATACTGTCGGATCTGAGTTTTCACAAAGTGAAAACTCAGCTCTGAAAAAGCTTTTATGCAGACGGATCTTCGGATCCGTCTGTATTAAAGTAACCTACGGCCACGGATCACGGACACGGATGCCAATCTTGTGTGCATCCGTGTTCTTTCACGGACCCATTGACTTGAATGGGTCCGTGAACCGTTGTCTGTCAAAAAAATAGGACAGGTCCTATTTTTTTGACGGACAGGATACACGGATCACGGTCTCGGCTGCAAAACGGTGCATCTTCCGATTTTTCCACGGACCCATTGAAAGTCAATGGGTCAGCGAAAAAAAACAGAAAACGGCACAACGACCACGGATGCACACAACGGTCGTGTGCATGAGGCCTAAATTGTATTCAGGATCTTAATCCCTGACAAGTAAGAGAGGAAGATGGCGCAGCTATTTAACTTGTCCTCCTCTGTGGTTAGGACAGGTTTTGTGTGGACTAGTAGGATGGCGGCCATTTTATTTTTCCTAATGATTGCTCCCCAGACAAACCGAGCCATTTATAACTAAAGAAAGGTATTTGTTAATATATTTATAATGAAGTAATATTTAATTATTTTCATTTTCTCAATTCCCAGTGAACCCCCTTCAAACAGAAATACACCTAAATTAGGGCTATTTGTGGCGCAAAGGTCTTCGCTCGCAATCTGTGACTGCTCCCCTCTCACGCCAGGTCTAAAAAAGTGGGCGGGGAAGGGGCCGGGCCAGCAGGCCCGTCTCATTTTCTATTTTATATGCCTGTTTTCGGCATAGAAAATGGTCTAAATGTGAGACAGCTAGGAAGCTGTCTTATATTTAGAAGCAGCGGTGGATCTGCCGATGTTATGTAGAGGCCGGCACTTCTACATAACTTCAGCAGATCCACCGCCAGTGCAGGGCTTAAAGAGGACCTTTCACCAGATTTTATTAATTGAGATAAGTACCTGATGCTGCCACCCTGCCTGTTTTGTTAAAATAGCACTCCTACGCCGCTCAGTATGCAAATACTGAGCATCGGAGCAATGAGGGGGAGACTGAGTATTTCTCTGTGGGCGTCTCCTTCTCCCTGGCTGTGGCTCTGTCCAATCGCATCGAAGAGCGTCACGGCCAGGGAGGTTTTTTCTCCCTGGATGTGACGCTCTGTGTTGCGATTGGACAGCGCTACAGCTAGGGAAAAGGAAACTCCCACAGAGAGAGACTCAGTCTCCTCCTCATTGCTCCGATGCTCAGTATTTGCATACTAAGCGGGGGAAATGCCGGGGGGCACAGCGCGGCGTAGAAGCGCTATTTTAACGAAGTACAGGTACTTTACTCAATTAATAAAATCTGGTGAAAGGACTTCTTTAAACTCTGGTCTTAATAAATGTGCCCCTTAGTTTCCCCTACGTCAGATTAAACATTGTACGGGCATTGAGCCAAGAGTGTAGAGAGATTTCAGCTCTGAAGCCTGCTAGAATTGTAAATGCAACCCTGGACTATAACACCTGTTGTGAGCAAGGATGGGTACCAGTTAAAGAGGACCTGTCATGTCCTCCAACAGCTTCACCTCTCCCTACCACCATGGATGAGCAATAGGTGGCAATGGGGCGTGAACCTGAATGCTCAGACACTGTCCAGTCGGTGCTGACAGTCTCAGAGCAGCTCTTGCTGTGTGATTTCAGTGACGATGATGGAGATTAGTTGATGGAGGACAAGTCAGATACCCTTTAACCTCTTTAGGACACATGACGTACCGGTACGGCATGTTGTCCGGGTACTTAAGGACACATGACGTACCGGTACGTCATGTGTATTTCCGATCACCGCCGCCCTGCGGGCTTTGATCGGAACAAGGTGCCTGCTCAAATCGTTGAGCAGGCACCTTGGCTAAATGCGCGGGGAGGTCCTGTGACCCCCCCATGTCGGCGATTGCCGCAAACTGCAGGTCAATTCAGACTTGTGGTTCGCGGCTTTTCAATGGTGCGGCGGGCGCAGGTGCCATCGGGTCCCCGTGGGGCTGTAGGGGGGACCCGATGGCATGGAAGGCATCACGCTGCATTCCGGTGACGAGCCTGTGAGATCTAGCCCCCTGGATCTCACAGGCCGGATGCTGTATGAGTAATACACACATTATTACTCATACAGCCAATGCATTCCAATACAGAAGTATTGGAATGCATTGTAAAGGATTAGACCCCCAAAAGTTGAAGTCCCAAAGTGGGACAAAAAATAGAATGAAAAATAAAGTTGAAAAAATAAAGTTTTCCTCCCCAAAAATTAAAAAAGTTTCATGTAAAAATAAACAAAAACGTAATTTTCCCCAAATAAAGTAAAAAAAAATTGGTAAAAAATAAAGGGGGGGAGGGAAGACATATTAGACATAATAGGTATCGCCGCATCCATATCGACCGGCTCTATAAACATATCACATGACCAAACCTCTCAGATGAACACCATAAAAAATAAAAACTGTGCTAAATAAACAATTTTTTTGTCACCTTACATCACAAAAAGTAAAACAGCAAGCGATTAAAAAGACGTATGCCCACCAAAATAGTACCAATCTAATCGTCACCTCATCCCGCAAAAAATAAGCCCCTACCTGAGACAATCGCCCAAAAAAATAAAAAACTATGGCTCAGAATATGGAGACACTAAAACATAATTTTTTTTGTTTTAAAAAAGCTGTTATTGTGTAAAACTTACATAAAAAAAAAGTATACATATTAGATATCACCGTGTCCGTATCGACCGGCTTTATAAAAATATCACATTACCTAACCCCTCAGATGAACACCGTAAAAAATAAAAACTGTGCTAAATAAACAATTTTTTGTCACCTTACATTACAAAAAGTGTAATAGCAAGCGATCAAAAAGTCATATGCACCTCAAAATAGTGCCAATCAAACCGTCATCTTATCCCGCAAAAAATGAGACCCTACCCAAGATAATCGCCCAAAAACTGAAAAAACTATGGCTCTCAGACTAAAACATGATTTTTTTTTTGTTTCAAAAATGAGATCATTGTGTAAAACTTACATAAATAAAAAAAAAAGTATACATATTAGGGCTCTTTCACACTTGCGTTATTGTCTTCCGGCATAGAGTTCCGTCGTCGGGGCTCTATGCCGGAAGAATCCTGATCAGGATTATCCTAATGCATTCTGAATGGAGAGAAATCCGTTCAGGATGCATCAGGATGTCTTCAGTTCCGAAACGGAACGTTTGTTGGCCGGAGAAAATACCGCAGCATGCTGCGCTTTTTGCTCCGGCCAAAAATCTGGAACACTTACCGCAAGGCCGGATCCGGAATTAATGCCCATTGGAAGGCATTGATCCGGATCCGGCCTTAAGCTAAACGTCGTTTCGGCGCATTGCCGGAGCCGACATTTAGCTTTTTCAGAGTGGTTACCATGGCTGCCGGGACGCTAAAGTCCTGACAGCCATGGTAAAGTGTAGTGGGGAGCGGGGGAGCAGCATACTTACCGTCCGTGCGGCTCCCCGGGCGCTCCAGAGTGACGTCAGGGCGCCCCAAGCGCATGGATCATGTGATCGCATGGATCACGTCATCCATGCGCATGGGGCGCCCTGACGTCACTCTGGAGCGCCCCGGGAGCCGCACGGACTGTAAGTATACTGCTCCCCCGATCCCCGCTCCTACTATGGCAACCAGGACTTTAATAGCGTCCTGGGTGCCATAGTAACACTGAAAGCATTTGGAAGACGGTTCCGTCTTCAAATGCTTTCAGTACACTTGCGTTTTTCCGGATCCGGCGGGCACCTCCGGCAAGGGAAGTGCATGCCGGATCCCAACAACGCAAGTGTGAAAGAGGCCTTAGGTATCGCTGCATCCGTGACAACCTGGTCTATAAAAACCTGTCAGATGAATGTTGTAAATAACAAAAAATAAAAGCGGTGCCAAAACAGCTATTTCTTGTTACCTTGCCTCACAAAAAGTGTAATATAGAGCAACCAAAAATCATATGTACCCTAAAATAGTACCAACAAAACTGCCACCCTAACCCGTAGTTTCTAAAATGGGGTCACTTTTATGGAGTTTCTACTCTAGGGGTGCATCAGGGGGGCTTGCAAATGGGACATGGTGTCAAAAAAACAGTCCAGCAAAATCTGCCCTCCAAAAATCGTATGGCATTCCTTTCCTTCTGCGCCCTTCCGTGTGCCCGTACAGCGGTTTACGTCCACATATGGGGTGTTTCTGTAAACTGCAGAATCAGAGCCATAAATATTGAGTTTTGTTTGGCTGTTAACCCTTGCTTTGTAACTGGGAAAAAATTATTAAAATGGAAAATCTGCCAAAAAAGTGAAATTTTAAAATTGTATCTATTTTCCATTAATTCTTGTTGAACACCTAAAAGGTTAACAAAGTTAGTAAAATCAGTTTTGAATACCTTGAGGGGTGTAGTTTCTAGAATGGGATCACAATTTCTGCAAAATTTCAAGATTTGCTTCTAAACTTCTAAGCCTTATAACATCCCCAAAAAATAAAATATCATTCCCAAAATGATCCAAACATGAAGTAGACATATGGGGAATGTAAAGTAATAACTATTTTTGTAGGTATTACTATGTATTATAGAAGTAGAGAAATTGAAACTTGGAAATTTGCTATTTTTTTTACAAATTTGTGGTAAATTTATAAATAAAAATGAAGTTTTTTTACTTCATTTTACCAGTGTCATGAAGTACAATATGTGATGAAAAAACCCCATCTCAGAATGGCCTGGATAAGTCAAAGCATTTTAAAGTTATCACCGCTTAAAGTGACACTGGTCAGATTTGCAAAAAATGGCCTGGTCCTTAAGGTGAAATAAGGCTGGGTCCTAAAGGGGTTAAAGATATTGTCCATAATCCGAAAAGCATTTCTACTTTCTTCCAGGAACAGTGTCACGCCAGTCCATGGGTCATATCTAGTATTGCAGCACAGTGCTACTGAAATGAAAGGTGCTAAACTGCAGTACAGACACAGCCTGTAGCCAGACGTGTTTCTGTTTTAGTAAGAAAGCATCCATGTGTTTCTTATCCTGTACAACCACTTTGACTAAAGCAATGCATTGACAGAATTACACAATATGATCTCCATAATGATGTGCAGAGGTTTTAATTGTATAACTAATATCTTTGTATGTTTTATATTGCGCTTTCTTCCAGCTATGATGAGATGGCTTTACTTGATCTTCCTGCAGTCATAAACTTTATATTACAAAAAACCGGACAGGAGCAAATTTTTTACATTGGACATTCTCAGGGAACCACTATAGGTATGTGCTAGAAAAAAAACTGAGAAATGAAGCAAACATGAGGAAATGCTATAAAAAAGAGGGACATTTATCAAGACTGGTATTTTACACGCCAGTCTCAAGTCCTTCTGATCTGCTGGAGGAAGCGCCAACGTTTAGTAGAGGCGCAATCCACTATATAAGTTTGGGGCTTCGTCTGACAGGCTGTGCGAAATACTTAACTCTACGCCAGTCCTATTTCTAGCGAAGTGCATTTTCCACCCAAAAAACTGGCGAGGAAAATGATTAATGAGCCAACTCTGCCCTCTTCCCGGCCACTCGCTCTTTAATCGCCACTTTGGAGTGGTGAGATGCTTCAGTGGTCTCTGGTAGTCTTTGTTTTATTGCAGTGGTGAAATGCCCCAGTGAGTGGAAGATCACCTTTGGATCCCAATAAAAATCAATAGGCGTATGGTGGTCATCTGTAGAATCTGGCAACGCCATATCCAGTGAACTCTGGCAGTCTGCTGGAAACGTTCACTGGAGATGTGAATGTGGCCTTATTGCTGTTAGTATATACTTGGACAATGACCTAATTGTTGCATACTGCATGTTTGTGCCTTAGGATTTATCGCGTTTTCAAGTTTGCCCCAGCTGGCGAAAAAAGTGAAAATGTTTTTTGGTCTGGGTCCTGTGGCTACAGTCAAGTTCGCCACCAGTCCATTGGCAAAGCTAGGCCTTATTCCAGAATTCTATTTCAAGGTATGCTCCATATGACCAGTATAATAAATTGACAGATTTATGAAAAGGTCTAAAAGAGAAACTCTTTCAACTGGGATCTGGCGGTGACCTGCACCTATCTCCAGAATGGCACTCCATAATGAAGGAAGTTGAAGCAGCGCATGTGTGGCCACCATCCTTTCACCGCTGTCGGAGTTTGGTAAATAGCTGAGTGCTTGCTCGACTATATTCAGAAGTCCCATAGTGGTGAGTGGAGGGGTGACTGTGCATGATTTACTTGGCTATTTTTGGAAATCCCATACCAGTGAATGGAGAGGACACTGCACATGTGCAGTGTGCTGTCTATTCACTTCGGGGACTCTGATTTGGAGACAGGAGCAGACCTTTATGGTATATCCTAGCAATATGCCATAAGTGTCCCAGATGGGACAGCCCTTATGAAAGGGAATCTGTTATCCATTTTATACTTTCATTTTAATGATGACCGTGTGCTCCGGATCGGAGTGCTGCAGCCTTTCCAAAGAAGAAAGCTGGACTCTTCTCTGGGGCGCACCACCAGCATTATACAGCAAGATCTCCACAATTTACCCCTAGAGGGAACTTAACACATACATTTTACATTAAAGGAGTTATCCAAGAGTCAGAGAGACCTCTCAGATGGGCGACCCACGGTGGAGATCAGACTTACCAGGGCGGGTTTTTCCTCTCCCTGCTGCACTGAAATCAACATCCATTGATGGACAAGACACGTCCCCCTCTCCCCCATCAATGGATGTTGATCATAGCGCGGCAAGGAGATGAAAGGCTAGCCCTGCAGCGTTAGACACGGTACCCAGTGGCAGGGACCGGGTAAGTATGAATTCCACCGCCAGTCTGCCACCCTAGGAGGTTTGTCTGACTCTTGGATAACTTCTTTAAAGAATTTGTAGAGAATCAGAAAAACATGACATCTTTCTTCCAAAAAAAGCACCACAGTTGTCCTTGGGTTGGTTGTGATATTGGCTTTTGGAGGAAAGCAGCCATGTTTTTTAATCCTGTACAACCCTTATACTGTATGTACTTTTAAAATTTTAGATCAGGTAGCACAAAGGGATTGATTATTCTATTCCTTATGACTTTTGTGCGCTGTATCCCTTGTGAGCAGGAGAGTGCATGATATGTTCTCTTCTTGTGCTCTGATTGCTCTGATATATTTGTCTGTTTCATAAAAGACCACATAACCCCTTTAAACATCTTTATTATTTAGGAAAATGTAGGAATCCTGGGCTTTGTATGAACATGCTCCTTATAAGTAGAGGACACTTGACTTCTTTCTTCTTGTTTAGGAGTTGTTTGGGAAAAGGGATTTTTTCCCCCAGTCATACGTCCTTAAATGGCTTGTCACTAGCTTCTGCGACCATGTAGTGATATGGGAGGAAATGTGTGGCAATGTTTTCTTTATTATAAGTGGATTCAACGAAAAGAACCTCAACATGGTAAGTAAAATATAAACTTTCCTTAAATTATTATATTTTTTTTTTTTCAATTTTCCAATTGGCCTTTGTGCTGACATGTGGGATAGATGTGCTGCTTGGTGTAAGCATCCAGGGAGTAGCTCTCTTCCAAATGCAGAGCTGGCTAGTTGGCTTAATGTTAGTATCTGTGTGGGGGGGAAATATCTAGCCTTGGTAGACAAAAAAATTTGGAAATTTAACTTGTTTTATATCTTCCTCCTTTTAGAGCCGGTTAAATGTATATGCAACCCATTGTCCCGCAGGAACATCTGTGAAAAATATGATCCACTGGGCCCAGGTAAGGATGGGATTTACAGCAGCAATGTGAACTTATTGTTTATCAATGAACATTAAGACCTTGACCACACAAAGTTTTCTGTGTGTGGTTCTTGATGCAGATTCTGCTCCACAACCCCCCTCCCATAGTCAGGTACAGTCTAGGAACTTAACACCTTAAGGACCAAGCCATTTTTAGCAAATCTGACGTGTCACTTTATGTGATGATAACTTTAAAATGCTTTTAATCCAGGCCATTCTGAGATTGCTTTCTTGTCACATATTGTACTCCATGACAGTGGTAAAACGGAGTCAAAAAAATTCATTTTTATTTATAAAAAAAATACCAAATTTACAAAAAATTAGCAAATTTCAATATCTCTACTTTTATAATACATAGTAATAACTCCAAAAATAGTCATTACTTTACATTACCCATATGTCTACTTCATGTTTGGATCATTTTGTGAATGCCATTTTATTTTTTGGGGACGTTAGAAGGCCTAGAAGTTTAGAAGCAAATCTTGAAATCTTTTAGGAGATTTCCTAAACCCACTTTTTAAGGACCAGTTCAGGTCTGAAGTCACTTTGTGAGGCTTACATAATAGAAACCACCCAAAATGACCCCATTTTAGAAACTACACCCTCAAGGTATTCAAAACTAATTTTATAAACTTTGTTAACCCTTTAGGCGTTCCACAAGAATTAATGGAAAATGGAGATGAAATTTCAGAATTTCACTTTTTTGGTAGATTTTCCATTTTAATTTAAAAAAATCTGCTAACAAAGCAAGGGTTAACAGCCAAACAAAACTCAATATTTATTGCCATGATTCTGTAGTTTACAGGAACACCCCATATGTGGTTGTAAACTGCTGTACGGGCCCACGGCAGGGTGCAGAAGGAAAGGAACGCCATATGATTTTTGGAAAGCAGATTTCACAGGGATAATTTCAAGCTGCCATGTCCCATTTGAAGCCCTCCTGATGCACCCCTAGAGTAGAAACTCCAAAAAAGTGACCCCATTTTGGAAACTATGGGATAAGGTGGCAGTTTTGTTGGTACTATTTTAGGGTACATATAATTTTAGGTTGCTCTATAGTAGACTTTTTGTGAGGCAAGGTAACAAAAAATAGCTGTTTTTATTTTTTATTTACAATGTTCATCTGACAGGTTAGATCATGTGCTATTTTTATAGAGCAGGTTGTTACAGACGCGACAATATCAAATATGACTATTGACTAATATGACTTTTTTTGGTTTTGTTTCAGTTTTACATAATAAAGCATTTTAGAAAAAAAAATTTTTTTAGTGTCTACATATTCTGAAAGCCATATTTTTTTTTTTTTTTTTTGGGCGACTGTCTTATGTAGGGTAAAAATCCGGTATGAGATGACTGTTTGATACTATTTTAGAGTGCGTATGACTTTTTGATCGCTTAGTATTACACTTTTTGTAATGTAAGATGACAAAAAATTGCTTTTTTTGACACACTTTTTTATTATTATTATTTTTTTTACGGTGTTCATCTGAGGGGTTAGGTCATGTGATATTTTTATACAGCATGTTCTTACGGACGCGACAATACCTAATATGTATACTTTTATCTATTTATTTATTTAAGTTTTACACAATAACAGCATTTTTGAATTAAAACAAAATCATGTTTCAGTGTCTCCCTATTCTGATGCAGCCAGCCAGTAGTGCAGGGGCAACACGTGAGGTGCACGGTGGACCGATAGAACACACAGTTCATCAGTTTACTCACGGTTAGCAGAAAGCCTCCCTGGGCTGGCAGCACAGTGTTGAGGTGGACAGCACGAAATCCTCCAGGGCACGCTCTGTGGTAGGGAAGCATCAGCCAAGATGGTGGTTGAGGTGCCCTTGATGTTAGGGGTGCTTAGGGTGCTTGTTGCGGCTGAGTCCCTTGATGGTTTTTGTCGTGACGCCAGTACCGTTAATGGTGGTACAACCAATAATGGTAATAAGGAGGTAGCCAGTGGTAAGATGCAACTCACAACTTTTACTTTTGATGTCTTTGGTTGCAGCAGTACAAAAATGCCGTTTCTTGATAGTACAGAGTTGATTCTGCAAATCCACAGTTTCTAGGCTTTTCAGGTTTTTAGTTTGGAGCAGTGGGTTAGGTGTACCTTGTTCCTATTGATGTGCTGGATCCTATTCCTTGTCCTTTCCCTACAAGCTGAATATTTAGACAGGAAAACGCAACTGTCTCTCTGAATTTTGGTGTGGCTGCCAGAAGCTATAAATCCTCCACCATGCAAAGGTGTCTGTGGCCCTCAATAAGGGCTCTTATAACCGATGATTCCTTAGGAAAGCTTGTTTCTTTTCCAGGGAGGCAAACTCTTCTCCTACTGGTCAGGGATGCAAGTCTATAGTCCGGCCGCAGAAGGAAAACGCTCTTCTGCGCCTCACATCTGAGTACTACCTCCTAGCGAAGTTGGCTCCACTCACTAATCTGTGTAATGAAGTCTTCACTCTACATTTTCACCCACTAATCTGATCTGACCTCCCTCAGATCTGCTCTCTTCTGAACTACATTTTCAACAACCTGATCTGAACTGCCTCACTAGGCCTGACCTAGGTATATATAAGACCTAAGCTATGTCCCCATCTAGTGGTGGGATGTATAAATTACACCTAATCTGCCTGTTAACAGGGATTTTGCAGATACATAAATACAAAATCATACATTACAACCTAATACTGTTGACAAGGTAAAAAGTGCTTTTAAGCAGTGCCCACACACACGTAGTGGGACGCTGCACTTAGAGCCATATTTAATTTTTTTTTTTATGCGATTGTCTTAGGTAGGGTATAATTTTTTGCATGATGAGATTACGGTTTGATTGGTACGATTTTGGGGTGCGTATGACTTTTCGATCGCTTGCTATTGCACTTTTTGTGATGTAAGGCAACAAAAAATGGCTTTTTTTACAGAGTTTTAATTTTTTTACGGTGTTCACCTGAGGGGCTAGTTCGTGTGATATTTTTGTACAGTAGGTTCTTACGGACGCGGCGATACCTAATATGTATAATTTATTTATGTTTTACCCAATAACAGCATTTTTGAATAAAAAAACATCATGTTTCAGTGTCTCCATATTCTGAGAGCCCTAGTATTTTTTTTTTTTTTTTTTTTGGGCTATTGTCTTAGGTAGGGGCTGATTTTTTGGTGGGATGAGGTGACGGTTAGATTGGTACTATTTTGGGGGGCATATGCCTTTTTGATCGCTTGGTGTTGCACTTTTAGTGATGTAAGATGACAAAAAAAAGTTTCTTTTAGCACAGTTTTTATTTTATTTTTGTGACGGTGTTCATCTGAGGGGTTAGGTCATGTGATATTTTTATAGAGCTGGTTGATACGGACGCGGCGATACTTAATATGTCTACTTTTCTTTTTTTCCCTATTTTTTACAATTTTTTTAACTTTATTTTGGGAAAAGGATGTTTTTTTTTCTACTTGAAACTTTTTATTTTTTATTATAAAAAAACACTTTCTTTCTTTTTTTACTTTTTATATTTGTCCCACTGTGGGACTTTACCTTTTCAGGGTTTGATCCCTGTTTTTAATTCAGTACAATACATTCTGTATTGTACTCAATTGAACTGTCAGCGTCTTACACAGTAAGACGCTGACAGTTGCCTAGGAGACCCAGCGCTCAGGCTGGATCTCCTGGGCTTCTGTAGCTGGCAAGCCTCGATGCCTGTTGATAGGCATCGGGGCTGCCATGGCAACCATCCGGTCCCCGCCACCAATGCGCAGGGACCCGATTGCTAAGGAGAGGGAGTGCAAACCTCCCGTATGCCGCTGTCAGCGCTGACCGCGGCATATGAGGGGTTAATCCACCGGCATTGCCGTTATCACCGATGCTGGTGGATGCAGCACGGATTCGGCTGTCAGTAACAGCCGAATCCGTTCTGCTGATCGCAGCAGCGCACATGGGGAAAGAAGGAAGGATCGCAGGACGAGAATGCTCGTCCTGGGGCACAAAGTACCGGCCATTTGAGACTAGCATTCTCATCCTGGGTCGTTAAGGAGTTAAAGTGGCCCTATGTTGTAGGCGGGTCCAAATTGACACAAAGCAGGGCCAATATAAATAGGCTGGGCCAAAAATACTGTAGTTCAGCACAAACTATTGCCCCGGCAGAACCAAATACACAGTGCCGCAACACTGAACTCTGTCACCGTCCTGAGGATGGCAATACAGTTGAATGCAGGAGGGCACTTTCTTCTGCCAGCCAAGTGCATAGGTAGTAGATGCTCCAAAGATTAACACTGAGAGCATCAGATCTCTATGTACCCGACTGGCAGCCATGAGGAGGGCTTGGGCGGCCCCCTGGGCATGGGTTCACCCCTTCCCATAGTTTTTTGTGGGAGACCACACTGCCATTCATGTGACCATGGTTTATTCCCACGTAGTTTTTACCATGATTCCCATGCGAACACCTCTGGTGGGTAACCACTCACCTATTGGCCTCATTGAATGGGAATAAAGGTGTGGCTGGATGCGCCTAATTCCAAACTGTCTTCACCCATAGAAATTAATGAGTCTGTGTGCAATCCGCCAAAAAATGCGGACCAAACATACGGTCGTGTGAATAGGGTCTTAAACAGGCCACAAAATGTTTAAAAAAATCATTACTCACCTCCACGATACCCCACCACTGCTGATCTGACCCTGATGCTCTGCACTTTCTGTCCTGGCTCAACCCTCCGGAAATGGAGGTGGCCCACCTCAGCCACTGATTCTCTAAGCAGGCCTTTTCTCGGGTGTAGGGCAACAAGGACTGGAGCAGCGCAGGAAGAGCCGTTGTGGTAGTGGTATTTTTATTAATAGTATTGATATTTTCTGGTATATAGTGGTGCATGGTGTAGTAATGGTGATATCTGTTGTAGTAGTAGTAGAGATAGTATTTGTAATACCGTTGGCTGAGCAGGCCTTTCCCGGCATTTCTAAGGCCTCATTCACACGGCTGTTGTGTACCTGCGGCTGTATTGTGGCCCGCATTCACTTGAATGGGTCCGCAATCACGGATATGCAGAACAGTAGCACGGATTGGAATCCTACTAAGTGCTTCTTTGGTGTATATGGCCGTGCCACTGCACCACAAAAAAATAGAGCTTGTTCTTTTTTTTTTTTTGCGGTATCAACGGATCACGGACCCATTCAAGTGGAATGGGTCTCAATTCATCCCGGCCGCTGCACGGACGTTGCCCATGCATTGGGGACCGCAAATTGCGTTCCCCAATCCACAGAATGGACCCACAACGGCCGTGTGCATGAGGCCTAATGCTGAGAACAGAGAGTAGAATATATGTAGTAGTAGCAGATGTTGTGTAGTAATTGTAGTGGTATATGCTGTTATTGTTGTAGTAGCACTATATGTTGTAGTTGTAGTAGTGCTGTTTATAGCAGTGTTTATGGCATTTGGTGAAGTAAAATGGCAGCATTAGTGTCAGTAGTAGTTGCAGGAGGGATGATATTTTTTGTAGTATCAGTATCCAAATGGATGTCATGTCAACTAGGTCCGAGAAGGCGTGCTATTTTGGGGGGTGAAATCCACCTCAGTTCATGCAAGGAGACAAAAGTGCCAAAGGATCAATTGCTGCTTTATTGTGGCACACCTAAGGAAAACCAGCAACCTTTCTGCACTTGGGCATTCCTGAGGCTCGAGTTGTAGTTGTTTTAGTAGATGTAGCTATGGCGGTGGTCGTGCTTGCACACTATTGGAAAAAGTGTTGACCTCTCTGGTGGGTGGGCCTGTGGGAGCGTACATAGGCTGGTGCTTTTTCCTATAATCTGCAAGCACGGCCACCCATGATGGATTACTGGGTGGTCGTAACCATGGAAAGATCAGTGTATAATGTGATGGAAAAATAAATCCAGCCAGCAAAGGAAGCAATATGGACAAGCACAATATATTAGTAAGTTGCTTGTATTAACTTTCTCTACATGATAAATGCTATTTGCCGATTCTAGACAATCTTTTACTTTATCTACATGATAAATACCATTTGCTAAAACTGAGACAACCTCATGGTTTAGCTCATTGCATCTAAAGTGACAACATTTTTACCCCCTTGATTTTTTAGGCAGTAAAGACTGGAGAACTGAAGGCATTTGACTATGGAACAAAGGGCAATATTTTTCATTACAACCAGGTAATAAAACTCTATTATCCAGGTACAGTGACAGTAACGCCATTATGTCAAATGTACTGTATCTATGGGTCTATGAATACGGTCGCTCTACGTATCTATGGGTCTTCTGAAACGCGTGCATATGGCTGCCTATAGTTGCCCACTGGGTAATATGAAGGTCACTGTGGACTATGCTATTGTTGTTCTTTGCACTGAGTTGTAACTCCTCTTAATTTGTGGACTATTGTTTTCTAGACTACGGCTCCTTTATACAGTGTGAAGGATATGACAATTCCCACAGCCTTATGGAGTGGGGGCAACGACTGGTTGGCTGATCGCAACGATGTATCTTTATTGCTAAGCCAAATCAGTAATTTGGTATACCACAAAGAGCTGCCAGACTGGGAACATCTGGATTTTATCTGGGGCTTGGATGCTGCAGATCGTATGTACGGTGAAATCATTCACTTCATGAAGATCTTCTCCTAAACTCTTGTTTCGGGTGTTTGAAGAAACCGTGTGCAGAGCATGGAAAAGAAAAATGTTACCTTATTGACAACTTGAAGAAAACTTGATATGAACTGTAGCCATACTATATACATTACTATGCAATTCATAGGAGCCTCATTTACATGCAGGAATTTCATATCTTTTTTTACAAGTGAAAAAGCTTTGCATTTCTTACCAAATAATGAAACATTTTATAACAGGTAATTTTAACCCCTTAGTGACATCAATACGTCTTTTTATGGTGGTCACTGAGGGGCCTTAGGCTAGGCTGCTGCCTTTTTACTGCGGCCTAGTCTAAACGCTGCACGGGTCTCCTATGCAGAGGAGAGCGGGGGCTCTGGTCTCACATGAGAGTTGGGCTCCTGCTCTAATGGCCTGGACCATCAGAAGCACCGCTCCTGGCCATTTAAGCCCTTTGATGCCGCTGTCAATAGAGACTTCAGCATCTAAGTGGTTTAGAAGGAAGGAGCTTCCATCTGTATCCCACAAATGAGATGGTGGGGTGGTGGGGTCCCGATGTCTTTGCTTGGCAGCCTGGAGCCTAATGGATGCCCCAGGCCTGTCTGCATTGTATGCCTAGCAGCTGTGCCTCTCTGGCGCAGCCTGCTGGTGACTGTCAGTAAAGCACTGACGGTATAATACATTGTACTGCATAAGCAGTACAGACGTATTATAAAAGCCACATAAAAGCTATCGCCGTGTCATTAATGACCCTCGCTACACAATTATTTAATTTATTCTCTACGATAAACGCTGTAAAAAACAACAGTAACAGAATTGCTATTTTTTACTTATTAGCCAACAAAAAAATAAACAAAAAGCGATCAAAAATATTTGTATACCCCAAAATGATACCAGTAAAAAGTACAAATTGTCCTGCAAAAATCAAGCCCTCTAACATAGAGAAAAAAAAGTTATGGTTCTTGGGGTGCAACGATGCAAAAACATTTTCTTTTCTTTTTTAAACAGATTTTATTGTGCAGAAGTAGTAAAACTTAAAAAACCTAAATGAATGCCACAAAATTTATATTGTAAAAGCTCAGTGGCAATATTTTAGTTTTTCCCAATCCCCCCTCCCCCATAGAGTTAAAAGAAAGTTAATCAGTAAGTTATGGGTACCCCGAAATGGTGCAATTAAAAGATAAAAAAATACAACTTGTTTAGCAAAAAACAAGCCCTTATACGGCTAAATCAACGAAAAAAAAATTATATCTCTAAGAATGTGACTATGAAAAAAAATTGCTTGGTCACTAAGGGTTTATTATATGATTATATTCAGCAATGTAAATATCACTCCTAAAAGGCACCCCTTAAAGGGGATGTCTGCTTCTTGAAGCCCCTTACATGTCTTAATAGACAATGTTGAGTTCTCTTAACCCCTTGATTGGACTGTAGGAGGCCAATGTAGTGGACCTCAGGACCGCCGCTGACCTCTATTGAAAGAATTAAATGTCCATTGATTTCAATGTAAACCATCTGAATGCTGATTGAAGGGGCTCCCAGAAGTGCCACTGGTGCTTGGTTAGTTTGTCTCAGGGGACCAGCAATCTAAGCTGGTTATTTTTTACCAAACCAGACAGGCCCTTTAAATCAACAAGCTTTTACATTGATATTCTCAGTTATTGAGAATGCAGTTGTATAGCTATATTTGAATTGTATATGAGGAAAAGCTTGTATTATTTTTGATTGTGTGTGTATATGACCAGTTAAAGTGGTTTTCCACCTAATGATAGTTCTACAGCGATCTGATATATCCTAAGCGGTATATTACGGTATTAGTATGGCCGAGGTCTGCCTCAAATGATTCTGCTGTCCTATCTCAAATATGGATTCCAAAATGCCTGAGTGCTCCATAGAGCAGTACCCGGAGCAACCTAGAAAGAACCCCCATCTTTTACACTGGAGACCATATTGTGCTATTGGTTGCTGTGGGTATTTGTACAGCTGCTGCCCCCTGGTACCAGGCTGACCATGAAGTGTTTGGGGTAGAAGTAGGCCATGAAACACTGCCCACACTACTCTACGGTAGATCCGACAGATGACAACGTGGCAGATATATCAGTGTACGTGCAGCACCGACAATATGGCGTACAGTCTGAATGCCGTATTTATGAAGCCCCCGCGCCTCTTTTCCTAACATGAGTTGAGCAGTGGTTCAGAATCACTTTGACATGACGTGTTCCAATATTGAGACATCTTCCCCAATGTGTGGCGAATTAGACCAGCGGTGCCTCCTGGCCCTAAAAATTCTCAAATTGTCATTTCTAAAAATATTTGTAGGTGGATAACCTCTTTATACTTTGTTAATTTGTTAATGTGTTTGTTCTTTTTGCTTGAATGTTCCTAAAAATATTTCTCACACGTGCTACTTTTAGGTGAAAGGGGTTATCCAATCATTTAAAATTTTTATTTCATGTGCCCTCAACCCAATTAGAGTAATAACTTTTTCTATGGTACTTATGAAAAGTTACTTAAGGAGCCAGTGCTTCCCTCCCAGTCCATTTATATGCTCCTGGCACTTCTGGGATCACTCACCGTACATTGTGATCCTACCGTACCCATGATCCTAGCCTGGTGACAACCCACAGTGCATGCTAGCAAGGCGGCGGGAGATTCATTCTCACGCCTGCGCTGTGGATTGTAACCAGGCTAGGGTCATGTGTACGATGTACAGCACGTGATCCCGGAAGTGCCAGGAGAATATAAATGGACCAGGAGCTCAACCCTGGTCCAGTAAGCAACTTTTAATAAGTGCCAATGAAATATATTTAAATATAGGGGGGCCCTCTGAATACTACTCAGGAAATTACCTTTAGCACATCATATAATAGGATTTTAACTAGCTTTTACAGTATGAGAGTGTGCATTATACATACAGTATACCTATTGCAAAGAACTGTATTTTAAGTATGATTATTTTTGATACACCGTTGTAGGCTAGAAATTTAAATCTGTGTTATAACCACATCTGTATTGACTACTTGCAGCAAGCCGTTAATCCCAGACTTAGGCTACTTTCACACTAGCGTTTTTATTTTCCGGTATTGAGTCCCGTCCTAGGGGCTCAATACCGTAAAAACACTGATCAGTTTTATCCTAATGTAGTCTGAATGGAGAGCAATCCGTTCAGGATGCATCAGCTCAGTCCCTCTTACTTGCATGCTGCAGTTTTATCTCCGGCCAAAAATCCTGAACACTTGCCGGAATGCCAGATCCGGCATTATTTTCCATTGAAATGCATTAATGCCGGATCCGGCCCCAAGTGTTCCGGAAAAATGGATCCGGTTTTGCAGTCTGCACATGCGCAGACCTTTAAACATGTTAAAAAGATAAATACCGTATCCGTTATTGCAGATTACAACCGGAAAGACAGATCCGGTATTGCAATGCATTTGTAAAATGGATCCGGATCCGTATGACAAATGCATCCGTTTGCTGGATCCGGAACTGCCTGCCGGAATCCTCTGACGCAAGTGTGAAAGTACCCTTAATTGCCAGGCACACTGACCTGTATGGATGTATCCTCAAAGCGGTTGTCCGGGGCATTGTCACCCACTTACCTGCACCCTGCCGCTCTGTTAGGCTCCGCAGCTCCCAGTTTTCATTACTGGACTTAGTCGTTAGCGGCAGGCCGATGTCACCAGAGTTACAGAAAAAGCTGAGCTTGCTGTGTTATGCTGTTTCGGTAGCTCTCATTCACTTGTATGGAGTTCAGGGTGTAGTACAGCCTGCTCAGCTGGTTCCGTCACTCCGGCCACATCTGGATGCCGCTAATAAGGGTTACTCCGATCTCAGCCATTAGGAGCTGAGGTGGGAGTAACACTTTACCTGCATTAAGTTTTTGGGGTCCTTGATTTTTTAGATTTCCATTTCTTTTATAATACATCAGATTTTATTTCCATCTTTGTATATATTCTGTCCTGTATATTGTTCAAAAGACTATTTTGTCATTGTAAAATTCTTGTTCTAGGAAGAGCATTTTACCAGGTAGTTTTGCCAAAACTTTGCCAGTCACGGTGGTTTAATTTATCTGTTTTATATATTGTAACTATACCCATACCAATTGATGGTCTGATAGCCTGCATATATATTGTAAAATAGAAGAGAGCAATTGAAGCAGCACAGTGAGGTAGAAAAAAAAAGAAGAAAATTAGTAAAAATTAACAAAAAGAAAGGAAAACGGGTGCACGCCCCCAGGGAGATAGAATCCAAATCCTCATCAGTCCATACACAAGGAAGGCAGCACTCCAATTAAAATTCAGGCTTTTATTCACCCAGAGTTTGCAATGTTTCAGCTGCTAAATGCTTGAAAATGGCTGCATTAAGCTAACTCTGGGCGAATAAAAGCCCGAATTTTCATTGGCGTGCTGCCCTCCTTGTGCTTTTTATATTGTAAAATAAATATAGAATTGATGAGATTATCTAAAACTATGCTGTGACACCATAAGTACAAGAATCGCAGTGTGACTTTATGGTTTTCAGATTATTGCACTAAACATTTTTACCACTATGTGATGCTAAAGTGTGCTGATCTATACTGAACAGTGGGGCCTTGGACACTGTTTATTAACAGCACACCCTGTGGTTAGGCAAGGTATTACATTTTAAATTTAAGCAGCGCAACATGAGGCATGATTACTAGAAGAGGTATGCAGGAACTGCACAAAGTGACAATATCTACAGTTATGTAACATTTTCTTGTTACTGCATTTGACATGAGTACTGGCTTTTACTATTGATGACCTATCCTTAGGATAGGTCATCAACATCAGACCGGCAGGGGTCCTACACCCGGCACTTCCACCGATCAGCTGTATGAGGAGACTGTGTTCGCATGCCGTCTCCCTTCTCTCTTCCTGTCCGCCTCTGCTGTCTATGGTCTTTTCCATAGACAGCAGTGGTGAACAGGAAGAGAGAAGGGAGACGACATGTGCACACTCCATGCACCATCTCCTCATACAGCTGATCGCTGGGGGTGCCGGGTGTCGGACCCCCACCAATGTGATATCGATGACCTATCCTGAGGATAGTGTAAATAGCAATTGTAGAGCAGCACTCACGGACCTTGTGACCACACTGGAATGCAACAGCCGAGCCACGACCGCAGATCCTCAGCAGTCCAACGAACCGTAAACGAAGAGGCAACGGCAGCGTCTTCAGTGCATTCTTTATTGGACGAGCTTCACAGAAAGTGTATTATAAAAACCAGACAGCAACGTTTTTGCTTCATGGTAGCCTTTATCAAGCCTGAGGATAGGTCATCAATTGGAAAAGCCCAGAGAACCCTTTAATGTTACATTGTCTTATGCACTTCACATTTTCTGTGAGGTTTCTGTGCCACTACCAATGCCTGTACTTTCTGTGAATATGATCTCTTCATGTATTTTCTGATTTCCTATGGCCTTTTCTATAAAACACATGCTGGGTTTTATATGTATTATATGCAGGTCTATGGTCAGGATCCAAAAATGTAATAACATTTAAATAATAAAATGTGCCATCTCGTCATGTTTCTACACGATTGTATATGGTATTTATTTTGTTAGTGTGGCATTCATTTAAATGAGAACTGACTGTATTTCTGCTGACTGCTATAATGCAATTCCTGCACTTGTCACATTGGTGTATTGCGTTGTTATGAAGTAGAACATATTTAATATTAAAGGGGTATTCCAGTCTTGGACTTTGGGGGCATATCGCCAGGATATGTCCCCAATGTCTATTAGGTGCGAGTCCCACCTCTGGGACCTGCACCTATACTTAGATCGGAGCCCGCAAAGCCCCGGAGTGCGCACTGCGCATGCATGGCAGCCCCCCATTCATTCCTATGGGAGCTTCCCGACTCCAATCAGGCAATCAGAATAACTCCCTGGATCAACGACCCCTCTCTAGTAGCTATAGCCTGTAATATTATTCCGCTCCAGAAATACATCCAGGCCCCTCTTTAATTGCTTTATTGTACTCACCATCACCACCTCCTCAGGCAGAGAGTTCCATAGTCTCACTGCTCTTACCGTAAAGAATCCTCTTCTATGTTTGTGTACAAACCTTCTTTCCTCCAGACGCAGAGGATGTCCCCTCGTCACAGTCACAGTCCTGGGGATAAATAGATGATGGGATAGATCTCCGTACTGACCCCTGATATATTTATACATAGAAATTAAATCTCCCCTCAGTCGTCTTTTTTCTAAAGTGAATAACCCTAATGTTGATAATCTTTCAGGGTACTGTAGTTGCCCCATTCCAGTTATTACTTTAGTTGCCCTCCTCTGGACCCTCTCCAGCTCTGCTATGTCTGCCTTGTTCACAGGAGCCCAGAACTGTACACAGTACTCCATGTGTGGTCTGACTAGCGATTTGTAAAGTGGTAGGACTATGTTCTCATCACGGGCATCTATGCCCCTTTTGATGCAACCCATTAACACTGGTTTTTGCAGCTTAGTTTGCTGTTCACTAAAATTCCTAGATCCTTTTCCATGTCAGTGTTACCGAGTGTTTTACCATTTAGTATGTACGGGTGATTTGCATTATTCCTTCCCATGTGCATAACCTTACATTTGTCAGTGTTAAACCTCATCTGCCACTTATCTGCCCAAACCTCCAATCTATCCAGATCCATCTGTAGCAGTATATTGTCCTCTTCAGTGTTAATTACTTCACTTACTTTTGGTAAGAAGCTTCAACTGTACTTAGGTGCTCCTACACCAAAATGTATTATTAAAAGTACACATGTAATAAACAGCACCAGTCTAGCTTACCTGAAGGCACTTGGAAGCACAGAATGGCCTGGATCAGACTAAGGCATATGGTAACATGTAAAATGGAGGAACTCCAGCTTCCATAGAATTATGCCTTATTTTATCAAGGACGTAACAGCCAATTAAAGAAGACAAGAAGCGTCTACTCGTTTTGAGCCACCACATCAGACCCTTACTCATGACAGGGATTCAGGCAGCAGAAAATATACAGATCAGGGCATTTATACACAAAGGAAAACCCTGGTGCTTTTTTGACCGCACTAGTCCTTATTCGTGATCTGTATGTTGTGCCTTTTACTGTATATTAATGTGATTATTATTCTCTGCTAGTGGTATGCAGTAATCTACACTGTGTGTGTGTTAGAGATAACAGCAGAGTAAGAGGCTGTAGATTGGGAGGAAACCACACACACATTCTTTAGACACAGATTCAGCAAGGAGGGACATTTTCACTCAAAGAAAGTATTAACCCCTTAACCTTTTCACAACATCCGCCATACATGTAACGACAGATGTCGGGTCTTTAAAGATGGCACTATTTCATACAGCTGCTAATGTCCACAATCGGCGGTAATGCTGACCGTGCGCATTTAGCCCCTCAGATGCCATTGTCAAATGTGACCATGGCGACTTAGAGGGCTAAAACCTGGAACGCGCTTCCAGGGCAGGAATGCTTTTTCCCAGCAGAGATCGGGAAAAACATTCTATGCATGTAATGAGCCTGAGCCTCCAGGCTCATTACTTGTATATTACAGATCAGGCCAGCAGGGGGCAGCACTGAACTGTAATATACCTATTTCTGTATAGGATAATGGAGCAAATTCCATTATTCTATACAAATTGCTATCTGATGATTGGAAGTTGGGATCCACTTAGGGACCTAAAAAAAAGTTTTGAAAAAAATAAAAATAGAAAAATTCAAATCACTTTTGCTAAAATCAAAATAAACTGTTAAAAAAATAACATCATGCGCATTACAACGCTTGAAAACGTCTGTACTATTAAAATATATATAAAAAAATCTTTACTTATTGCTGTTTTTTCATCGCTTTACTTCCCAATAAAAATTGAATAAATAGTGATCAGAAAGTCATACACAGCCCAAAATGGTATTAGCAAAAACAACAGATTATTCGGCAAAAAAAATGAGCTCTCGCACATCTCCGTAGACATAACTTTAAAAAGATTATGGGGGGCAGAATACGGATATGACAAGTGAAAATAGATTTTTCTCGCTCGTATCATTGGGGGACACAGGACCGTGGTATAGCTGCTGCTGCCACGAGGAGGCGACACTAGGGTCAAAAGTGAAAACTCCTCCCCTGCCGGCTATACCCCCTCCAGCCTGGAGAGAGCATATCAGTTTTTAACTTAGTGTCGTAGGAGGCAGACCTCCCTGCTTGCAGGGCAGCTTCCTTTTTGTTATTTTTCCTTTTTTTCCCTTTTTAGGTATGAGAAGCAGAGTCGCCTAGCCTCTCTGTCTTCCCGGGGAGCAAGACCGGTGTCGGTTTCCCTCACCGCCCGACATCCCCACAGAAGAAGAGGTGGACCAGGGCAGCCTCGCTCCCCTGCTTCCCGCCAGCCAAAGGGTCACCTGGTTCTGTGAAGACCCTCCCGCTATACCAGTCTCCTGCCACTTTGGGTGCCAGCTGCTGAAGAGGTTACCCTGCTGGTCCGTTAAGGGAGGGTGAAGAGGATGAAGATGGGGTGAGTAATCGAGATTGGGTGAGTATTTTACCTCCCCCTCCTTCTCTCGCCGGGTCTCACCATTCTCAGGGTCCACGGGGGTGTAGTCCCTCCCCCCCTTTTTATTTTAGTATGGGCACCTGCTGGGTCTCCAGTTCCAGCACAGTCGTCCCCTGAGTGGGTGGGCTGAACATCTGGTGCTCTGTCCTCAGAGCACCACAGGGAGCTCTTACAGAGCATCCCGCGCTCCTCCGGGGGCCACCGCTGCGCTGGCCTGCCTCTGCACCATTTTAGGCCCTGGCTTCTCTCGGGCCTACCTGCCTTTCGGGTCGCGCCCTCTCTGGGATTGCTATCGGGTCACCGGGGGGTCTACGCGGCCATTTCCGCTCCGGGCCCCTTTTTTTCCCCCGGCCGACCGGAAGTGCATCACGGTTGGCCGCGGGTTGCGAATTTAGGCCGCAGCTTCCCAGGAAACGCAGGCTGCAAGTTGCCGCCTACCGCTATGACGAGGGGGGCGGCGATGTGCTTCCCGCTGAGGCTCTGTGGGAGGACCCTTTGCTTCCCCGCACTGTTCAGGCTGCCTCAAGCTCCACTGGGATCACTGGACCCTCCTCGGGTGAACAACTTAGGGGCAGAACTTCGCACAAGTGGCTCAGAGCAGGTCATCATTCCTCCACCCCACCTGGGTCACGCTCGGACGCATTCACCCTCCCAGGGGAAGTTCTGTCCGATGGGGAGACTAGAGAATCTGACTCTGATATGGATCCGGAACAGTCTTCTAAGATTGCTTCCATGGTGGACAGCCTAGTTACTGCTGTCTGTGACACCTTCCAGGTGTAGGATGACTCCCCCTCCACGAGCAATCAAGGGGTGTCTTTTCTCCGCTCAAGACATTCCCCTAAAGCTTTTCCCTTACATGACGACTTTTTGATGGTCATTGCAAAGGCGTGGGACCGCCCAGATCGTCGCTTTACCACATCCAAGCGACTTGATCTACTGTATTCCTTTCCGGCGGATTGTGTGTCAAAATGGTCCTCTCCGCCTAAGGTGGATCCTCCGGTCACACGTCTCGCCAAACACACCACCATTCCCATGGCTGACGGCTCATCTTTCCAGGATCCCGTAGATCGCCATATGGAGTCTTTTGCTAAGTCGGCGTTTGCAGCAAGTGGCTCAGCACTTTGACCCATTTTTGCTTTCGCCTAGGTGGCTAAGGAGGTCTCAGAATGGGCACTCCGGTTAAATCAAGACTTGGCGACAGACCTCCCTCTGGCGGAGCTCCAGTCTTTGGCCGTGCAAATCTCCCAGGCGGGGAAATATCTCTGTGAGGCCTCCTTAGACGCAGGTGCACTGGTGGCCCGCTCATCAGCTCTTGCGGTAGTCTTACAGCGCAAACTGTGGCTTAAGATCTGGGCAGCGGATTCGTCCTCAAAGCGTTCCTTGGCAGGCCTCCCTTTTTCCGGCTCCCGTTTGGATGAAATTATCTCTGAGGCCATAGGTGGTAAAAGTACCCACCTCCCATCTAAGCGCACGTTTCGCGCTAAGTCCCCAAATGCCCGGACTTACTCCTTTCGCCGCTTTTCGGGTACTCGTCCGGTGGCAGGAGCCCCTCCCAAGTCCTCCACGCAAGACCAGCGAAAAAAGCCATTCTTTCGGCCTCAACCAGCCTGGCGCCCACGAGCACAGCCCACTCGTCCCTTGGCCAGTAAACAGCCTTCTGCATGAAAGGGCGCCCCCATCCTCATGGGTGGGGGGTAGTCTCCTCCTTTTTCAGGACATTTGGAGGGCCCATATTTCAGACGGGTGGACGCTCGAAATTGTAACCTCAGGTTCTCCTCCCCCAGACCCTTTCTTCCTGTCCCAGCCCCCCAGAGATCCGGACCGGGCTGTCGCCTTTTCTCAGGCAATTCGGTCTCTCCTCGATCGGGGCGTGATCTCCACGGTTCCCCGGGAGGAACACTTCATAGAGTTTTATTCAAACCTATTTATCGTCCCCAAGAAGGAAGGGTCAGTTCGTCCAGTTCTGGACCTCAAGCTGCTGAACCAGTTTCTCCGGGTCCAACACTTCAGAATGGAGTCCCTTCGCTGCGTTGTTGCTTCACTGGAGCGGGGAGAATTCCTCTCCTCAATAGACATCCAGGACGCGTACTTACACGTCCCCATTGCTCCGGTACATCAGCGCTTCCTCCGCTTCGCGGTAGGCCCCCGCCACTACCAGTTCGTCGCCCTTCCCTTTGGCTTAGCACGAGCACGAAAGTGCTCGCTCCCCTCCTGGCCCTTCTTCGTGCCAGGGGTATCACCCTGAATCCATATCTGGACGACACCCTGGTCAAGGCGCCGACCTTCAGTAAGAACGAGGTCAGTCTACGTATCACTCTCGACACCCTGACACGCTTTGGCTGGCTGGTAAACTTCTAGACTTCCCTACGCCCAACCAGGTGGATCACCTTTCTTGGGATTATCCTCGACGCAGACGCGGCGTTAGTTCGCCTTCCTCTGGACAAGTGGCTAGCCCTTCTGAAGTTGGTCCGTCTTCTCCGCCGCAAGTTGCCATCGATCCGATTTTGCATGCGGATCTTGGATGCAATGGTCGCTTCCTTCGAGGCAGTTCCGTTTGCACAATTTCACGCTCGTCCCCTTCAACAAACAATTTGACCGTCACATCATCTCGGACCGTCACATCATCTTGTCCCCAAGGGTGCGTTTGGCACTCAGGTGGTGGCTCTCGGCCCCGACCTTGGAGGTGGGGAAGTCCTTTCTCCAGATCTCATGGACGGTCATTAACACCGATGCCAGTCTTCAGGGTTGGGGCGGAGTCTTCCCACCCCGGACAGTCCAAGGTGTATGGTCTCAGTCGGAGTCCAAACTGCCCATCAACATCCTGGAGCTCCGGGCCATTCATCTGTCGCTTCTCCATTGGACCCCTCTGCTGAGGGGCCAGCTGATTCGGATCCAGTCGGACAATGCCGCGGTAGTGGCATACATCAACCACCAAGGGGGAACCCGCAGTCAAGCGGTGATGGAAGAGTCGGCCAAAATCTGGCAGTGGGCGGAGATTTCTGTACGAGCGCTATCGGCGGTCTACATTCCGGGGGTGGAGAATTGGACGGCAGATTTCCTCAGTCGGACAACTGTGGACCCGGGAGAGTGGTTGCTGCACCCGGAAGTGTTCGACTCCATTTGTCTCCGTTGGGGCCGACCAGAGGTGGACTTGATGGCATCCAGACTCAACAACAAGCTTCCCGCCTTCTTCTCTCGAACAAGAGATCCTCGAGCGTGCACCGTAGACACACTGGTGGCACCATGGGACGGGTTCTCTCTACTGTACATATTCCCTCCCCTTCCCCGACTCCTGCGCAGAATCAGGTTGGAGGGCATCTAGATGATTATCATTGCTCTGGATTGGCCCCGTTGCGCGTGGTACACCGATATCATGCTCCTGGCTTTTTCCGCTCAGAGTCGATCTTCTCTCTCAGGGTCCTGTCTTCCACCAGCGTTTAGAGTCGCTATGTTTGACGGTGTGGCTGTTAAAACCGCCATTCTGAGGCAGCAAGGTTTCCCTGACAGGGTCATCCACACCATGATTAAGGCCAGGAAACCAGCGTCTTCCAAGATTTATTATAGAACTTTGAGGTCCTTTCTGTACTTCTGCGCGGAACGTGGCCTCCCTCCACTGTGCTTGCTGTCAGTTTTTGTCCAGCGTCCTTTAGCCGGACAGGCCCCGGTTAAGACCTTTCTACAAGGGGTAGCTCACACTGTCCCGCCGTATCGCCCCCCTTTACCCTCTTGGGACTTGAACCTGGTCCTAGGTTCCCTCCAATCTGCTCCTTTTGAGCCTCTAGACGCTGTTTCCCTCCGTCTTCTTTCCTGGAAGTTTGCCTTCCTGGTGGCAATAACCTCCATTAGGCCCGTGTTGGAATTGGCAACGCTCTCTTGTAAGGAGCACTTTCTTGTTCTCCACCAAGATAAAGCTGTGCTCCGCCCGGTACCTTCTTTTTGGCTGAAGGTGGTCTCTGCCTTCCACGTTAACAAAGACATTGTTCTCCCTTCGTTCTGCCCCTCTCCCTCACATCCTAGGGAGCGAGCTCTCCATCAGCTGGACGTGATTCGGGCTCTGAGGATTTACCTGTCCATTTTGTAGTTCGTTCCGCTGTACGGACTCCCTATTTTTTGTTCCTGAAGGTCCCCGCAAAGGCTTGCCAGCCTCTAAGGTGACGATTGCCAAGTGGATTCATTTGGAGATTGCTAAAGCATACCGCTCCCGGGGCAAGGTACCGCCCCTCGGTGTCACGGCCCACTCGACTAGGGCAGTGGGCGCTTCCTGAGCTCGGTTCCACCATGCTTCCGCTTCACAGTTGTGTAAGGCAGCGACATGGTCTTCCTTGCACACGTTCACCAAGTTTTACCAGGTGCATACTTTTGCATCAGCGGACGCTGCGCTGGGCCGCAAGGTCTTGCAGGCAGCGGTGTCTTGAGCTTCTGCGAGGCAGTTTTCATGAGGGTGTGTTCTTCCCGCCCCGTGGACTGCTTTGGAACGTCCCACGGTCCTGTGTCCCCCAATGTTACGAGCGAGAAAACAAGATTTTTGTGAACTCACCTGTAAAATCTCTTTCTCGCTTAGTTCATTGTGGGACACAGCTCCCACCCATTGTTTCTATTATTACCGCAAGTAATGGCGGTTGGTTTGCCTGTACGGTCCTCAGTTCTGGTTCTGTTCGACTGGCATTAGTTATGTTTGTTTCCTGTAGTTTTTTCTTTTTCCTACTCCTACTGCTTGGGCACAAACTAATATGCTCTCTCCAGGCTGGAGGGGGTATAACCGGCAGGGGAGGAGTTATCACTTTTCAGCCTAGTGTCGCCTCCTATGAACTAAGCGAGAAAGAGATTTTACAGGTGAGTTCACAAAAATCTCCTTTTTTTTGCAAGTTTTTATTTTTTTAAGTATTAAAACACAAGAAAATCTGTAAGTGTGGTATTGCCGTAATCCTAAACACCGTAAAAACAAAACCCATAAAACTGTGTTTTTTTCCAATTCCACCCCATTGGAATTATTTTCCAGCTTCCCTCTACATTGTATTCCATATTAAATGGTGGCATTAGAAAGTGCAACTTGTCCGGCAAAAAACAAGCCCTCATACGGCTATGTGAACGGGAAAAAAAAAAAATATATGGCTCTGGGAAGGTAGGGAGGGAAAAACAAAAAGACAAATACAGAAAATCCCACTTTCAGGAAGGGGTTAAAGACTGGCCCTATTTTCATTTTTATGGTTCAATCATATTTATTGAAGCAAATATGAAAATGAGATACATAGACACACAACAAGTGAGGAAAAGGGCAAAATAACCTGTGCCCAATTATAAAGGAAACATGGCTATCATAAGCATGTAAATAAGTGTGATGAGTCTGAACAAATAAGACCAAGACAAGGGGCTGGAAAACAGGGGGAAGGAAATACGGGGGCTATTTTCATTTTTAATTTTTCTTTCCCACGTTCCAATAGCCATAACTTTTTTTATTTTTCCCTTAACATAGCTATATAAAGGCTTTTTTTTTTTGCGGGACAAGATGCATGTTTTAATGGTACTATGTAATTTACCATGTCTTGTATTGGAATGTGGGGAAAAAATAATCTTTGTGGGGTAAAATTGAAAACAAACATTTCTGCCAAGGTTTTTGGGCTTTTGACATCACAGTATCCACTGTGTGCTAAAAATAACATGACGTACTTTAAAAAAAAAAACTTTTGTAAAAAATCTACATTTTATTTGCATCACCATTTTCTGACAGCTCTAACTTTTATATTTCTGTCTACAGAGCTGTATTAGGGCTTGTTTTTTTGCAGAACGAACTGTAGTTTTTATTGGTACCATTTTTGTGGTATGTACGACTATTGTGATCACTGTTAATTAATTTTTTTTGGGGGGGGCAAGTTGACAAAAAAATGTTTTTCATTTTTTTTCTATTACGGCGTTCACCACACAATTTGTTTTTTTATATTTTAATATTTCAGATATTTTTTGACATGGTGATACCTAATATGTTAATTTTTTCATTGTTTATATGTAAAATTGGGAAAGGCGGTGATTTAAACTTTTAATATTTATGTGGGGTTTTTCTACTTCGTAACTATTAGTCCCCTTAGGGGGTTAGTACATTGGATCTTTTGATCCCTTCTGCTATTCACCCTAATAGAGATCGATTAGATGGAATAGGAGTTTGACGTGCTTCCTGCTGAGCTGTGTCTCGTGCATAGTTCAGCAGGGTGATTACTATGACAGCCCTGCGAAGTCTCAGTAGGCCCCAGGCTGTCATGGTAACCGATCGCAATTTAACTGTGGGAGCTCCGATCGTAAGGCATTACCTTACAGATCACAGGTGATTGCGGCATCTGAGGGGTTAAATGATGAGCAAGTTGGAGCAGCAGGGGGCAGGTCTGAATTCTCGGAGCACTGTTTTGTAACACCCCCTGCGCTCTCCCCCTCCTCTTGAAAGCTAATATACATATTACTGGTTTATTCACAGACACAATACACTACTCACAAACAGTTAGGGATATTTGGCTTGTGGGTGAAATTTCAAGATGAACCTAAAATGCACTCTAACCTTTATAGGTGAACTTAATGTGACCTCTAAACTTTTGAATGTACATGTCCAACTGTTCAATGTTTAAGTACTTTTTGCACAACTTATTGTTATCTAACAAGGAGCTTAACAGCAGAATTCACAAGTGTTTGATCCATGAATCGCCCTGATAGAGATGTGGCCATCATTCTTTGAATCAGCTAAGAAAGCGCCCATATACTCCAGCTCTCAGACAACGCCTTATCTTCTCCAGAGCATGAAGGTTCCATCTTACCCAAGATGACACGCCTCCTTACTATGTCATATATGCTGTTCTGCTGTTAGTGAAGACTCCATTAGAATATGCCGCTTACAGCTAGATATTTACATAGTTCACATACCACAGTTAGTAAAACAATGTGCAGATGCCAAGTATTATCTCTTTTCTTATTTTCATTTTAGCCAATGTAACAATGCCACAAGCCTCAGGGGGAATGCCCCTCTGATGTCTATATAACCTGTTTCACTTCCTGTAATAAATTAGAATTTGCTTTGACCCCAGTGTGTGTGTCACAGTTATTTTCTTCTGTGCACATAAAACCCTTGGGTTACTAATGATTTACTAATGATTTGGAGCAGTAGAGCAAACATAATAAGCCCTGATTGAGGGCAGCTTCAACAGTTGGCGCCCAACGTGGGTTCAGCAGAAGTAGCGTCGCTAGCCGAAGTTTGGGGTTCCCAGAGCATGGTGGACCACGCTTGAGGACGAGGACTGCAGCCTCAGAGACAAGGTGAGAAAATTCTGCTCATCTTATCTGCCTCTTGCTGTACTCAACTGGGCTGTGGTAATCTGTTCTGCTGTTGATGTTACGTACGTAGTAGCAACTCCGGTTGATGTAAAATCCTGAGTTCCTAGAACCTTAGAGGGAAAGTTTGAGTTTGCTCTTCTGTGGTTGTGGTTTGTGTTTTGTCTGTGTGGTTCGTGTCAGGCACCGTCACAGCTAATGGTTAAGCAGAGGAAGATATTTCCCCTGGCAGGCGGGCGGGGCCGCATTAGGGGCTACTAAATTATCTGTCCAAGTGACAGAGGGTGTATCCCTTGGGTGCTCTGGGAGGGGGCTTGAATTAGAGGTTACTGATTTATCTGTCCCAGTGACAGAAGGTGTGACCCCGGGTGGGACTCAAATTAAGGGCCACTAAATGATCCCAGTGACAGAGGATGTGGTCCCAGGAGGACTATAAATTTTCTGCCTGGAGTGGTGGAGGGTTAGTCCTGGACTGGCAGACCAGACGTGGGAGCCAGGGGGAAAAAAATTATGTGGAAGGATTAGCTGAGGATGTCGTAAGAAAAGTCACTGACGCCAAACTTGCAAAACAACAATGCTTTACTTATCCTTGCACCAATCTTTAATAGATAACAGCTGGATACTTCAGTACCACAGTGAGCAACAGTAAAATGACTGATCTCTTTTAGGTACGGTACATAATGGGTGCTTAGGTCCATGGCTCCTTTAAGGGTATGACTACGTGGCACAAAAATATATGCGACTTGGCTGCAACTTGCTGTTGCATGACTCTTAGAGCTGTGATTTGGCTATGAGAATACAGTCAAGTCGCAGGAGAGTTGCATGTCATGCATGACTTACATTAAAGCCTCTGGAATGAAAGCTGCAAGAGACATGCAACTTGCGACACAAAATCCAGCATGTCTTGATTGTTCGCATCGCAGTTGCAGCATGTCGCATTGCAACACCATTGACAATCATTGACAAATGTTGCCGTGTAGCTGCACTCTAATTGTCTCTGGAGTCCTTTACACAACACTCTTGAGGGAATCTATCACACCATGCACTCCATATTTTTATACCACTCACTCCAGTTTTGAAAAGTGGGTGAGAAATTATACATGGTTATGTTATTGAGTTTCCCTCCAGATTTATCACAAAAAGAGTCGTGTTAGGGCAAAACCCCCATCTCTATAATTGTCGGGATCCAAATTGAGATATTCTCATGATAATTCAGAGAGCTGACACAGGCGCATCGCTGAATCAGATATACTCTCTACTTTATTCCATACAAGCATGTTTCTTTATACAGATAACCATAGACAAATCTGGCACACCACCAAGGGGGTGGAAATCAAAACTAATGATTTGATTGGTTATTCATAAAAGGTAATACTTCCGCATCATGCTAAAAGAATTCTTAATTAATTAAGAAGTTTCTGTACCATCCTTATCTCAACCACTCTTCAACAGCACATCCCTAAACCAGAAGGAACATCAACTCAGGTAAGGAAGGGAGGAACCTGCTATCTTGATCTTGAGTTCAGAACTTTTACTTATTAACAGAAACCTCCCCCCTCCCTACATCCTTCACAGCTGGGTCAGTCATTTTTACACCTAAGCACAAGAAAGAAGGACATGTTAATACAAAATGGATTTTCATCCCTCACAATTCCCCCATTTTTAGATATCTTGGAACTGACATCCTAACCCAGAGGTACTTCAGGTGGGATAGGTCCAACTGCCAGCCGGAGGCCAGATTCCCTCTCAGGTATTGATGCAGTTCCCAAGACCTCTCAATGATCTTGGTAGTTTCTCCTTTTGGTACAGAACCTGTTGGCGCACATAAACATAAGCTTAATCCCAGCATATAGTACTATAATAATCAACACTACTTGCATTATTGTTTGTCTTGCCACCAGGGAGCCTCCACCCACCCTGCTATGGGGAGAGGGACTGCAGTGGGGTTATACTTTTGATCATCAGGCCCTGGTCTTCTTTGTGAGACAAACTGCCAACAAGACATATGAATAAGTTCTTTAAAAGTCAAAGGGATTGCCAGATAAGGCAGAGTTCTTGAACTCACTGGACTGTGAGTACAGATCCAACTGTCTTTAATTTTACTGTCAGTGTCATTGAGTCCTCTAAACCACCTGGTGGTGTCAGATAAGTGCATTGTCCCAGTTATCCTTCAGTTGTTGGTACAGTGCCGTTGTTCCCAGGATTAGGGTGGCCATCAGCAGGAGGATCCTCATCCTTGGGCGTTGGAACTTTCTTGCAGTGAGAAGCATGTATCCAGTTAGGCTTTCCTTCAACCTTTACTGCTGTATAAGTAGTCAACATGACTTGGAAAGGACCATCAAATCTGGGATCCAGGCCTTTCCTCACAGGTCTTTTTATCACCACCCAGTCTCCTGGTTGCAGACTGTGTGTTCCTTCTACTGAATCTGGAAGGGAAGCAAACACTTGTTTATGGGTGTTCTCAAGCCTCTTTGTGAGGGCCCCCATGTAGCTTGTTAGGCTATCATTGTTCATTTAAAAACTGTTGTGGAAAATACAATCCTAATTTGGGGGCGCTTCCAAACAGAATCTCAAATAGGGATAATCCTGTCTGATTCAATCACTTCAGGGACACCATACCTGCACACCAGTTCACTGACCAGCTTCTTTGCTGTGTTCTTTGCATTTGCCTTTGCTACTGGGAAGGCTTCCGGCCACCCTGAAAAGAGATCAACACACAAGGACAAATTCATATACTCCTACCTTAGGCAGCTGTATATAGTCTATCTGCAGTCTCTGGAACGGGTAAAGTGGCCTGGGGTGTGCTTGACCACTTGACCGGATTTTTCAATGCATAGACCATACATCCTTGTACAAACCGAGTGGCTACTGTAGAAAATACTGGAGCAATCCACCCTGCATTAACCACACTTACCATGGCACCTTTTGATAGGTGAGTGGGCCCGTGGGCCTCCTGAGCCATAGCTGGGTATAGAGGGCACGGTAGACAAATTTTGTCCTTGTTTCTTCAAATTCCATGTTCATCAGGTTTGGCCCCTTGTTTTGCCCAAAGTTCTTTTTCCTCTGGAGGGGCTTGTTAGAGCATTCTTTGAAATGTACTTACAGAAATGTCCTCAGGCCTCAAGGCTCTCACCGGGGTGGCGTCAGCATTTAGTGGCTGGAGTGCAGCTTGTTTGGCTGCCTTGTCTGCTCGATCATTGCTTTTTGCTTCCACGTGGTACATCTTGTATGAGCCTTGACCTTAATAATGGCGACTTCCTCTGGTAATAACAGAGAGTTCATTTCAAGTACAGAGTCTTTATTTTTAATTGGCTGGCCTGCTGATGTTAGAAAGTCTCTAGCCTGCCATATGGGTCCATAGTCATGTGCAATACCAAAAGCATACCTTGAGTCCGTGTAGATGTTCACCTTCTTCCCCATGGCCAATTTACATGCCTAAGTGAGTGCCTTCAGCTCCGCCTCTTGCGCTAACATGCGAGGTGGCAGTGGTTCAGCTATCCCTACCTCATGCTGTGTGACCACTGCATATCCAGTGTAAAACCTGCTGTCCTCTCCCATCAACCTGCTTCCATCTACAAAATACTCAAAATCAGGGTTATCAAGGGGGTTTTCATGTACATGATTAAATCCTGACGTTTCTTGTTGCATTAATTGTACACAGTCATGGGGATTATGTTCCAACATGTCTTTTAGGAGGCTGCCCATACCTTCTATGCCCCCTTCCCCCATTTCTGAATCTGTGATTGGTAACAAAGTAGCAGGATTCAGAGTAGTACACCTTGTGAAATAAATGTTAGCAGGCATGAGGAGTGCACATTAGAGTCTGAGTTGCCTGGCCATAGAAATATGCTTACGTTGAACCTGTGTTAATATGCCCTGTATGTCATGGGGTGTTTTTACAATCACCGGGGAGTCTAACACAATTTCAGAGGCTTTTTCTATCATTGTCTGGACTGCCGCCCTGACACAGGAGGGGGCGCCTCTGGCAACAGAATCAAATCTGGCTGAAAAGTACACCACTGGCCGCTGGCAGTCATCATGTTTGAGTCAGTACAGCTGTGCTGTGACCCTGCATTTCTGAGCAAAACAGGTTAAATTCCTCGTCATATTTTGGAATACCCAGGGCTGGGGCCGAGGATATGCACAGCTTCAATGTATGGAAATTACTCACTGCCTCTTCTGTAATGGTTGATACCCAAACAATTGAACTAAGGCGCTCCAGCTCATAATACAAAAAAGTCTTATAAATAAAATAAACACAATCACATTATCATATAAAAACAGCAGAAAACAGGCATGTTATAGTGAGGAAAGACCCGAGGGGGACCGGGGGATCGACACCCATGGGCATACATAAAATGATGAAGCGCGCCACAACAAAGCCAGAAAAAAGGGGGGGGGGGAGTAACCCTGGATAGTTAGATCCAATAGGGGTATATATAGGCAGTGTGGAATTAGAAGAAGCTCAGAAAAAATACCCAATATTAGCGCGCCGATCCCTCAGTCTCCTTCTCCCAACGCCGTTTCGCCAGCAACCTGGCTTCTTCAGGGGATAAGAGACTAATGAGAACTTTTGCGTTTTTAATGAGAACTCTACCTTCTTATATATCGCTCCCATACATGTAATCAATACAATAATCCTTATTCGGTGTGTGATGGGGCTGGACTCACCAATGAGGGCTCACATGGTAAGTCAGGTGGTAAGAAAGGGGAAGGAAATCAATAGGGGTCATTGGCGTTCGGCGTGTAGTCATCATGACACTTAGGTCACGTGACTGCTACGTCAGCACGTCATCATAAGTGCTGCCCATCAGTGTTCTAATGATACATGCTGATGAGCCGCTCAAACATCACATTAGCATAGCTAGCAGTGGTACTGATAATAATCGTAATATAAGTCTGGATGAAATCTCCCATCGTGGAAAAACAGGAGATCGGAACAGTCTCCAAATTACTATGATCCCTAAATGCACAAAAAGAAGGAAGGACGGAGAGAGAGGGGGAGGAGAGAAACGGAAGAAAGGGAGGGGGGGAGGGGGGGAAGGAAGGAAAATAGGTCACATGATTCATGACGTACCGGACCATTGGGTCATATGATCGGAACATTCCGCTTGTATCTAGCAGCAAAACAATACATAATTGTACAGATTAAATCAAAGGGACAATATTATCGAACATAAGTGAGGTGAATTGAGTGAAAGTAGTGATAAGGGTGAATGGTGATAAGTATAAAAAATGGAAAAACATAGAAAAAGTGAGAATTCATGTCATAATCGTATACATAATTTTTATATAGTGAAATGCCAGTGGGTAATAATGCATCGAATAGATAATAAATAATACACTTATTAAAATTGCATTACCGAATACGTGATAATTGCACCTAATTAGAAGGGATGCATATAATAATTATAAAAAACAATTATATAACATATATTGTGACTATAATAATTATATATAAATACTAAAAAATGATTAGAAACTATACATATATAAAATGCATAGTGAAGTTTAAGGGCCCTGAAGATAAACAGGAGTATCCGAATACATACAAAGATGTACCACAATACATATATAAAGGTATAATCATAGGCATATCAAATAGATGCATCCTAATAAGTAATTAATAAGAACAAAAAAGAAAAAAGGAGGAAAATTATGTGTATTGTATATATATGTATTCCAAAATCCAGATTGTTCAGTCAGTCGCAAAGAACCACAAAAAGCCACACGAAGGGATCCTCCCAAGCAGTCCACCGCTCTCAATGGAACCAAATGCAGCGATTGCCGCCCACCAGACCCATCTGAACACACCGCAAATACATGGATACTAGAACTAAGAAAAAAAGGAGAGAACACAACATTATTAAAAACATATAGAGTGATAAAAGAAGTAAAAACAAGGAGCCGGACTATACCACAAGACTAAAAAAGGAACCATACCTTATTTATAGATATGGGACAAAGGACATATCATCATTTAATCCTCTGGGGACCATGCAATCCAACTCATGGATCCATCTTACCTCCTTTTGTGCCAGGGTTCTCCTCCAGTCACCACCACGTGCTGTAATGTAGATACGGTCGATGCCTTTAACTCCGAAGGTCGTGCTGTTACAATTATGGAATTGTTTGAAGTGCCTGGGAATAGGTTTAAGCATAGTCACGTCATCTTCACCCTGAGCCGCTTCAATGCCAAGAACATGTTCCCTTGTGTGTCTCCTCAATTATCTTGAAGTCATGCCAACATAAACACGTTGGCATGGGCACGTCGCCAGATAGATTACTCCAAAGGTGTTACACGTAATGTTATGAGTAATCTTATACTGTTTGTCACTTTTTATGGGATTACTGAAGTGTGAGGCTCTGTCAATGTTCGGACAGGCCACACACTTACCGCACGGGGAACAGCCCCATTTGGGGCCCTTGGAACCAAAAATTCTCTGTGGATTAGGACCTGAGTGATAACTTCTGACCAAAAGGTCTTTTAGATTTTTTGTCCGTCTATATGTAATAGAGGGACAAGGGGGAAGGATCTTAGTCAGTGTGGAATCTAGGTGTAATACCTCTCAATATTTTGTTAAAGCGTCTTTCATCAGACACCACTGAGAATTGTAAGATGTGATGAAACGTACCTTATCATCCATATTGGCGCTATTTTCTTTCGGTCGATATACCAGAAGTTGATCTCTTTTCACCATTTTTGCTTTGTTATATCCCTGTCGTATCTTTGCTCCAGGATATCCACGATTTGAGAATCTGTTCCAAAGGTCCTGAGATTGTATCTCAAAAGCTTCTTCGGTTGAGCAAATCCTTTTGGTTCTTAGGAATTGGCTATATGGTATGTTCTGAATGAGATTCGAAGGATGACATGAGTTTGCATGTAGAACCAGAATTGTGGAAGTCTCCTTGCGAAAAAGATCCGTGGAAATTTTTCCTGCTTCGTTAACTGAAATTTGGACATCCAAGAAATCCGATGAGTTTTACTGATCCTGTGAGTTAGTTTAATATTTCGATTATTTTTTTTCAAAGCTTCCACCAGTTGGGTGAATCCAGTCTGTGGGCCCTGCCACACGACAAAAATATCGTCAATGTAGCGGGCCCACATCTGGACCCCACCAACATAATCACATATCCCTGTCAGGAACACCTCCCTCTCCCACAGCCCCAGGAACAGACAGGCAAAAGACGGGGCGCAAGCCGCCCCCATCGCTGTTCCCTGGAGCTGCAGGTAAAAGGCATCCCCAAACAGAAAATAGTTGTGGGTTAGCACAAACTCCAGTAATTCCAGGATGAACTCACCCATTTCGTCATCTATGTCCGCCATCATCAGAAAAAAATCGAACTGCTTCCAGTCCATCCTTGTGGCGGATACTTGTGTATAATGATTCCACATCACAGGATGCTATCCACATATCTGGTTCCAAATGCAGGTCGTTCAGTCGGCGTAATAGGTCAGTGGTGTCCTTCACAAAAGATGGAAGCTGTTCCACCAGTGGCTGCAATATAAAATCAATAAATTTACAGGCGGGTTCACACAGATTCCCCATTCCTGAAACTATCGAGAGCCCAGGTGGATTAATAGAATTCTTATGTACTTTTGGGAGCATATATAGGCATGCTGTTTTCGGATATTCTGGGATAAGACTGTCAGCTTGTTTTTTAGTCATGATGACTACACGCCGAACTCCAATGACCCCTATTGATTTCCTTCCCCTTTCTTACCACCTGAATTACCATGTGAGCCCTCATTGGTGAGTCCAGCCCCATCACACACCGAATGAGGATTATTGTATTAATTACATGTATGGGAGCGATATATAAGAAGATAGAGTTCTCATTAGTCTCTTATCCCCGGAAGAAGCCAGGTTGCTGGCGAAACGGCGTTGGGAGAAGGAGACTGAGGGATCGGCGCGCTAATATTGGGTATTTTTTCTGAGCTTCTTTTAATTCCACACTGCCTATATATACCCCGATTGGATCTAACTATCCAGGGTTACTCCCCCCCCCCTTTTTTTCTGGCTTTGTTGTGGCGCTCTTCATCATTTTATGTATGCCCATGGGTGTCGATCCCCCGGTCCCCCTCGGGTCTTTCCTCACTATAACATGCCTGTTTTCTGCTGTTTTTATATGATAATGTGATTGTGTTTATTTAATAAAGACTTTTTTGTATTATGAGCTGGAGCCTTAGTTCAATTGTTTGGGTATCAATTTTTGCAAAGTACAGTAAGGCTCTCTTTACTTTATTACTACCCGGTGTTTATAATTGGTGGGTCTCTTCTGTAATGGGTCAAATGACAGACACTCATACAGAGGCTGCATTAACACGGAGGCATGTCTAATCCAGGGGCGACAGTATGACACCAACGCCCAAAACACCCTTAGGCTTTGTGCTCCTTTGGGCACTTGTATCCCTTCAACAGCCTCCTTTCTTTCTCGGGTTAAGTGGTGAGCTCCGTGGGAGAGGCAGTGCCCTAGAAATATAGCCTTGTTTTTTACAAAACTGCAGCTTCTGTTTTGAGGCTTTACACCCGTTCTGATGTAGGAAAATTAAAAGAGATATAGTTGCCTCACAGCAAGTCTGATTGTCTTCAGCACACGAAAATCATCAATTTGACTGGCCACTGCTATCTCCTGGGCATGACTGAGGGGGTACTGCTTCACTTGAGGAGGCTGACATCCTGGCTTAAGATGCACAGTGACCAGAGACACGGGGAGTCTCCCTATGTCTGTTTTTGATGTTGCCCATAAATCCTTCGGTACCACCTCAAGAACAGCCTGGTCTACAAGGGTTAATTCTGATGATTCCGTCTCAGGCAGGGCCAGTGTCAGTATTAAGGGACATAATACTTCCTCTGGGGCCCCAAAATCAATTTATCTAGATGGCATCACGGTGGTGCCATCTAGATAAAAGTGTATGTGGGCTTCCAGTGCTTGCAAAACATCAGTCCCTAAAAGAGGTCCTGGCAGGTTTTCTTTAACTAACAATTGGGTAACAACCGTACTTTCTTATCTTTATTTTAACTGGCTCAGATTCACGGATAAAAAATGTTTCTCCTGTAAATCCCACAGCTGGTACATAACAAGGGGTTAACTGGTGAGGCTGCAAGAAACTCTGGTCTACTACTGTCTTGGCTGCCCCCGTGTCAACCAGGAATGGTACTGCCTTTTTGTTGCCTATGGATATGGGCACATGAAGTTGAGGGCCCCTTTCTTCCGTTTTTGTCAGCAGTACTGGCCTATTTCCTAGCAGAAAGTAAAAATGGCAGTGAAGTGACTCGCCATTCAGGTTTACAGGCTTTTTAACTTGGCTTGCAGAGCAGGTCTAAAGCCTTCCATAAATGCTAATGTCAACAAGTTCTCACCCATTGGTCCAGTCTGATCCCAACCCATGTCAGTCCAAATGGTTCGCAGTCCAGCTGTATACGTCTCTACTGTCTTTCCTACTCTCTCTCACTATTTGTCTGGCAGTTTTCCTCTTTTGCTACCCGGAGTTACTTGGTATGGTCCCCATGGTCTGTCTCAGTCTAATCCCATGATTTGGGTCTGGCTCACAAGGCACTAACACCTCAAATCCTGAATTACATAATTTGCCAGTCTTCCGTGATATTTCCCCTACCCGTGAAATTTCCCTACCCTCGTCACTTCCTGTTGTGACGCGGCCACATCGGATATGACGTTCCCAGCCTTGGAAGGAGGTGTGCACAGGCGCACAACGACGGGGTAGGGAAATTTCACACCAGAGTTGGGGAGAAGGGGCCACCTAATGCGCTTGCGCCTTACCTCTCAGCTGGACACCGGCTGACACTGCGCATGAGCCGGGAGCCTCAGCAGCGGTTAGAGGGTAGGGAAAGATTACTACTCCCGTCGGGATACACTGCGCATGCACACCAGCCGACAGGGAGATCTCTTATACCGAACATCCATCCGATCACTGCACCTGCGCAGTGTGGGGGTAGGGAGATCTGATGACCATTTGTTCTGTTAAATCTCCCTACCACTCACTGCGCACGCGCGGTGTCTGATCATCTGGAGCCAGCTGAGACGTAAGGCACAAGCGCATTAGGTGTCCCCTTCTCCCCAACTCTGGTGTGAAATTTCCCTACCCCGTCATTGTGCACGTGCGCTGCGCAGCACACCTCCTTCCAAAGCTGGGAACGTCATGTCCGGTGTGGCGGCGTCACAGCAGGAAGTGACGAGGGTAGGGAAATTTCACAGGAAGGGAAATATCACGGAACACCGGCAGGGCCTCCTCTAGGTCCTCCTCCCTCAGATTATAACCCTTCTGGTACACCTAGTTAAAACGTACCCTAGGTCCTCTTCCCTCAGACAGTCTTTCTGGTTGACCTAGTCAGAACTTACGCACAGACCACCTTGGGGACCCACCAGGTCTATAATAACCTCAATACCTCAATTTTCTCTCTTTCTTTCTAATCAGACAAATAAATTATCAGTACATACAATACTATAGTAAAGGCCGGACCGAGGGGCAGTAGCCTTAGGGGAGGCTATCATGATGGGGGGTGGTTTTAGTGAGGCCCCGGGGGGCAGCGGATTGGGTGGTTTAAGTAAAGGAGTTAGGAGGTTAAATAGGGGAGTGTGGCGGGAAAGAGGGGCCATTTTGTTAAAATTCAGGAGCTAATAGGCACAAGGTTAGGTCCCAAGCCAGATGGAAATCGATGCGATGTTTGTGGAGTTACGGGCAGCTGCAGTGGGGCGAGAAGATGGGTGGCTGCAGGAGCAGGTCCATTTGCTGCTAAGAGGGGTGACAGAGGCACCTACCTTGTCTCAGCCTTCACCGTTACGGCCGCGGCGGTCCCAGCCGCCGGCGCGCCTCAGTCCGGATATGGCATCCCCTCGGGCTCAGTGCCGCTGACGGAGCCCTTCACAAGATCCTTCACGCCTACTGGCGGCGGGTTCAGCTTCTGGAAGGAATACGGCCAGTAGGCGGAGCCCACACTCAGGCCATGACAGGCCTTCTCAACGTACCAGCAGGAGTGTCGGGGATTCAGGAGCGGGTACAGTGGGCCCCATCCAGGTATGTGTGGAGGGGGCCCCTCAGCGCGATCAGTGTGAAGGAGAGTTTGGGGCTGCTGCAGGCCAAGCGGCTGGTGAAAGCAGGCCCTCTGCTTCTAGGCAGCATGAGGGGGAAGTCTCCACCTCTTCCGAGGCTGGGGGTGAAGACGCCGGTTTCAACGTCCCTGGGTTCAACCCTGCCAGGGGACTTTCTTGGGAGGTCGCTTCGCCTGGATCGTCACAGAGGACCGGTCGGCAGGATCTACGGCTGATGGGGTCACAGCACCCAGGCAGCCAGGTGAGATGCTCTGGGGACCTTTAGCTCAGATGGGGGTTAACTCGACCAGTGGGGGGGGGGCCCACAGACAGATTTAGGTAGGGGGTTAGGCAGGTTGGGGCATGGGGGGGGCATCCCCGTTGCCAGCCTGGGGTCTGGGGGGGGGCCCTAGCACAATCGGGGTCCAGGGGCAGACATATCAGGCTTAAGGGAGGGTGCGGTGTCAGTTCAAATGCAGGCGGGGGGTTCGGGGGAGGACGAAGCGGCGAGGTTGGATGACAAGGCGAGAGGTGAGGTCTATGTCTGATTTGGGGGCGCATTTAAAGCAAGAGGTGAGGGAGCTGATTTGGAAAGGGGAGTATGTGGATATATTTTCCCTTCTGTCCTTGGAAAAGTTTAATTTGGATAGAACAAGGAAGGAGGAGAGTAAAAAAAGAGGAGGAGGAGGAGAAGCGTAGACACCGTCTGATACCGCGTATGTTTGCAAATTGGTTGCAGGCGTTCGCGATTTTAGCAAGTGTGATAGGGGAAAAGGCGCCAGAGTGTTGCTCGCCGTTTTTGTTATCTAGACGCTTTAGGGGAGGCTGGCTGCGGTATGATAAGCAGTTTAGGCAGGCGAAAAGCGGTAAGCCCCATTATTAGATGGGATCACAAAGATATCGCTTTGTGGTTGAAGGAGACGGTGCCAGTTAGGTCGGGGAAGTCCTTTCGGGGGGGAAGTGGGAGGCGGAGGACAATCTGGTTTTGCGACTGCATCCACAAAAGGTTTGTGCTTCCTATTCAATGAAGGTGGGTGTAAGTGCACGAGTGCTCCACCTGCGGGGGTTCACATGGAGCCACGCAGTGTTTCAGGTGAGGTAGGCAAAAAGGGGGAGATGGTAATTGCAAAGGGGGAGATGCCAGTTCGTCTGGAAAGGATGGACCCACACCTCGATAAGTACCCGGATAGGAAAGCTGCGTTGTTGTTGAGGGAAAGGTTCGTGTTGGGTTTTCGGATTCTGTTTGTTCCGTCTGGCACAGTGTTAGTTAAAAAGAATTTGTGGTCGGCATTGGAACACCCGGATGTCGTGAAGGAGAAATTAGTTAAGGAAGTTAAGCTAGGTAGGATGGTTGGCCCGTTTTTTGGAGCCACCATTAGCAGGTTTGCGATTGTCACAATTGGGGGTGGTTCCAAAGAAGGAGTTCAGTAAGTTTTGCCTTATTCACCATCTGTCTTTTCCGAAGGGATCGTTCGTCAGTGATGGTATTGATCCAGCCTTATGCCTCATTTGACGCGGCAGTGGCGTTGGTTAAAAAGTTTGGAAAAAGGGCGTTGATGGCAAAGACAGATATCGAGGCAGCGTTTAGGCTACTGCCGGTACATTCGAAGAGTTTGCACTTATTAGGATGTTTTTGGGATGTTTTTTTTCGTGGATCGCTGTTTGCCAATGGGGTGTTCCTTGTCCTGCACTTATTTTGAGACGTTCAGCTCGTTTCTGGAATGGGCAGTGGTGGATGCGTCTGATTGTGAATCTATAATTCACTATTTAGATGATTTCCTGTGTATTGGCCCCCCTGAATTCGCAAGTTTGTTCTTTGTTGCTGCATACGTTAAGGGGGTTGTTCGATTCATTTGGGGTTCCCCTGTTGGCTGAAAAAAATGGTAGGCCCGACGACGGAATTAAGTTTCTTAGGGATAGTGATTTATTTGGTGCGGATGGAATGTAGACTTCCCTTGGGCAAGCTGGAAGATTTAAAAGCAGAAGTGGCAAGTGTGGGGCGGTTGCGGAAAATAAAATTGCGCGAGCTTCAGTCACTATTAGGGAAACTTAATTTTGCATGCAAGATCATGCCCATGGGGAAGATTTTTAGTAGAAGGTTGGCGGCGGCTATGGCAGGTGTGGCGACGTCTCATCATTACATCAGATTAGGTCAGGAATTGAAGGCAGATTTGCAGGTATGGAGCTCATTCCTGGAGTGTTCTAATGGTCGTTCACCGTTTATGGATGTAGTGGTGGACTAGTTCGATTTTGATCTTTTTTTCTGATGCGGCGGGGGGTAGTGGGTATGGAGTCTACTTTGGGGGTCAATGGTGTGCAGACAGATAGCCAGATAGCTGGGTTAGCAACTGTTGGGTAAACATTTTTTACATTGCTGGAACTTTTTCCTATTGCAGTTTCTGTTATGTTGTGGGGGGAGTTTTTCAGAAATAGGAAGGTTGGTTTTCACTGTGACAACTTGGGAGTAGTTTAGGCAATTAATGGGTTGTCGGCCTCGTCATCGTTAGTGGTGCGGCTGTTACAGAGGCTGGTATTGGAGTGTTTGTCACTCAATACGTGGGTGATGGCGGTGCATGTGCCCGGAGTTGATAACTGTATTGCTGATGCTCTCTCTCGTTCGCAGTGGGAGCGTTTCCGGCAGCTGGCCCCAGAGGCGGAAGAGATTGGGCTGGACTGCCCAGTTTGTCTGTGGGAACTGCTGAAGGCACTGTTACGGGGCTGATTCGGTCATCATTGGCGCCCCGGTATGTGGGAGACATACTCAAAACCCTGGAGGTGTTGGGAAGAGTGGAAGGCTAGGTTGGGTGTGGGTGATGTGGACTTGGAGATACCACTGTTGTTGTTCGTAGGTAATTGTAGGGAAGAGGGCTGGTCTGTTTAAAAAATTAACAGTTGCATTGCGGGGTTAGCCTTCGGTTTTAGGCTTAGGAAGATGTTACGAAGTCTTTTTAAGTGGTGAGAGCGTTAAAAGGTTGTCGTCGTTTGCGGGTGGGGGTGAACAATCGTAGGCCGGTGTCGTTTTATTTGATTTTAAGTTTGGGGGACCAGTTGGATGGGGTTTGCAGTTCGGTGCGGGAGACGCGGTTGTTTCGTCTAGCTTTTTCCCTAGCATTTTTTGGGGCGTTGCATTTGAGTGAATTGGTTTGCCCAACAGTTAATAGGATGGGGGGATTGTCTGGGGATGATATTGACCTATTTCCGGATAGAGTGGAGTTCCTCATTAGGAGATCAAAAACGGACGTGGAAGGAAGGGGGCGCAGGGTGGTGCTATTCGCAATCCCTGGTTAAGTGATGTGTCCAGTACGCTGCATGCAGGAGTATGGAACGGATGTGCTAGGGGAGGTTTCTTCTTTGTTAATACATGCAAATGGTTCTTTCCTTTCCCGTTTTCAGTTTACAGCTGTTTTCAGGAGGTGTTTGGCTCATTTGGGGGTAGGGCAGATGGGGTATTCTAGTCATTCCTTCAGAATTGGGGCAGCAACGGAGGCGGCTCGATGGGGAATGATGTAATAAAGAGAATCGGGAGGTGGGAATCTATTCGGTTTCGTTCATATATACGGCCAGAGGGATTGTGACATAGGGGAGTTTATATATATATATATAAATTTAAAAAAAAGGGTCTCGAATGGGTTGGAATATATTCAGCAGGATTGCTTCTTGGTGTTCTTCGTTTTCTCTCGTTGCAGGTTTGGATCCAGTGTTAATTTGGATTTTTGGACATTCGTTTATCTTTTGGGGAGCCATTTGGGCAGCGGTTCGGCCAGATGGTCAGCAGCTCGGGTTTGCTCGGGAGGTTGCGGTGGTAAGGTCGCTGGGGCGTAAGGGTATGGTGTGGGGTGGGGTTTTGCCGGAGTTTCATAGGTTCGTCAAGCTGGACAGGGACCCAGACGTTTTGTTTTTGCACGTGGGTGGCAATGACCTAGGGCCTTTTCGGGACTTAGTGAGGGACATCAAATTTGATTTGTTGCGTTTGTGGGCATTATTCCCGAGGCTTGTGATGGTGTGGTCGGACATTGTTCCGCGGAAGGTGTGGCGGGGTGCACGCTTGGTTGAGGGGGTGAATAGGGCTCGGGTAAAAGTTAAAAGGGCCATTTGGCATTTTATGGCCAGGAATGGGGCAATAGCTGTGAGGCACAGAGAGCTGGAGAAAGGTATTGGGGTTTTTTGGTGAACTGACGGAGTTCACCTCAACGCGGTAGGATTGGATATGTGGTGTAAAGCGTTACAAGAGGTCATCGAGACTGCTATACGGTTGTGGAGGGACACGCAGGCTTAGGGAGGTCAAGCCTGTGTGTTTGTGGTGGTGGGAGGTCCTTGAAGTTGGAAAGATTCTCAGGTGGGGAGGATAGGAGGGCTCCACAGTTTGGGCTGGACTCCCATGGTTGGCGGTCAGTTGTGGCTGAATTTTTGGATGCCATCAGTGGTGCCTCCGAGCTGGCATTCAAAGGCTGGAGGCAAGATGGCTCACCCCGGCGGGGTTACTCAGTTTTTTTGGGGCTTCAAGGACCTCCCCCTTTGATTTAGGAATATAAGTTAATGGTTATGGTATTTATAAAAAGGTTATTTATATGTATTTATGTTAATAAAACGGCTGCTATGGCCAATTTAATCTAATATGTTGTCCGAGTCTTATTGGGGTAGTAAGGTCTGGCATTTGGGGTGGGGAGAGGCACGACGCAGGAAGTATTGAGATGGGGTCGAGTGGAGAATAACCAATACCTCCGTCAAGTAAAGGCCGGACCGGGGGGCGGTAGCCTTAGGGGAGGCTACCATGACGGGGGGTGGTTTTAGTGAGACCCCGGGGGGCAGGGATTGGGTGGTTTAAGTAAAGGCGGGAAAGAGGGGCTAAGATTCTCATACTTCATCCCTGCCTTCTCTAACACTCTGTCCACATTCTTCAGACCCTCTTTACTTGCTCTTTCCTTCACCAATGCTTTGGCTGTCTTATAAACTTCGGGTATACTAAAATTATTCCCCATTGCTCTTCAACTGTACCAAAACAACTATAGAAAGTAACAAAAATTCAGACGTCTATTTCCCCTCAGTCTCCACAGAGCTTCCTCACTATATTCACCTAGTGTACTCTGTACTGAGATTTATTATACAAATCAAGTCTACAAACCGGACATCGGAGTCCAAACACAGTAAAGAACAAACAAAACATATACCGTGACTCCTAAAGGCAGACCAAAAACATCCCACTCAAAGTTACTCATGATCAGAAACTAAACCCAACAATTATAGGTATTTTCAACTTTTAAAGGTTCTTTATCAATATGGTCTCGACTGTAAAAGGACTTTTATACATACGTTCTTTAACAATCTCTCGAGCAAGACATCCAGTCAGGGAGGCACAGATATAATGTAAGATAAAGTCTCTTACCGTACACCGCTGTCTTTTATATCTGTCCGTCCCGTTCCAGATTATCCAAGTTGTCGGGAGATCAATGAAGAGTCCTTTAGTCGAGCCCCACATTGAGGCGCCAAGTTTTGTTAGGGCAAAACCCCCATTTCTATAATTGTCGGGATCCAAATTAAAATAATCTCATGATAATTCAGAAAGTTGACACAGGCGCATCGCTGAATCAGATACACTCTCTACTTTATTCCATACAAGCATGTTTCTTTATACAGATAATCAGACAAATCTGGCACACCACCAAGAGGGTGGAAATCGAAACTAATGATTTGATTGGTTATTCATAAAGGGTAATACTTCCGTATCATGCTGAAATAATTCTTAATTAATTAAGAAGTTCCTGTACAATCCTTATCTCAACCACTCCTCAACAGCGCATCCCTAAACCAGAAGGAACATCAACTCCGATAAGGAAGTGTGGAACCTGCTATCTTGACATTGTTAGCTCAGAACTTTTGCTTATTAACATAAACCTCCCCCCTCCCTACATCCTTCACAGCTGGGTCAGTAATTTGTCCGCCTAAGCACAAGATAGAAGGACATGTTCATACAAAATGGATTCTCATCCCTCACAGTTGCAAACTCACACCAGTATAAGGGTGGTGTAGGAAAACCGCTCTAGACAAAAGTGTTAGATTTAAAGGGGTTATCTGATATCTATGTCCGGGCCCCTTGTAAGGATTATACTTACCTGCTCCGTGGCACCTGCGTCGCTCCGGATCCCTGAGTGGCCGCCGTTGCATCTCCCCGACACTCAGATAAAAACATCTGGCAATAGGGGGAGCAGCCAATAGCAGGCCGTGATGGTGACGAGTCCCCTTGAGGTTGGTCACCGTTGCGGCCTGCTATTGGCTGCTCCCCCTGTTGCCAAATATTTTGCAGCGGCAGCCGTGCAGGGTTCCAAAGGGTGCTGGGGAGCAGGCAAGTATAATCCATACAAGGGGCCCAGGCATTGGGGGGATATCTTAGATATCAGATAACCCCTTTAAAGATACACCAAATTTAACAAAGATCATGCAACATTTGATTATTTGGTGCAAAGTACTCCAACGCAGACTCAAGGAAAATTGACTTCAAATTCAGCCCCCTGTACTTAATTATAAGAACACAGGCTCAGATTTACTAATGTTTCTGCATAAAAAATCAGACTAAATGGAGCAAAAGAGCGCAAATTGGGGCAATTTGGAACATCTAGGGTTTCTACAATTTTTTCAAACATGCTCAAAAAAGTTGTGGGGCCTTGTGGAAAGTAGACAAAGCTTCACTGGAAAAGGGCAGAGCCGATAATTAGTAACATAGTAACATAGTTTATAAGGCCGAAAAAGACATCTGTCCATCCAGTTCAGCCTGTTATCCTGCAAGTTGATCCAGAGGAAGGTAAAAAAATAAACTGTGAAATAGAAGCCAATTTTCCCCACTTAAGGGGGAAAAAAATTCCTTCCCAACTCCAATCAGGCAATCAGAATAACTCCCTGGATCAACGACCCATCTCTAGAAGCTATAACCTGTAATTTTATTACACTCCAGAATTACATCAAGGCCCCTCTTGAACTCTTTTAGTGAACTCACCATCACTACCTCCTCAGGCAGAGAGTTCCATAGTCTCACTGCTCTTACCGTAAAGAATCTTCTTCTATGTTTGTGTGCTAAATTTAGCTTTTTTGAAGTTTGGTATTGTTGTTCCTCCCTTAAGGGCTCTTTCACACTTGCGTTGTCCGGATCCGTCGTGCACTCCATTTTCCAGAGGTGCCCGCCGGATCCGGAAAAACGCAAGTGAACTAAAAGCATTTGAAGACGGATCCGTCTTCAAAATGCGTTCAGTGTTACTATGGCAGCCAGGACGCTATTAAAGTCCTGGCTGCCATAGTAGTAGTGGGGAGCGGGGGAGCAGTATACTTACCGTCCGTGCGGCTCCCGGGGCGCTCCAGAATGACGTCAGAGCGCCCCATGCGCATAGATGACGTGATCCATGTGATCACGTCACCCATGCGCGTGGGGCGCCCTGACGTCACTCTGGAGCGCCCGGGGAGCCGCACGGATGGTAAGTATACTGCTACCCCGCTCCCCACTACACTTTACCATGGCTGCCAGGACTTTAGCGTCTCGGCAGTCATGGTAACCATTCAGAAAAAGCTAAACGTCGGATCCGGCAATGCGCCGAAACGACGTTTAGCTTAAGGCCGGATCCGGATTAATGCCTTTCAATGGGCATTAATTCCGGATCCGGCCTTGCGGCAAGTGTTCAGGATTTGTGGCCGGAGCAAAAAGCGCAGCATGCTGCAGTATTTTCTCTGGCCAAAAAACGTTCCGGTCCGGAACTGAAGACATCCTGATGCATCCTGAACGGATTTCTCTCCATTCAGAATGCATTAGGATAAAACTGATCAGGATTCTTCCGGCATAGAGCCCCGATGACGGAACTCTATGCCGGAAGAAAAGAACGCAAGTGTGAAAGAGCCCTAAGAAACACTCTTTTCAATGACAAGGTTATTACTTTATGGTCACTATTTCCCAGGTGTCCCCCAACTTGCACATCTGTTGTTCTGTCAGTTCTATTGGTTAATACTAAGTCCAGTATAGCTGTCCCTCTAGTCGGGTCCTGAACCAGTTGGGAAAGGTAATTGTCTTTGGTAATTGCCAAGAACCTGTTTCCTTTATGAGATATGCAGGTTTTAGTTTCCCAGTCTATATCTGGGTAGTTGAAGTCCCCCATAATAACGACCTCATTATGATCTGCCGCCTCATTTATCTCGTTTAGTAGCAGATTTTCTGTGGACTCTGGTATATTAGGTGGTTTATAATAAACTCCTATTAGTAATTTATTATTGTTTTTGCCTCCATGTATTTCTACCCACAGTGACTCCACATGTTCATGTCTCTTACTTATATCTTCTCGGACTGTAGGCTTTAGACAGGACTATACATAAAGGCAGACCCCTCTGCCTGTGACGAATACAGGGGAAGGGAGGGACACAGAACTAGGCCTCAAGGCTAGGAAGAGGGAAAAGGTCACCTCCTAGGAAGCCTCTAAACCTGGCCCTAATTCCTGTCAGTATGTAGACCCCGAAGGTGGGAAAATACATACGCCGGAACCTAGACCCTAGGAGCCCTGAAATGCCCCAGGTAGTGGCAGGGAAATAAACTACTGGTTCCTTTCCAGGTGAACGAACCAGCGCTCCCTGAGGCCTAGCAAACAAGAAGCACAGGGGAACAACCAAATACAACGAGCTGTACAACTTATCTTAAAGAAAATGGATGAGCAGGAACACAGGTAAGGTCCACACACCAACTCTTCCAAATCCAAACAGAGAATATTAATCACATGGTATGAAGTGTGAGACCAAACTAAGTAGGGAATGCAGTAATGACCACGGGCTGCACCTGACAAGAGGTGTGGTCATAACCAAACCACACCACTGAGAATGAAGAGGCTGTCAGTTAACCTCATGTGCAGTCAGTCTCTCTGATCTTCTAACCTCTGTCACAGAGGTCACCGTGACACTGCCTCTCTGGTTTTTGCGATCCTTTCTTAACAGACTGTAACCCTGTACATTAACTGCACAGTCATAGCTATCATCCAGCCATGTCTCAGTTATTCCCACTATGTCATTGTTCTCCTCACAAATCACTAATTCCAGTTCACCAGTTTTATTTGTCAGGCTTCTGGCATTAGTATACGTGCAATTAAGAGGTTTATGTACATTTTTTACCCTACACCTTTCCTTCTGAACTGTTCTAGTCCCTCCTTCCATTCCTCCCCCCAGTCCCATTACCTTGCCCTCGGTCTCTATCTTCCCATCCTATAACGTAATCTCCCCCCAGTCCCTAGTTTAAACACTGATCTAACCTTCTAGCCATTTTCTCCCCCAACACAGCTGCCCCTTTCCCATTTAGGTGCAGCCCATCCCTATTATAGAGTCTGTAGCTCACAGAGAAGTTGGCCCAGTTCTCCAGGAACCCAAACCTCTACACCAGTTCTTGAGCCACTTGTTAACCTCCCTAATCTCCTGCTGCCTTTCTTGTGTGGCTCGTGGTACAGGTAGTATTTCGGAAAACACTACTTTTGAGGTCCTTGCTAGTGTTGATCGAGCACCAAAGTGCTCAGGTGCTCGAGTAGAACACTCTACAGAGCACCCGAGCACAACGGAAGTCAATGGGAGAACCCGAGCATTAAACTAGGCACCCCTTGCTCTGAAGAGGGGAGGGTGTCTGGTTCATAGGAAAAGGTCAGAAATGGATGGAAACACCATTGAAATGGTTCTGGAACAGCATGGGGACTATGTCTGGATGCATCTTGGACTCCCAGGTTGTTGCTGGGAACGATGTTGTCCGAGTAGTACGCCACTTTTACAGATTGACAATAATACGCACAAAACCCAAAGATAAAATCTATTTTAGAGGAAAAATTGTTAGGAAACATTCTTTCCTGTATATCTACTTGTATATAAAGTGCAAGTGCTGCCAAAAATTATAAGGAAGAGGCACTCCGATACAACCTGTATATCACATAAAGGAGGGCCTCATTCACATTGTGGTACAATTGTTCAGGTAGTGGGGCTCCTACACTCAAAGCCTATGCACTAAGTGAAAGGGCTGCCAAAAATTACAAGGAACCGGAACTCCAATACACCCTTTTTATACACATAAAGGAAGGCATCATACACACCCTTGAAAAATTATGATTGATGGCCTGCTGGTGACCCTCTAAAACATGGGTGTCAAACATGCGGCCCGCAATGAATATCTTTGCGGCCCGGCAAAGATGCACTGCTATGTATGAGCCGGGAGAGAGGAGGGGCTGGAGTCCGTAACTAGGGGCGGGGCCCGGTGCAGTCACTGTACTCTTACACCGGGCCCCGCCGCTCACCAAAGTATTTATAAACGTGAATCCTTATCCTGTTATTAAGTTGAACTAACGCTGCCCTTTCCCATGTTCCCCTGTATCCCCATAGCACTTACTTAAGCTTCAATAGCAGGCAGAGCGGACGGCAGCAGTAACGTCACTCACTGACGTTGAGCGACTGCTCCGCCCACTTTATGAATGAAGCAGGCGGAGCAGACGCGCGACGTCAGTGAGTGACGTTACTGCTGCCGTCCGCTCTGCCTGTGTCACGGCTGTATGTGAGCAACAAGAGCATGCACAGAAAATAGAGCTACTGACCGGACCCAAACTAGGGAGGATAAAGGGTGACCCCTGTCAGACCCTCGAACGCTCTCCCTATGCTGCTAAGCCCATGTCCGGATCCAAATGGTGAAAGGAGGCATGCCCGCGTACCTAAGACTGATGACCACTGTAACCCCTACAATAGTGGAAGGGGCACGGCCACCGGTGCCCTGCTCAGTATATGGAGGGAACCGTGGTCGCCTCGGATCCAGTCAGAAAACACACAGATACACAACAATGTCTGCACACTTAGCTGAAGGGGCTGCAGCCGCAGTGAAGATGGATCCAAAGACAGGCTGGCAATATCCGGAGTACTTGCTGCAGCAGAACACAGGTCCAGTGAAAGGATAGCATACAAGGGAAGATACTCAAGCAAGAGCTACAACCCAAATGAGAAATATAATCCACACCTACAATAGGAGGAGGGGGAATATAAACGCAGGGAAATCAAACGCAGCTGGGAGGAAGGAAACAGAAAACTCCTCCCAGCTCTAGTAGTGACATCATCACAGGGGTGGAGAAACAGAGCTGTGAGAACGTCCCAAAGCTCTGGTAGTGACAGCCTGCTATTGAAGCTTAAGTAAGTGCTGTGGGGATACAGGGGAACATGGGAACATGGGAGAGGGCAGCGTTAGTTCAACTTAATAACAGGATAAGGATTCACGTTTATAAATACTTCGGTGAGCGGCGGGGCCCGGTGTATTGGGGGACACTGTTATGAGGGGGATCTGTGGATGACATATAGCAGTGTCATCCACAGATCCCCCCCATAACAGTTCCATCCACAGATCCCCCCACCTCATAACAATGCCATCCACAGATATCCCACCCCATAGCAGTACCATCCACAGATATCCCACCCCATAACAATGCCATCCACAGATCCCCCATAACAGCACCATCCACAGATCCCCCACCCCATAACAATGCCATCCTCAGATCCCCCCACCCCATAACAATGCCATCCTCAGATCCCCCCACCCCATAACAATGCCATCCACAGATATCCCACCCCATAGCAGTACCATCCACAGATCCCCATAACAGTGCCATCCACAGATCCCCATAACAGTGCCATCCACAGATCCCCATAACAGTGCCATCCACAGATCCCCATAACAGTGCCATCCACAGATCCCCATAACAGTGCCATCCACAGATCCCCCATAACAGCGCCATCCACAGATCCCCCATAACAGTGCCATCCACAGATCCCCCCCATAACAGTGCCATCCACAGATCCCCCCATAACAGTGCCATCCACAGATCCCCATAACAGTGCCATCCACAGATCCCCCATAACAGCGCCATCCACAGATCCCCCATAACAGCGCCATCCACAGATCCCCCATAACAGTGCCATCCACAGATCCCCCATAACAGTGCCATCCACAGATCCCCCATAACAGTGCCATCCACAGATCCCCCATAACAGTGCCATCCACAGATCCCCCATAACAGTGCCATCCACAGATCCCCCATAACAGTGCCATCCACAGATCCCCCATAACAGCGCCATCCACAGATCCCCCATAACAGCGCCATCCACAGATCCCCCATAACAGTGCCATCCACAGATCCCCCATAACAGTGCCATCCACAGGTCCCCCATAACAGTGCCATCCACAGATCCCCCACATGACAGTGCGTCATCCACAGATCCCCCATAATAGTGTCATGCACAGACCACCATTAATTCAAAGCCCACCAAAAGCACAACTTTTGTTTAAAAATATTTTTTTCTTATTTTCCTCCTCAAAAACCTAGGTGTGTCTTATAGTGAAGTTTAATATTTGTATATATATATATATATATATATATATATATATATATATAGGTCTCACTTGTGTTATTGGGCAACGGGATGTTGGGGGTCAGCAGTCATGAAACAACAATGTTCTATGAAAATGTACGATTTTTATTTTTTTTTTGATGCGGCCCACATAAACTTAAATTTTGTTTTTTTGGCCCATGTTAGCCTTTGAGTTTGACATGCTTGCTCTAAAACATTAGGGGCGAGGGCCTACTGCTGATCTGACCATCTAAAAAATCAGGGGTGAGGGTCTGCTGCTGAGCTGACCATCTAAAACATTAGGGGTGAGGGTCTGCTGCTGAGATGACCATCTAAAACATTAGGGGTGAGGGTCTGCTCCCCCTTAAAAAAACATCTGACCATCTAAAACATTAAGGGTGAGGGTCTGCTGCTGATCTGACCATCTAAAACATTAGGGGTGAGGGTCTGCTGCTGAGCTGACTATCTAAAACATTAGGGGTGAGGGTCTGCTGCTGAGGCCTAGTAAACAATCGGGGGGCGGGGGGGAATACAAAACACAACAAGTGGAACACAACTTCTGATGATGATGGATGAACAGGACTTCAACAAGAACCACACTCCAGCTCTTCCAAAACCAAATGAAGCTATCCAGAGCAAGGAGTGATGGGTAAAGTCAGACTAAATAGGGATAGGTAAAGGTCACATGATCCACACCTGAACAGGTGTGGACAAACCAGCAACACAAAGTGAAACCAAAAGAGGCTGTCAGATCACTCATGTGCAGTCAGTCTTTCAGACCTTCTAACACCTGTCACAGGTGTGACACACTGACTTCCATAGAGGACCACCCCCTTAACTGTGCCTCCACAGCAGCCTGCCCCTAGGGTGGCCAGAGGTCCAGTTTTATGCCAGACAGTCCAGCTTTTAGACTCCCTGTCCTCCATCCGGCGCAGGCCTAGATGGACATAGGGATGTCCTCTTGAAGAGCTCACTCTCAGACAGCAGCACTGTGCTGTCTGAGCGTGAGCTGCATGGATAAAGTCACCCTCCCTCCCACCCCTGCAGCTGACATAAGTTGATTTTTACCTTCATTTTTTCAATCTCCGTTGGCTGTGGAGTGGGAGGGGGCATGACCTAATTGGGTTGGGGCGTGGCTTAGTGGGGCCTGGGGGTGGGGTTTTTAAGTCAGTCTTTTGAGGGTGGCCTGAATGGCCACCCTACCTGCTCTCTTAACTGTGACCTCCTCAGCACTCCGCTCCCTTAACAGTGTTATTCACAGCGCCCTGCCCCTTAAAGCTGACTTACAGCAGTGAAGAAAAACGGCTGGGTTGTTATGGAAACCTGGTGTAAAACTGTGTGTATGTGGAGACTAAGGGCCTGCAAGCTTCTATTGGCTGATAAGGGTCATATGACCAGGCTTCTACTGGCTAATGCATTTTTTTGGAACGGTACATGCTAGAGAGCTGAGACCTGGTCTAAAACCTTCCCGGACACCTGATGTACCTGTGTGCCAAATTTCGTGATCATAAATGTGACGGTGAGGATTCCTTTAGCGGACATACATACACACATACATACACTCAGCTTTATATATTAGATTAAATACATTATGCTCCCCCTTAAAAATCACTCTAAGGGCTCATGCACACAAACCTATTTTCAGTGTTTTTTGGCTGACGGTATACAGAACCTTTTATTTCAATGGATCCACAAAAAAAACAAAAAACGGAAGCTACTCTGTGTACATTCTGTTTCCATTTGTCCGCTCCTAAAAAAAAATAGAACATGTCCTGTTATTGTCCGCATTATGGACCAGGATAGGACTGTTCTATTAGGGGCAAGCAAAATATGGAATGCACACGGACATGAGTATTTTTGTGGATCCGTTTTTTGAGGACCGCAAAATACATACGGTCATGTGCATGAGCCCTGTAGGGATTTTCTCTGGTAGGCAGGGTAAGCGGATGCAATACAGAGGCAAGACTAGGGATCGACCGATATTGATTTTTTAGGGCCGATACCAATAATTTGTGAACTTACAGGCCGATAGCCGATAATTTATACCGATATTCTGAGAATTTTCATTTTGGAAAAAAAAAAAAATTCTTAGACAAATCTGCTGAAAACTAATATGTTTATTGTTAACATGTATTTTAATTTTTTTTTGTAAATCTTTCTTTTTCATTTATACTTAATATTATTATTATTTTTTTTCACTAACTTTTAGCCCCCTTAGGGACTAGAACCCTTGTCCTATTCACCCTGATAGAGCTCACAGCAGCATGGAGCTGAACATGGCAGCCAGGGCTTCAATAGCGTCCTGGCTGCCATGGTAACCGATCGGAGCCCCAGGATTACACAGCTGGGGCTCCGATCGGAGGAGAAGGGGAGAGGGGATCCTGTGGGTGGGGGGGCGCACTGCGCCACCAACGTTTTTAATACTGGGATGGGGGTGGGGGGCGCACTGCGCCACCAATGATTAATACTGGGGGGCTTGGGGGGGCGCACTGCGCCACCAATGAAGAGAAATCTCTCATTAATTCATATACAGGATGCGGGAGCTGGCTGCAGAATCACATAGCCGGCTCCCGACCTCTATGAGCGGTAGCTGCGATCTGCGGCACCTAAGGGGTTAACTATCGCAGATCGCAGCTACCGCTCATAGAGGTCGGGAGCCGGCTATGTGATTCTGCAGCTAGCTCCCGCCTCCTGTATATGAATTAATGAAAGACTTATCTTAATTGGTGGAGCAGTGGCCACAGCCCCTCCCCTTCTTTTGTCCTCTCTCCTCTAACTGGCGGCAGCGGCAGCAGCAGCATCACAGGGGGAGGGAGACACTGCTTCCTTCTCCCCTGTGCTGCTGAGGGAACACGGAGAGCGCTGAGAGCAGCGCGTTCTGTGTTCCCAATACGTTATCGGAATATCGGCAAAATAGATGCCGATACCGATAACTGTCAAAATCCTGATAATCGGTCAATCCCTAGGCAAGACCAGGGTTGAAAAAACAAAAGTCCAGTGTTTATTCACACAGAGAAGGCAGAAAAGAAAAACAATGCTTTACAGGGTCATGGTGTTAGTTCACACAGCAAGAGTTCCCAAAATAATATAAATCACCTGGCAGTCCACAGCAGCTTTAGGGCGCCTGACTCCCAGCAGGCGGCTCTCATGCAGCTCTCAGCCTTGCAGTATGGCGGCTCTCCTCAGATCCCAAAAACACAGAGCTCCCACATCTCCACTATCACTTGGAGGATCATACCACACCCAGCTCAGCTGCTGGCTGGGTTTTTTAAACCCAGCCCAAAACCTGGCCTGGACGTGGGGAACAGCCACCCACCCTGCTCTTTGGCTGCTCCCAATAAGAACCGGCCCAGATCGGCTTTACAGCTACACTAAAACAGTGTCAGCGAACACTAGCTGCCGCTAACACACAAAATTACCAGTCCTTATCTCACCGAGGCCAGGAACCTTGGTGACACATACCTTCCGTCAATGATGGACCCTTGCGCCTTCCTACAGCCCTTAGACATAAAAATTTATCAGTATTAGAAAAATGTCAGAATCGTGATTAATGTGATACTGTCACGAACGTTTCCGTGACAGGTGCCAGGAGATCAGAAAGATTGGCGACACGTTAATCTTACAAGTTCCTTGTGGATCAATTGGGATTTGTGTTGTTTTGGTAATGGCCACACCCCTTGCTTCAGGTGTTGTGTGTGTGGTAATTTGACCTTGCCTATTTATTTCCATCTCTCCCTCTCAGGTGTGCAGTTTAAAGATTCTTTCCCTGGACTTCAAGCTAGCTGTTTGTTGGATCTCTGCTGAGCTCCCTGGTGCTGCCATTCTACTTGAAGTTAAGTCTTGTCTTCCCTATTTGTATTTTGTTTGTTATATCTCCCTGTCTTTTGGTATTAAGCCTGAGGTAGACTCCTGTTCCTTCAGCTGGGAAGGAATAGGTCATCTGTAGCCCTGTCACTATCTTTAGGGTCCTTCAGGGTGAGCCAGGCTCCTAGGTTCCGGCTGATGAACATTCCTACCTTTGAGCTATGTTCATTCTGATAGCAGTCAGAGCTGGGCTTAGGGTTTCATTAGGTGGAGACCTTCCCCTAGTTTTCAGGCCTGATACCTTCTCCCTCCCTCTTGTGTTTGGTGTGGAGTTTCCCTTCCACACCACGCCGTGACATAAACCGCCAAATAACCGTCATTTTATTTTGTTTGTCTGTATTTGTTTAGCCATGAATGTTGAGGTTATCGCTGCACTGACCGGACAGCTGCAGGGGCTGTCTCTGGAGGTAGCTGACATCTGCTTGACAGTCTCACAGATTCAGAGACCACAAACGGCTGATCCTAGTAGTGGTTAACAGACCTGTCCTGAACCTAAAGTTGCCCTCCTGGATAGATTATTCGGGGTGGGGGGAAGTGATAATTTCACTCGGTTCAGAGAAGCGTGCAAATTGTACTTTAAGCTGCGTCCACACTCATCTGGGGATGAGTGCCAGAGAGTAGGTGTGATAATTTCATTGATTAAAGGGTACGCCCAGTCATGGGCTTTTTCTCTGCCGACCGGATCACAGTCTCTCTGATCAGTAGATGCATTTTTCGGAGCTTTAGGTCTCATCCATGATGACCCGGACTGAACCTCCCTGGCCGAGACTAAGTTACGCTGCCTGCGTCAGGGAGAGTGTTTGGCGGAGATCTATTGCTCAGAGTTTAGGAGGTGGGCTACGGATACTGAGTGGAATGATCCGGCCCTCCATAGTCAGTTCTGTCAGGGATTATCTGAGAGGCTGAAGGACGCTTTGGCCTTTCTTGAGAATCCTGAGTCTTTGGAAGCCGCTATGCCTGAGAGAGAGATCTAAGGGCCCACTCTCACAGGACGTTCTATTACATAACGTACCGTCTTGCTCTGACACTTTGGGTGAAGAGACTCCTGAGTTTATACCTGGGGATGAACCCATGCAATTAGGGGGAGCGACTCCTGGATCTTCTTGCAAAAGTAGTAGTCTTAAGTAGTGATGGACGAACATCTGCCGGGACAGTTCGCGAACGCGATCAAATGTTCGCGAACCGCAAGTTCGCGGCGGGTCCCATTCATTTTAATGGCAGTCGAACCTGAAAAACCTTCAGCTCATATTTGCAGCCAAGAAATAATTACTAGAAGTGCACAAATAGTCCCACAACATAGACAGTGACATACCAGATGTATTATTCGAATTAGCGATCTCCATTCATTATTTTTTTCAATGTGAAATATCGGCAATATAATTTTCGAGTACTCGCATGCGCAAATGCACTACACAGTACCCAACTGCACTATAAAGAAAGTATATTGGTATATAACACCACGCTTCAATCAGTTTTTTTTTTGGGGGGGGGGGGACTGGTATATCACACCAGTAAAAATTATTTGTTCCAATAATGCTTGTCCCTCTATATACCTGCAGTATCGCAGCAGAACCGCACACAACTGCCGCACAATACAAATGCACTATAATATATTTTCTAACATAGAAAGTATATTATAACATTGTACAAGGAAGGCAATCCATTAGAATATACATAAAGATAAAACGTAACCTTTAATAATTTTACTATGAGGGTCCATTCACACAGATCCGCAAAACACGACACCGGCAATGTGCATTCCGCAATTTGTGGATCGCACATCGCCGGCACTATAATAGAAAATGCTTCATCTTGTCTGCACTTGCGGACAAGAATAGGACATGTTCTATTTTTTGTGCAAACGGAAGCACAGATGCGGAAGTGCGGATCCGCAAATGCGGATGTGGATCCGCAAATGCAGATGCGGACAGCACATTCCGGCCCCATTGAAACTGAATGGGTCTGCACCCGTTCCGCAAATTTGCCGAACGGATGGGGACCCATTTTGCGGACGTGTGAATGGAAAAGATATCCCTCAAAATGAAAATAAATTAAAATGATTAAAGTTAAGCAAAAAGCATAGATGTGGTAGGCAATAACAAGTGCTCGGCGGCACTAAATCAGGTGCTCAGCGCCACCAAATCAGAAACATATGTCCTACCACAATCCGGGAATTTCCAGTGCACATCCATGAATACCGGAGGGAAAGCAAAAAACATCTATCCCTGGGCTAGATGATGATGTGGTATTGAAGGACAGGGTGGGCAAAGAACTGTCTCTGATATTGCCCTACAGGGGAGTGCTATTCTGGCCCTGATAGCCTAACCACAGACCACCTGATAAGAGCGACCCCATCCAGAACTTTACCCTATATAAAAATGGCCCTAGTAAGCCCCTAGCCCCTGACTTCCAGGTGATCAATATATAGATCTATGTGTTTTTGACTCATTATAAAAGTATATTATAAATATATCGCACCCCTCTGTGTATCACACATATCGATAGCACACCTATACTAGTCCTTAAAATGACTTTTGTGGCCCTATTAGCTAGCGTTTGGTGTCCCTAACAGTCTGTCCCTGCTCCACACAGCAACCTCTCTCTACACTGGCAAAACACTGAATGTAAAATGGCGGCCAGATCAGGTTTATTTATAAGGTAGGGGGTATGTCCATGTGCTGAAATGTCTCAATTGGCTGTCCTGTACCACCTGATGGATGTGTCATGGGTCAAAGTTCTTTACAATGTAAAAGAATATGGCGGGCACGAATTTCTCCATATGTTCGGCGAATCGCGAACACGCAAAGTTTGCAGCGAAACAACCGCTGGGCTAACCGCAAGGCCATCTCTAGGCTTAAGCAGGGAGTATGTTTTTTCTGCGGTCAAAGGGGGGCATTTTATCAATGCATTCAGCGGCAAAAAGAAAAAAAAAGGGGATGTCTAAATCCCATCTGACTATCGTAGGCGTGAGCGGGGAGTCAGAGAATGTGCATTTGTCCTTTACTGGTAGTACCCGATTTCTCCTGACTGTTGAGGTGGCGCTAGAGTAAAAAACTGTGGAAATTGAAGTATTTATCAACAGCGGGACCAGGGTGAACCTGATTGATGCTCAGTTCATCCGTATGCACGGGTTGTCACCAAGTACATTAAGAAAAAACATTCCCGTATTTGCTATTGATTCTGCACCTCTTGCTCAGAGGTGTTTGTCGCAAGTGGTGCATGATATCAGATTAAGAGTGGGTGACTTTCATCAAGAATGCATCTCGTGTTTTGTTTTGGATGGTCTCCCTGCACCTATGGTTCTGGGTTTACCGTGGCTTAGCAAGCACAATCCTAACTATCGATTGGCAAGCTAGGCAAATTCTGGATTGGGGGGACTATTGCATTGATAATTGTCTCTGTACATCTTTTTCCGCTGTTACTACTAAGGCTGCACTGTCATTTATATCTGAGTTTGCCGATGTATTTTCCGAGAGTGGATGTCAGGATTTACCTCCCTATAGGGAATATGATTGCCCTGTCAATCTTATTTACAGGGCAAAATTGCCTAAATCTAGGTTGGAGGTCTTCGGCCATGTCTGGATTTCCAGGAACTTATTCAGATTACTATCCGTGATCCTTACCCTCTTCCTTCGATTCCCGATTTGTTTAACCAGATTATTGGTGCCAAGGTGTTCTCCAAGTTGGACTTAAGGGGGCAATATAGTCTTGTTAGGATCAAGGAAAGAGATGAATGGAAGACAGCATTTAATACCCCCGAGTGGCACTTTGAGAACCTGCCTTTCGGGTTGACCAATACTCCGGCGGTCTTCCAAAATTTTGTGAATTACATTTTTCATCACCTGGTGGGGAGGTTTGTGGTCGTATATTTGGATGACCTTCTAATTTATTCTCCAGACATGGAAACACATCAGGATCATGTGAGACAGATGTTACAGATCCTAAGGGACAATAAATTGTTTGCAAAATTAGAGGAGTGTGTTTTTGCAGTACACAAGGTGCAGTTTTTGGGCTACCTGCTGTCATCTTCAGGTTTTCGATTGAATTCTGAGAAAGTCCATGCTGTGTTGGACTGGGACCGACCCGAAAATCTTAAGGCTCTTATGCCGTTTTTAGGGTTCACCAACTATTACAGAAAATGTATTCAGAATTATTGAACAATAGTAAAACCCTTAACGGACATGACTAAGAAAGGGACTGATGTCTCTGTACCATGTGCATTTTTTTCGGGAAAAAAAACTCTACCCCGCAGAGAAAAATTATTATGTGGGTAACAGAGTGTTACTGGCCATTAACCCCTTAAGGACGCAGGGCGTATCGGTACGCCCTATTTCCCGAGTCCTTAAGGACTCAGGGCGTACCGGTACGTCCTAACTTGAAATCGGCATTCCGGCGCCCCAGGGGTTAATCGGAACGGGATTTCGGCTGAATCAGCCGGCATCCCGTAACAATGCAGGGGGGGGGTCATTTGACCCCCCCGCATCGACGATCGCAGAAAACCGCAGGTCAATTCAGACCTGCGGTTTTCTGCGTTTCCGGTCCATTCGGGTGTCCTGTGACCCGATGAACCGGAAAAAGACTGCGATCGGTGGCGTAATTATACACCACCTATCGCAGTCCGAGGATTTGAAGAGGCGGTGCTGGCCCTGGTGCTGATGCCTGCTGTCCAGGGTGCTGATTGGTGCAGGGGAGAGAGGCGCGAGATTCAAACTTCCTGCGCTCCTCTCTCCCCTCCTCTTCCTGTCCAGCACCCTGACCGTGCAGCACCGTCCAGAACGAGCTCCTGTGTCCCCCCAATCGGCATCCATCACCCTCCTGCACCCATCGCCACCCAGGTAGGTTAGGGTCAGTGAGGGAGAGGCACCGTTAGGCAGGGAAAGAAGGGAAAAGTTAGTTAGGAAAAAAAACAAAACACTTATTTCCAAACTTTCTTTGATCCATCCATCAGACCCCAGATCCCCCCCTGCCACTTGCCCCCCCCCACCAGACACCCACCCCACCCCCCTTCCCCACCACCAGACTCCCACCACCAGCCCCCCCCCCTCCCCTGACCACCAGCCCCCTTACTACCACTTTTTTTTTTTCTGCGTGCGCTGACTGGCCGGCACTTTTTAGCGTCCGTCCAGTGTTAGCGCATCGCCCGCCCCACCACCCCACCGACCGCTGATCAGCGTTGTACCGCTGATCAGCAAGTTTGAACTTTTTTTTTCCTAACACCCGTTGCCCCCACACACACGCACATATAATAAAGGTTTCCACACACGCACACATACACGCACACACACCCATGGCCAGCCGGATGTTCTCGGCCGAGGAGGCATACGCCCAGATTGCCTCCGACTCTGAGAGCCCCAGTGAGGATGAGGATGACCCCACGTTCCTTTTATCATCCGCATCCTCCTCATCATCATCTGATGACGATGAGCCACCAAGGCGGCGGAGCCAGGGGCCCCACATGCTAGGGATCCTGTGGCCCACCCTAGTACGAGCCGCCCTGGGGTTCGTACTGGTTTCCCGGCCCACCAAATAAGTCCACCGGAGCCCCCTGCCGATGAACTTAGCTGGTGTCCCCCAGTGGACTTTGAGCCTGAGATTCCGGATTTTGCTGGCAATCCTGGAATCCAGATTCCCACAGTGGGGTTTACTGAAATAGACTATTTTAGTTTTTTTTTCAGTAACCCACTGGTGAATCTGATGGTGGAGCAGACGAATCTGTACGCCCAACAGTTCGTCGCTCAAAACCCAGGCTCATTTTTGGCTAGACCCGGTGGCTGGACGCCGGTCAGTGCAGCCGAGATGAGGACATTTTGGGGCCTCAAGCTGCATATGGGTCTAGTCCAAAAACCCAGTGTCAGGCAATACTGGAGTGGGGACGTCCTATACCAGACCCCACTGTACAGTATGGTCATGACACGTCCCCGGTTTGAGGCCATCCGGAAATGTCTGCATTATTCCGATAATGCAGCATGTCCACCCCAAGGTGATCCTGCCTATGACCGGCTGTATAAGATACGGCCGGTCATCGATCACTTTGGGGCCACATTTCAGCAGGCCTACGTACCTGGAAGGGAGGTCGCGGTTGATTAGTCTCTCGTTGCGTCCAAGGGGAGACTCAGTTTCCGCCAATATATTCCCACAAAGCGGGCGAGGTATGGCGTGAAGCTATACAAAATTTGTGAGAGTACCTCAGGGTACACTTACAAATTTCGTGTGTACGAGGGGCGAGATTCCCGGATTCAACCCCCAGAATGTCCCCCCACTCTGGGTGTTACCGGGAAACTCGTGTGGGACCTTATGTACCCACTGCTGGATAAGGGTTACCACTTGTACGTGGACAACTTTTATACCAGCATTCCCTTGTTCAGGTCCCTTGCCGCCAGATCCACGTTCGCTTGTGGGACCGTGCGGAAAAATCAAACGCGGCCTCCCTGCCTACCCCCTCCAGGTACCTATCCCCAGGGGTGAGACCCGTGCACTTACCAGTGGAAACCTGTTGCTGGTCAGGTATAAGGACAAGAGGGATGTCCTTATGCTGTCCACAATCCACGGTAACAGCACCACCCCTGTCCCTGTGCGAGGTACCGCGGCAACGGTCCTCAAGCCCGATTGTATCGTCGACTACAATCGGTATATGGAGGAGTTGATCTCTCTGATCAAGTCCTCACGCCATATAACGCCATGCGCAAAACCCGGGCATGGTACAAAAAGTTGCGGTCTACTTGGTGCAGGTTGCCATGTACAACTCTTTTGTACTATCCGAAGCGCTGGCAGCACAGGGACATTCCTCCAATTCTATGAGGCAGTCCTCAAGGACCTGATCTTTTCGGACCGGGAAAGAGCAGGCCGGAGTACCTCGGGAATTGGAGGCGACTTTTGCCCAAACGCCTCGGATGAACGGTGTTAAAAATATAAAATAAAAATGGTGCCAAAACACCCATTTTTGGGCAAAATTTCCATTTGAATCCTTTTTGCCGGTAATAAAGCAAGGGTTAACCTCCAAACAAAACTCAATATTTATGGCCCTGATTCTGTAGTTTGCAGAAACACCCCATATGTGGTCGTAAATGGCTATATAGCCGCACGGCAGGGCATAGAACGAAGGGAACTCCATATGGTTTCTAGAAGGCAGATTTTGATGGACAGTTTTTTTTTTTGACACCATGTCCCATTAGAAGCCCCCCCTGATGTAGCCTAGACTAGAAACTCCAAAAAAGTGACCCCATCTAAGAAACTACACCCCTCAAGGTATTCAAAAGTTACTTTACAAACTATGTTAACCCTTTAGGTGTTCCACAAAACTAAATAGCGAATGTCGAAACAATTTTAGAATTTTTTTTTTGTTACATTGCCTCAAAAAAGAGTAATATAGAGCAACCAAAAATCATATTTACCCTAAAATAGTCCCAAAAACAACAACCACCTTATCTCGTAGTTTCCTAGATGGGGTCACTTTTGTGGAGTTTCTACTCTAGGGGTGCATCAGGGGGCTTGAAAGGGTACATGGTGTAAATAAACCAGTCCAGCAAAATCTGCCTTCCAAAAACCATATGACGTTCCCCTTCTTCTATGTCCTGCCGTTTAGCCAAATAGTAGTTTACGACCACATATGGGGTGTTTCTGCAAACTACAGAATTGGGGCAACCCATTTTGAGTTTTGTTTGGCAGTTAACCCTTGTTTTACTCCTGGTAAAAATTGATTATATTGGAAAATTTTCCAAAAAATTGAAATTTCAAAATTGTTTCTCCATCTGCCATCAACTCTTGTGGAACACCTAAAGGGTTAACAAAGTTTGTAAACCCAGTTTTGAATACCTTGAGGGGTGTACTTTCTTAGATGGAGTCACTTTTTTGAAATTTCTATTCTAGGGGTGCAACAGGGGGCTTCAAATGGGACATGGTATAAACAAAACCAGTCCTGCAAAATCTGCCTTCCAAACCCATATGGTGTTCCCCTCCTTCTATGTGCTCCCGTTCGGCCAAACAGTAGTTTACGACCACATATGGGGTGTTTCTGCAAACTACAGAATCGGGGCAACCCATTTTGAGTTTTGTTTGGCAGTTAACCCTTGTTTTACTACTGGAAAAAATTGATTATATTGGAAAATTTTCCAAAAAATAGAAATGTCAAAATTGTTTCTCCATCTGCCATCAACTCTTGTGGAACACCTAAAGGGTTAACAAAGTTTGTAAACCCAGTTTTGAATACCTTGAGGGGTGTACTTTCTTAGATGGAGTCACTTTTTTGAAATTTCTATTCTAGGGGTGCAACAGGGGGCTTCAAATGGGACATGGTATAAACAAAACCAGTCCGGCAAAATCTGCCTTCCAAAACCCATATGGTATTCCCCTCCTTCTATGTGCTCCCGTTTGGCCAAACAGTAGTTTACGACCACATATGGGGTGTTTCTGCAAACTACAGAATCGGGGCAACCCATTTTGAGTTTTGTTAGGCAGTTAACCCTTGTTTTACTACTGGAAAAAATTGATTATATTGGAAAATTTTCCAAAAAATAGAAATTTCAAAATTGTTTCTCCATCTGCCATTAACTCTTGTGGAAGACCTAAAGGGTTAATAAAGTTTGAAAAAACAGTTTTGAATACCTTGAGGGGTGTAGTTTGTAGAATGGGGTCATTTTTGGGAGGTTTCTATTATCTAAGCCTCACAATATGACTTCAAACCTGAACTGGTCCATAAAAAGTGGGATTTTGAAGATTTCTGAAAATTTAAAAATTTGCTTCTAAACTTCTAAGCCTTGTAACATCCCCAAAAAATAAAATATCATTCCCAAAATGCTACAAACATGAAGTAGACATATGGGGAATGTAAAGTCATCACAATTTTTGGGGGTATTACTATGTATTACAGAGGTAGAGAAACAGAAACTTTGAAATTTGCTAATTTTTCAAAATTTTCTGTAAAAATTGTATTTTTTTTATGCAAAAAAATTTACTTTTTTGACCCAATTTTAGCAGTGTCATGAAGTACAATATGTGACGAAAAAACAATCTCAGAACGGCCTGGGTAAGTCAAAGCGTTTTAAAGTTATCAGCACTTAAAGTGACATTGGTCAGATTTGCAAAAAATGGCCAAGTCCTTAAGGTGAAATAGGGCTGAGTCCTTAAGGGGTTAAATTGGCTTTTGAGGAATGGCGGCATTAATTGGAAGGGACGATCCATCCGATCACGGTATTCACTGATCACAAAAATCTGGCTTATCTGGAGTCGGCAAAACGACTGAACGGAGACAAGCCAGATGGTCCCTGTTTTTCACCAGATTCAATTTCACTGTTGCCTATCCTCCTGGGGTTAAGAATGTCAAGGCGGATGCCTTGTCACGTAGTTTTCCTGGAGGTAGTGATTTTGAAAAACCAAATCCCACACTGTCTGAAGGGGTGGTGATATCCGCTCTCTACCCTGACCTTTAGGTGAAGGTGTTAGAGGCTCAGGGAGATGCACCAGATTCATGTCCCTCTGGGAATTGTGTTACAAGGTGTTTGAGGAACATCATTGTATGGTTCTTACGGGACACCCTGGAAACAGGTCCACTGCCAACCTCATATCTCGTAGATTCTAGTGGACGGGGTGGCGTAAGTGTGTGAAGGACTATGTGTCAGCCTGCACTACCTGTGCACGTGCTAAGGTGATGCATACTCGACCTTCTGTATGTTTACTTCCGTTACCTATCCCGTCCAGACCATGGACTCATACAGTACAGACCAAAAGTTTGGACACCTTCTCATTCAAAGAGTTTTCTTTATTTTCATGACTATGAAAATTGTAGATTCACACTGAAGGCATCAAAACTATGAATTAACACATGTGGAATTATATACATAACAAACAAGTGTGAAACAACTGAAAATATGTCATATTCTAGGTTCTTCAAAGTAGCCACCTTTTGCTTTAATTACCGATTTGCACACTCTTGGCATTCTCTTGATGAGATTCAAGAGGTAGACCCCTGAAATGGTTTTCACTTCACAGGTGTGCCCTGTCAGGTTTAATAAGTGGGATTATTTGCCTTATAAATGGGGTTGGGACCATCAGTTGCGTTGAGGAGAAGTCAGGTGTATACACAGCTGATAGTCCTACTGAATAGACTGTTAGAGTTTGTATTATGGCAAGAAAAAAGCAGCTAAGTAAAGAAAAACGAGTGGCCATCATTACTTTAAGAAATGAAGGTCAGTCAGTGAGCCGAAAAATTGGGAAAACTTTGAAAGTAAGGGCTATTTGACCATGAAGGAGAGTGATGGGGTGCTGCGCCAGATGATCTGGCCTCCACAGTCACCGGACCTGAACCCAATCGAGATGGTTTGGGGTGAGCTGGACCGCAGGCAAAAGGGCCAACAAGTGCTAAGCATCTCTGGGAACTCCTTCAAGACTGTTGGAAGACCATTTCAGGGGACTACCTCTTGAAGCTCATCAAGAGAATGCCAAGAGTGTGCAAAGCAGTAATCAAAGCAAAAGGTGGCTACTTTGAATAACCTAGAATATGACATATTTTCAGTTGTTTTACACTTGTTTGTTGTGTATATAATTCCACATGTGTTAATTCATAGTTTTGATGCCTTCATAGTCATGAAAATAAAGAAAACTCTTTGAATGAGAAGGTGTGTCCAAACTTTTGGTCTGTACTGTATATCCATGGATTTTATCACTGATCTACCTAATTCTTCAGGAAAGACAGTTATTCTGGTGGTAGTTGATCGCTTTAGCAAAATGATACACTTTATTGCATTACCAGGCCTACCTAATGCTAAAACTCTTGCACAAGTATTTGTTGACAACATTGTGAAACTCCATGGCATTCCCTCTGACGTGGTCTTAGATTGTGGGACTCAGTTTGTTTCCAGATTCTGGAAGGCGCTCTGTACTCGACTGGGAATACAACTGTCCTTTTCTTCGGCTTTTCATCCTCAGTTGAACGGACAGACAGAGCGTAATAATCAGAGTCTGGAGACTTACTTGAGATGTTTTGTATCTGAGAACCAGGAGGAGTGGTTTTACTTTGTCTTTTGGTAGAGTTTGCCATAAACAATCGTAGTCAGGAGTCCACTGGTAAGTCGCCGTTTTTTGGGACATATGGGTTTGACCCGCAGTTTGGCACATTTATGGTTTTGATACTTCTGGTATCCCTGAGGAAGAACGTTTTTTGTCATCATTGTCATCGATATGGCAAAAAAATTCAAAATAACTTGAAGAATATAGGCAGCAAATATAAACGTGTGGCTGACAGGAAACGTATAAAGGGTCCGGACCTAAGTGTGGGTGATTCTGTGTGGCTGTCCACAAGAAACATTAAGTTGAAGATGCCTTCCTGGAAGTTGGGTCCAAGGTTTATCGGACCACATAAGATCACGGGCATTATTAATCCTGTAGCTTTTAGTCTTGAACTTCCTCAGGCCCTGAAAATTCATAATGTGTTCCATAAGTCTTTGTTAAAGAGATATGTCACCTGTAGAAGGGGGGGGGGGGTACTGTCATGAACGTTTTTGTGACAGGTGCCAGGAGATCAGAAAGATTGGCAACACATTGATCTTACAAGTTCCTCGTGGATCAATTGGGGTTTGTGTTGTTTTGGTAATGGCTACACCCCTTGCTTCAGGTGTTGTGTGTGTATGGTCATTTGACCTTGCCTATTTACTTCTGTCTCTCCCTCTCAGGGGTGCGGTTTATAGATTCTTTCCCTGGACTTCAAGCTAGCTGTTTGTTGGATCTCTGCTGAGCTCCCTGGTGCTGCCGTTGTTCAACTTGAAGTTAAGTCTTGTCTTCCCTATTTGTGTTTTGTTTGTTATATCTCCCTGTCTTTTGGTATTAGGCCTGAGGTAGAGTCCTGTTGCCTCAGATTGGAAGGAATAGGTCATCTGTAGCCCTGTCACTATCTTCAGGGTCCTTCAGGGTGAGCCAGGCTCCTAGGTTCCAGCGGATGAACTTTCCTACATTGAGGTCTGTTCATTCTGATAGCAGTCAGAGCTGGGCTCTTAAGGTTTTATTAGGTGGTGACCTTCCCCCTTTCCTAGTTTTTAGGCCTGATACCTTCTCCCTTTCACTTGTGTTTGGTATTGAGTTTCCCTTCCACACCACGCCGTGACAGATACTCAGTTTGTGCGCCATTCTTCTCAGCAGGAGTGTAGCTATAGGGGAAGCATGGGAAGTGGCTGCTTTGGGGCACAACCTAAAAGATTTTATTGTCAGGGCCCCCTCAACAGTATTATAAAATTACATTATATACAGTGACAGTATACACAGTAACATGACATACAGTATATAGGTGTATGAAACAGACAGAGCGGCTGCCGGGCCTGGTCTGACAGAGCGATCTTGACTAGCCACAGGAGTGGGGGTTGCAAATAAATTTCTGGGGAGGGTGGCCCAGTCCAAAAATTTGCTGTGGGGCCCAGTCATTTCTAGTTACACCACTGCTTCTCAGTTACATCTTGCAGGTGTCTCTTAAGAGGAAATTTTGCCTGAAGAGATGGAAAACACATATGGTTGTATGGAAATGTAACTACAAAAGAGGACAATTACTTCTATTTATTAGTGAGTTTTCATGCTTATACTACCAGTAATATTACAAATAATTTAAAGCATAATTCAGGGGCGCGGCGAAAGGAAGTAAACACATAGCAGTCCCCCACCTTGATTACTGAGGGGTTCCAAAGCCCTATTTGCCACATAGGAGTCACCAGTAATATAAATGACATATGGTAGGTGGGGGGTTGGGGGGGTCCTAAAGATTAAAGATTTTGCAGAGTCTAGGAACTTCAAGTTACATCTTGGATTTGTTTTTGAAAACTTGCAGACACCTGACTGAGGCACCTGTGTAGACCTATCCAGCTTGCTTACCTCAACATGTACTTTGAAATGTGAAGATGACCTAGCATTTCTCCATTATCTCGTTGAAAATCTGAATGCTCAGTCATTACATGCTTAATATACCAGAGATAAGTTATTTGCTGAAAGGGTTAGTCATCTGACCTTCAAACTTTGTAGCTGTATTGGTCACCTGGGAGTGAATTGTGGCATTATGGTGACTCATAGGCATCGTTTCCTCAAAGACAAAAGTTGTGGGCAACTTAATCACGAGAATGGAGACCGCGTAGGAACTCTTGTGACCACACGGAGAGAAACATTGAGGCTTTGTTCAAGTTATGGCAATGCTATTATGAAACCCAAGCCTTATGGAAATAATCCTTCCTAATAGGTTTCTTAAACCAATCCTGAACATTTTTTGGATTGTGACAGGTATTATCCTGCTGAAAAAGGCCACTGGCAGTATTATGGTTTGTTTAAATGTAGAGGCAGTGGCACCAGTAACAAATGTGAAAAAATTCAGCAAAGACCACATATCGTTATATCTGCAGCCCATGCTCGCCGCCACTTTACTCACCTTCCTGCTGCTTCTTTGGTGGTCTGGACCTGCCAGAACCTTAAGGCAGGTTCGGCCACTGGAGTCATGTGCTACATTCTCCCTGGCACAGCGTGTGTTTGCTGGCCTGGCTCCTTCCTTCTGCCTGTAAGGTGTGAGCTAAAGCCAGCTCTTTAAGGGCCAGTGCACACATCCTAATTTTCACCAGCCAGTGGTTGGCAACCCTGGGGTACTTCAGGCACCTTCCAAAGTGGGAGGGTGCCTGAGTAATAGGTTACCTAGCTTTCCAGTTGCTGTAAAAGTTGGCAGTATCTGTGTGTCTGCCCATTTCCTGAATTTTGATGCTCTGCTACCTGACCTGTGACTATGTTGTAGATATGAGACTGATAGATCTGAAGACATTACAAGCTTGCGCTGGCATCCAGGATCACTCCCCACTTATCTATAGTTTACATTCCTTAGCTATGCTAATTGCGCAGAAGTGAATTATTTTTTTTTGTATAATGACCAATGGAACAATGCCACGAGCAAATTCTTTAAAGGTAGTTTTCATTAAAAAAAATATATATATTTTAACAAGTTCCTGCAGCATGCCCTGAAATAGAACATTCATACTAACCTGCACCACGCTGCTCCAGTGGTGACCGACTGAATGTAAACAGTGTCGGGAATGAAAGATGGAGAGAGCGGTAAGTACTGCGAAGGACAGAATAACATGGAGCAGGCAAAGAATGAATCTTCAGTTTCAGGGACCATGCTACAGAAATTTGTTAAAAAAAAAATATTTACCAGAAAACCCTTTTAACACCTCTGAGTTGCGAGGTGAGGCATCCATGGATTAAATCGTTTTACAAGCACATCTCCGTGCTCGATTGGATTGAAATTCTGGAATCTGGAGGCCAAGTCTACATTCTGATTTCTTTAGTTTACTTATTTTTTGTCCATGCACTTCAAACCATTATCTAATTTTGCAATGTGGAAGGGCACATTAACCTACTGAAAGAGGGCATCGCAATTAGTGAATACTGGTGCAGTGAAGGGGTGTACTTGGCGTTCAACAATCTAGTTGTGTCTAGTAAAGTGTCAAACTAACATCCCACATGAATACCAGGACTTAGGCCTCTTGCACACGGACCGTAAGGCTTTTTCAGTATTGGTGCGGTCCGCAAAAAAATACGGATGATGTCCGTGTGCATTCCGTTTTTTGAGGAACAGAACAGCTGGCCCCTGATAGAACCAGTACTATCCTTGTCCATTAAGAGGACAATAATAGGACATGTTCTATCTTTGACAGAAAAACAAAAAACGGAAGGCATACGGAATACCTTCTGTTTTTTTTTTTTTGCGGATCCATTGAAATGAATGGTTCCGTATAGGAAAGCAAAAAACGGAACATAAACGGAAAAAAAAACCTTTGCATGCAAGAGGCCTTTAAGGCATTGATGACTAAAAGGGCCCTTTCACGGGCTGAGAAACCTTCAGATAATCATTAAGGAGTGTTCATAGGAACGCTCTTTAGCAATTTTCTAGTGGTGTAAATGTGCGGCCGATAACCTGAACTTGTCAATATGGGGACAAGCGATTACCATTACCGACCACTCCGTCCTCTCACCGTTTGGCACGACCTTGTAAAGGTGATTGACATCCTCTGTCTCCTCCGTGCCCATCAAATCCCACGCCTGCGCCGTCCATTTTAGTATTAGCGCAGTGAGTGAAGGATGCTCGCCTGCTTCCGTCCTTCACTCACTGCGCCTAATACTAAATGGACGGCGCAGGCGTGGGATTTGCGAGGCACGGAGGAGACAGAGGATGTCAATCACCTTTACAAGGGCGTGCCCAAACGGTGAGAGGACCGAGCCTTTAGGTGCTGCAGCAACGCCCCACTAACACTAGAGGCTCATTTGCATATTATAAATGTCATTATTTAGCGTGAACGGCGCAGGCAGGGAGATATAAGTCAGACAGTTATGTTCTGCTGACATTAGCACATCGCTGATGTTAGACAGCTACATAACGATTTTTCTGATGACAGAAACCCTTTAACCTACCAACTAATCTACCAGTGCAACGGGCCCTCTAACTATCTAGTTGGCTGTCGGAGCCTAACCTATCACTACCATTGAACTATATACTGATCCCTAACTACAATTACTAGCTAGATTGTGAATATATAAGTAACACAGAGCAGAAAGTACTGGCTCCGTGCGAGGGAGACAGAGAGAAGCAGGTGGCAATCTATTCTTCTACACTCCAGCCTCACTATAGATACTGGAAGCTCTGCTTATCTATCCCTCCTAATTTATAAAGATTACACATGCTACTTGCCTTACTTCTGGAGACATACGATGTGTCCTCACTGCAGCTCTTGTCCCTCATGGCTCTGACTCACTGGGGGTCATTTATCAAACTGGTGTAAAGTAGATATACTATAACAACAGTGGTGGCTCACTTCTGATTAGCTCTGGTGTGGTTGCTTCTAGCCAAAAAGAGGGATCACCCCTACCCTTTAAAAACAAGTTGTACAATATAAGGCTAAGATGGGCGAGCACTCATTCCCATACGTTTTTCTCCTATCAAAGTCAATACACATATTTTCCTCTATTCATAATAATATATATTCTTCTTCTATCAAGGTGTCAACATATATCCCTTCTCCTACAATGTTAATATACATTTTCCTTATGAATATCATTATATAGTTAAATTTAAATGTCGGATATACTTTATATATTTTTTATATATATGTTTATATATATACATCCCATCTTTTTTCTTTTTATCATTTTTTACATGTTTTAGTTACACTCACCTAAAGAATATTAGGAACACTGTTCTATTTCTCACTAATGCAATTATCTAGTCAACCAATCACATGGCAGTTGCTTCAATGCATTTAGGGGGGTGGTCCTGCGTCAAGACAATTCCTGAACTCCAACTGAATGTCAGAATGGGAAAGAAAGGTGATTTAAGCAATTTTGAGCGTGGCATGGTCTGTTTGGTGCCAGACGGGCCGGTCTGAGTATTTCACAATCTGCTCAGTTATGGGATTTTCACGCACAAACATTTCTAGGGTTTACAAAGAATGGTGTGAAAAGGGAAAAAAACATCCAGTAATGCGGCAGTCCTGTGGGCAAAAATGCCTTGTGGATGCTAGAGGTCAGAGGAGAATGGGGCCCGACTGATTCAAGCTGATAGAAGAGCAGTTGACTGAAATAACCCACTCGTTACAACCGAGGTATGCAAGCAAAGCATTGTGAAGCCACAACACGCACAACCTTGAGGCGGATGGGTACACAACAGCAGAAGAACCCACGGGTACACTCATCTCCATACAAATAGGAAAAAGAGGCTTACAATTTGCACGAGCTCACCAAAATTGGACTGTTGAAGACTGGAAAATGTTGCTGGTTTGATGAGTCTCGATTTCTGTTGAGACATTCAAATGGTAGAGTCCGAATTTGGCGTAAACAGAATGAGAACATGTATCCATCCTCTGATGGCTACTTCCAGCAGGATAATGCACCATGTCACAAAGCTCAAATCATTTCAAATTGGTTTCTTGAACATGACAATGAGTTCACTGTACTAAAAATGGCCCCCCACAGTCACCAGATCTCAACCCAATAGAGCATCTTTGGATGTGGTGGAACGGGAGCTTCGTTGCCCTGGATGTGCAACCCTCAATCTCCATCAACTGCAAGATGCTATCCTATCATATGGGCCAACTTTCTAAAGAATGCTCTCAGCACTTGTTGAATCAATGCCACCGTAGAATTTAAGGCAGTTTGAAGGCAAAAGGGGGTCCAACACCGTATTAGTATGGTGTTCCTAATAATCTTAAGGTGAGTGTATGTCATACATGTAGTGTATACTTGGAATGTATTATGAGAGTATGGTGATTGTACTGATGCAAATTCACGGTTATTGACCCAAAAGCAAGTATGGATTGAAATTTCACTACATACTGTAGTGTATCATGACATAAGAAACACTTGGACAAAAAAAACGCACTTATAAAAAAAAACGCAAGAAAACGCACCAGATCATGCATTTACTTTGGAAACTGATGAGAGTGTGGAGAATCCGGTTTCTGTATTTTTGACTTAATTGGAGTCAATATAAAATAAGGAGGCATGGCGGGCAACACCTAACCACTGAGGAAGGGATAGTGTAACATTCGAAAGCGTCTGGTCGGAAGGTGGGCGCACCCGCTACAAAGTCCTCCAAGAGATTTGCATGGCCATGCAGAAACAACTTTAGAAGAAATTAAATCTCTCATAACCCTCCGCTCGAATACTAAACAAATGGCAACCAAGGCAATAGGGAGACAACGCGCCGGAAACCCAGCGTTATTCTCGCGTGATCTGAGGTGCTCTGGCTCGAGTGAGTGCGACGCGAGACGCCAATCACACTTTGCGCCGCTCGCCCTCGCCAAGGCATCAGGGACGACCCAAATATAAGGAGGAGGTAAGAGAATAACTCGATATTAGAGTGTCTATATGCACAAGTAGGACTATATTAAGACACTAAACTCCATAAAAGGCTCTATGGTCGTTGTACATACGGTATGTGCATTACGATATATCTCACCCAAGAAGTACGCAGGTGCAAGAGCGGACCATATAGGTGCTTTCACAAAAAAAAAAACTCAAGGATACTCTTATAGGCCCTCATGGTATTATTTTTATAAGAACTTAAGGAACAACATGATTATATGAATCTACGTTGGGACTATTAGCTGTTTTGAGTCAGGACATTAATTGCCCCTGAAAACCGTCTGATTACCGTCTGATTACAATCTGCTACTACCCAGGACAATCGTACTATTGTCTGATCCTTTCAACATTTTATGTGCTTTTATTTGAATATATATTTTTTTTTTTATCACCTATTAATGCTAAATGTATGAGTGCTCGCCCATCTTAGCCTTATGGTGTAAAGTAGAACTGGCTTAGTTGCCCACAGCAACCAATCAGATTCCACCTTTCATTTTTCAAAGGAGCTGTCCAAAATGAAAAATAGGATCTGATGGTTGCTATGGGCAACTAAGCCAGTTCTACTTTACACCAGTTTGATAATGCCCCCCACTGTATTTACAAAAACAAACTTGTACTGAATCTGGGGTTTCTGAAGCAGAGCAGCGAGGGGCAAAGAGGCCAAACACACTACATTGCAGCAGTATTAGGGTACTTTCACACTTGCGGGAGAGGATTCTGGCAGGCAGTTCCGTCGCTGGAACTTCCTGCCGGATCATCAAAACGTATGCAACTGATGGTATTTGTCAGACGGACAGGCCCCTTTGCGCTTGCTTACCAAGCCCCTCCTCTTTCACCCCTCTGGCCCGCCCTTGTTTATATGATTACCTCATCCTCTCTGTCTGAAATCCTGTGTCCTCGCCGCTCCACACATTGCCGGCGCGGTGCGCACTGCATTGCCCATTACGGGCAGAGGAACAGGGACTTTCAATGGGCTATGCGCCAGCCTGCGCACCCGATCCAGCTGGCAGAGGCACGGGATTTCAGACAGAGGAGGAGGAGTTAATCATATTAAACAAGGGCGGGCCAGAGGGGGTGAAAGAGGAGCTGCGGCGCAGGAGAGGTGTGGATTTTTTTTTTATTTTAGTCATCTGAGATCTGATAGGGTTAAAGTCTGTTCTGAGATCCGATAGGGGTTAAAGTCTGATCTGAGGTCTGATAGGGTTAAATAAAGTCTGATCTGAGGTCTGACAGGGGTTAAATAAAGTCTGTGAGAAGATGGGGGGAGGGGGTGGAAATTGGCATTTGGCACTAGTATATTATAAAATGTAAATTATAAATTGACTACAAACTAAGGGCTGTATTAATTAATAATTTTACCGTACATTTATAATATACTAGTGCAATGCAAATTTCCACCACCTCAGATACTACCAACTAATATAATATATATTATAATATATAAATATGGTCTAATTATCGGCTATCGAATGAAAGTTTACAGATTATCGGCTCTAAAAAAATCTAATAATCGGTCGATCCTAATAGAAACCACCCAAAAAGACCCCCATTTTAGAAACTACACCCCTCAAGGTATTCAAATCTGATTTTGCAAACTTTGTTAACCCTTTAGGTGTTCCACAAGAATTAATGGAAAATGGAGATGAAATTTCTAAATTTTACTTTTTGGCAGATTTTCCATTTAATAAATTTTTGGCCACTAACAAAGCAAGGGTTAACAGCCAAACAAAACTCAATATTTATTGCCCTGATTCTGTAGTTTACAGAAACACCCCATATGTGGTCGTAAACTGCTGTAGGGCACACGGCAGGGCACAGAAGGAAAGGAACGCCATGTGGTTTTTGGAAAGCAGATATCACTGGGATAATTTTAGCTTCATGTCACATTTGAAGACCCCCTGATGCACCCCTCTAGAGTAGAAACTCCAAAAAATGACCCCATTTTAGAAATTAAACCCCTCAAGGTATACAAAACAGATTTTACAAACTTTGTTAACCCTTTGGGTGTTTCACAAGAATAAGTGGAAAATAGAGATGAAATTTCTGAATTTAAACTTTTTGGCAGATTTTCCATTTAAAGAGGACCTTTCACCGATTCTTACCCCTATGAAACTAAGTTATACATACATGTGGAGCGGCGCCGGGGATCTCTCTGCACTTACTTTATCCTCGGGCGCCGCTCCGTTCTCCTGCTATGTCCCTCGGTATCTCCGTTCCCTAAGTTATGGTAGGCGGAGTCTGCCCTACGCTGGCCAATCGCATTGCAGAGTCACAGCCTGGGAGAAAATAACCTCCCAGGCTGTGAGCTCTGCGCTGCTATTGGCCAGCGCTAGGGCAGACTCCACCTACCATAACTTAGGGACTGGTATCTCCGCCTACTATAACTTATGTGAGCGGAGATACCGGAGGGCATAGCAGGAGAAAGGAAGCGGCGCCCGGGGATTATAGTAAGTGCAGTGAGATCCCAGGGCGCCGACTCTACATATCTGTATAGTTAGTTCATAGGGTAAGAATCGGTGAAAGGTCCTCTTTAAATCCATTTTTTCAGTTACAAAGCAAGGGTTAACAGCTAAACAAAACTCAATATTTATGGCTCCCTGATTCTGTTAGTATACAGAAACACCCATATGTGGTCGTAAACTGCTTTACGGGCACACGGCATTGCGCAGAAGGAAAGGAACACCAACGGTTTTTGGAAGGCAGATTTTGCTGGACTTGTTTTTTTGACACCATCTCCCATTTGGAGTGCCCCTGATGCACCCTAGAGTAGAAATTTAAAAAAAGTGACCCCATTTTGGAAACTACGGGATAAGGGTGGCAGTTTTGTTGGTACTATTTTAGGGTACATATGATTTTTGGTTGCTCTATATTACACTTTTTGTGAGGCAAGGTAACAAGAAATAGCTGTTTTGGCACAGTTTTTATTTTTTGTTATTTACAACATTCATCTGACAGGTTAGATCATGTGGTATTTTTTATAGAGCAGGTTGTTACGGATGCGACAATCAATACCAAATATGACTACTTTTTTGGTTGTTTGTTTCAGTTTTACATAAAGCATTTATGGAAAAAAATGAGTTTTTTAGTGTTTCCCACATTCTGAAAGCCACTAGTTTTATTTATTTTTTGGGGCGACTGTCTTGTGCAGGGGCTCAATTTTTTCGGGATGAGATGACCGTTTGATTGGTACTATTATAGGGTGCATAGGACATTTTGATCGCTTGCTATTACACTTTTTGTGATGTAAGGTGACAAATTTTTTTTTTACGGTATTCACTTGAGGGGTTAGGTCATGTGTTATTATTATAGAGAGGTTATTATGGACGCGGTGATACCCTAATATGTCTACTTTTTTATTTATGTAAGTTTTACACAATAATTTCATTTTTGAAACAAAAAAAAAATCATGTTTTAGTGTCTCCATAGTCTGAGAGCCATAGTTTTTTCAGTATTTGGTGATTGTCTTAGATTTTTGCGTGGATGAGATGGTTTGATTGGCACTATTTTGGGGTGCATATGACTTTTTTATCGCTTAATATTACACTTTTTGTGATGTAAGGTGACAAAAAAAATTGCTTTTTTGACACCGTTGTTGTTTTTTCTTTTTTTATGGTGTCATATGAGGGGTTAGGTCATGTGGTTTATAGAGCAGGTTGTTACAGATGCGGCAATACTGAATACGTATACTTTTTTTTTATTTACTTACGTTTTACACAATAACAGCATTTTTGAAACAAAAAAAAAACTATGTTTTAGTGTCTCCATATTCTGACACAAACACAGAATATAGTGGCAAATCTGGGGGAGCTGCTCAACCCCTAACACTGTAGCGTGTTTTTCATTGGGGGAGCAGCCCCACCGCATGTGGACCGCAGCAAACGACCATCCCCAGCAAAAAAATGCATACGGTGGAGGATGTCGGCGCGGTCCACATGCACCACAAGGGCATCCTACACAAAACGGAGCATTGTGCGGATGAAAATATAATCATATAAATCACAGAAAAAAATGCACCAAACGGATATGCCACTGACTATACTGGCTAGTCATAATGCAGATATTAAAAGCTGAGACTTTTGCCAATATATTCCTGTCAGGAAAATATCGGAGCCCATCATGCATTAGTGTCTCCATATTCTGAGCCAAAGTTTTTTTTTATTTTTTGGGCGATTGTCTTAGGTAGGGGCTAATTTTTTGCGGGATGAGGTGATGGTTAGATTGGTACTATTTTGGCGGCTATATGCCTTTTTGATCTGCTTGGTGTTGCACTTTTAGTGATGTAATGTGATCAAAAATGGTTTATTTAGCACAGTTTTTATTAATTTTTTTGACTGTGTTCACCTGAAGGGTTAGTGTACTTTCTCTCCCCCCTATTTTTTACAATTTTTTTCCCTTTATTTTGGCAAAAGGATATATATATATTTTTTTTACTTGAAACTTTTTTTTTTTGGGGGGGGGGGAAACTTTATTTTTGTAACTTTTGGGGGTCTGATCCCCTTAACAATGCATGACAATACCTGTATTGTCATGTATTGGCTGTAAGTGTATTACAGACTGTAATACGCTTACAGCCTTCCTGCCTATGAGATCCAGGGGGCTGGATCTCACAGGCTCTCCCGGAAGGCAGCCATGATGCCTAAGGAAGGCATCGTGCTGCCTTCCATGCCATCGGGTCACCGTCACAGCAGCACGGGGATCCGATGGCAGCTCCGATACCCGGAAGGACATCGCATGTGCCACGGTCAGCGCTGACCGCGGCACATCAAGGATTAATGCGCCGGCATCGGGGATTTCACCGATGCCGGCGCATGCAGCACGGGTCCGGCTATCAGTGACTGCCGGACCCCTGCATCTCCTGCACCCGCTCGATCACAGCGCCGTACATGTACAGCTTTGGTCCTTAAGTCAGGGACATCTGAGCTGTACATGTACGGTGCAGGTCCTCTACGGGTTAATATATATTTATATATAATAATTTCTTACACTGGGGTCCTGGATTCGAACCCGTGTTTGCGTGGGTTTCCTCCCAAAGACATAATGATAGGGACCTTAGATGTGAGCCCCATTGGGGACAGTTGGGTGCAAATATCTGTAAAGCGCTGCGGAATAAGTGCATAAAATAAATCTATAAAATATCAGTTAAAACATACAAATTCTTTTTTACAATAAGTAAATTTCATAAGTCCCAAAACATAAAATACTAACTTGGTATCGTCAGAAGGGTAAACACCTGCACAGCACGAATCATGAAGGTCATATAAAAAAAAAAAAAATACATAAAATCTGAATAGGAAGTGCTTTTTCTGTGCTATATGCACACAATGTGTGATGGACTGTTTTTTTTTTTAACCGCCATCACATTGTCCATTTTAGGTTACTTTCACACCAGCGTTTTTGTTGGATCCGGCAGGGCTCAGCAAAAACGCTTCCGTTACTGATAATACAACGTCCTCAATCACCGTTAAGAAAGGATCCGGTTGTATTATCTGTAAAATAGCCAAGACGGATCCGTCATGAATCCATTGAAAGTCAATGGGGGACGGATCTGTTTTCTATTGTGGAAGAGAAAACGGATCCGCCACCATTGACTTGCATTGTGGGTCATGAATTGATGTTGCTCCCCCATTCATGTCGGAAGAAAAACTGTAGCATGCTCTCCGGTATGGGAACGCAACCAAACGGAACAGAATGCATCTCTGGTGCCCTCCGTTTCAGTTACGTTACGTTTTGTCCCTATTGACAATGAATGGGAACAAAACCTGAAGTGTTTTTCTGGTATTCAGACCCCATGACGGATCTCAATACCGGAAAATATTAACGCTAGTGTGAAAGTTGCCTTAACACCAATGGTAGTCTACGGGGCTATTCACACAGCCAGTGGATAATGGACGTGAAAATGACTGTTTTTCACTGACTGACTGCCCGCACACAATCGAATGGGTCAGTTTTTTACATCAGTTTCACAGAAGGGCAAGAGTGGAAAAAAGTCAGTTAAAAATGGACAGTTACCCATTTTTAATGACTGTTTTTCGTGTGCATGTAGCCTAATGCTAACATACACACGCCTCCAAATACAACTTGTCCAGCAAAAAAAAAAAAGAAAAAAGCCTGGTACAAAAATAAGGAACAAAAAAAAAGTTGGGATCCTTGAAGCCAAAACTGGCCCGGTCCTCAAGGGGTTAAAACTGTGCGTAGCCGCTCAAAGGCAGGACGCCCGGTGTGAGCTCGGCCATCACAGCACCCAACGTCACGTGACCCGCGTCGCCGCTCAATAACAGAATTTATGACACGGTTGTGACACAAAGGACACCCACCGATTGGACCTTTCTCCTACAGGACGCTCTGATTGGTCGGTTCTGCAGGTACATTCAGACCCCGCCTTTTCAGGGAGGAGTCTATGGGTTGAACTGAGCAGCGGCGCGCGAGGAGAGGCTGAAGTCCTGTCTTTATCAGTGTCCTGGTGGTAGTGCTGCTGCTGTTGCTGCTCCCCCCTGCCTGGTACGTACGAGGCACTGCTTCTGTGCAGTAATGTATGGATAATGCATAGAGCTCTCCAGCCATTTGTATTGTATTACTTGCCTCTTCTGTCTTTTTACTAGCTGCTTTGTTGAATTTTATTGCCATAGTAGTTGGGGGATGTGCACAACAATTTGGGGGAAGCTGTTTGTTTCTGTAGCAGTCCTAAAAATACTGGATCTGTCAATAGAGACCCCAGAAAATGGGTTGTTTTCTAAATACGGTGGATACTGCGAGCATTGATCTGTTATGCAAGTTATATAAAGTGCGTTAGGCACGCAAATTAAACAAAGCGCGTTCTACGTGATCAGCGCAGCTGCAGGGGAAGCTTGTCCACTGTTACATTATCAGTCATGTGACCCTCAAAGTATTACAAACCCCTCTCTCTGCCCAGGCATGTGGCCACTTCAGGGGGTGGGGTCACACTGACAGATCAAGGAATCACTGAGGACTGCATTCATGTCAGTCACATGCAGTGTAAAGCATGGGAGATCCAGTGTTGGGCCCCTTATGTAATCCATGGTGGACAGTTACTTTAAAGAACTTCCCTCTCTCTACTAGACACCCCTTCTGTTACTTGCACAGTTCCTAGACTTAAGAAGGAACCCTTAGAAAAAAAAAAAAAAAACTAAGCTATGTTGAAGCAGCTTTCAATTAAAGCATTTAAGATACACTCTGTTGCTTCAAATCAAGGAAACCCAAGGGGTTAAAATCCACACGCGGTAGAGACAGACACAGGTGGGTCAAAGACAATTTCTCTATTACAGTAAGTTTAAGCAGTTTATATATCTTCAGGGAGGGCATTCCTCCACTGAGGCCCATGCATTGTTTCATTGGCTAGAAAGTTAAGAAAAGAGATAACACTTGGCATCTGCACATTGTGCACTCTCTTACTTTGGTATGTGAACTAATGTAAACATCTGTGTGCCAGCGCCATATTGTAATGGCTTCTCACTAATATCAATACTGCATACGTCCAGGAGGAGCTTTTATAGGCACTGGAAATTTATATATATATATATATATATATATATATAATCGCTTGCTGTAGCACTGTCCAATCACATCAGAGAGCGTCACAGCTAGGGATTATTATTATTTTTTTTCTCCCTGGTTGTGACGCTCTCCAGTATGATTGGAAAGCGCTACAGCCAGGGAGAAGGAGACTCCCACAGAGAAAGACTCAGTCTCCACCTCATTGCTCCGATGCTCAGTATTTGCATACTGAGCAGCGTAGGAGCGCCATTTTAACAAAACAGGCTGGGTGGCTAGTACAGGTACTTATCTTAATTAATAAAATCCTTTGAAAGGTCCTCTTTAAAAGGGTTCTGCACTTTGTTTAAACTGATGATCTATCCAGAGGATAGATCATCAGAATCTGACCGGCGGGGGTCCGACGTCCGGGACCCCTGCCAATCAGCTGTTTAAGAAGGCAGTGGCACTCCAGCAGCGCCGTGGCCTTCTCACTGTTTACCGCTGGCCCAGTGACATCACGACTAGTATCAATGGCCTGGGCGGGGCTAAGCTCCATTCAAGTGAACAGCGCTTAGCCCCGCCCAGGCCATTGCTACAAGTCGTGACATCACTGGGCCTGCGGTAAACAGCGAGAAGGCCACGGCGCTCCTGGAGCACCACTGCCTTCTCAAACAGCTGATCGGCGGGGGTCCCGGGTGTCGGACCACCGTCAGTCAGATGCTGATGATCTATCCAGAGGATAGAGCATCGGTTAAAACAAACTGTAGAACCCCTTTAAGCATTCTTCTACAGTCCATACATCATTCTTGACACTTCTGTGGAGGAGAGGGGCCTCTACAGCTTCGTTCCCCTTCCTTTCTCTCTTCAGTGTTGAATAAAACAGGCAGCTTGAAGCAAAGGGCTAGGGGAGGCACTTGTGATATGGAAGAGGCAGTTTCAAGCAGCTACATAGAAATCATCTGGTTATGTAGTCCTTGAAACATAATGACATTCACATCTCTATCAGATGAAATGTCATCTTGTGTAAGTTCTTTGGTCAGTCTGAGACTATAACGTGTCCATTTCTGTTGTTCAGTGGTCCCAGGATGTGGTTGTTGTCTGCAGTAACCGTATTGATCTGTGGCCTTGCCACACAGTCACTGGATGTGGCACAGAAAGCTAGACGAGATCTTCAGGACGTCCGATACACTGCAGACCCTGAAGACAACATGAATATAGTAAGTGACATACACCGTTCACCTCATAATTGTAATAAGGTTAGGTACGTATCGCTAGTGTGGCCTCAGTACTGTATCGCTAGTGTGGCCTCAGTACTGTATCGCTAGTGTGGCCTCAGTACTGTATCATTTTGATTTATACAGGCATCTGTGCTGGCGGCTGCCATCAAAAAGGGATGGAACAGGCATTGACGGCCCCAGTGGCGATGTACATAGGTTATCACATTCAAAGAACTTAGTTCTACACAGATGTGGGTATTATGGTAGGTGTCCTGAAAATAAGTCCTTTCCCTTTTCCTGCCATCAGTTCGGACTGGGAACTTAAAGTGGCCCCGTTTTGTCGTCAGGTCCACATTGATGGAAGGCAGTGGTAGCAATACCATGTTGTGGCACATTATACCATCCCAACAGAGCCAAATACCACAGTCCATCACAAAATACTGCCACCAGCAGCACAAAACACATCCCCAAAAACTTCTACTGGCCGGCTGTAAGGAGGACCCAGACGGCCCCCCCCCTGGGCATTAGCCCACTTGGAAATTTCCCTGTAAGGTCAATGGCCAATCAGCCTCTGCCGACTTCACTGATGTGCGATGGGCTAAAAGTGACGCGCTGCTGAACCCCGTAATCGCCACTTCTCATACAAATCATGCCAAAAGTTACCACTAGCCAAAAACGTATGTCCTTCATTTCAGTCTTCCCATAGTCTATCACCTGGAGCTGGCATTTTTCTTCAGCAAAAACCCCACAAAACAGAATTGCACAAAAAACTACTAAAACCTATGGGTAAAGGCACCTTAAGGCCACCCGCACACAATTGGGAGTGAACGCACACAAGACCCGCACAAATCTGTATGCGTTTCTGCAGCATATCCAGCTCCAAAATCTGAAGTGTCTAACAGCGGATTCGAAGCTGTTTTGCCGCCGATCTCACCAATCTACTGAAAAGGGTGAAATCCGCAGCTAAAACCACAAGCATAACTGACATGCGGCAAATTTGGAAATCCGCACAGCAGGTCAATTTCTGCACGGAAAACATCTGCAAAGTGTACATTACATACATGTCATCTCATACACTCTGCTGGTACTGTACGACACTGCAGTTTTTCTGCACGTATTCCACAATGTGTGCTGCTGCTTTCTGCTTAATTCTATTAAAGGGGTATTCTGGCTTTTACGTTCTCACAAGAACGGGTATCTCATTCCCTTCGGAGCACCTTGAGGTTAACAGAGCGGCAGGTTGGGCATACCCACTGCCATTCCATTCATCTGTACGGAAGATTGCCAAATACAGTGCTCGGCAATTTCCAGAAATCCTGTAGAGAGGAATGGATTGGCAATTCACATGCACAACCTACCGCTCTGTTCATTTTGGGGCACTCCGAGGGGTGTGGGTACCCATTCTCATGATCTGTGGTGGTCCCAGCCGTAGGACCTCCACAGTCTAGTAGTTATCCTCTATTCTGCAGATAGGCGATAACATAACCGGGATACCCCATTAAAAAACACCTGTCCGCATAATCAGCCCTATTAAACCAGGGGTAATGCCTGGGAGGGTTCGTCATCCTGAATAAAAGGACACGCTTGCATCAGATGCACATATCCAAGCTGCGCTAAAAGTGCGCCAACCACAAAGAATTTCTCCTGTGCTTAAAAGCACGTGTATTAAGCTCTTTTGTGTAAGGAAAGGTAACACTCATCCAGAGTCAGACAAGGTGTTTCATCTTAGAGCTTCTGTTGAGCACTCCTGCCCCTGCCCAGTCTTTTATAGCCACAAAAGGGGTAACAATAGGAAGGGGCAGGCCCGTCACCCAACCACTTCCTTCATGTACAGGAAGATGAGAAACCACCATCACTTCTTCAATACAATAAACAGCCAGCTACCACCACATGTATACAATAATCTCCTATTACCACTGGAGTGAACTTTATCCAGCCTTGCTCAGTGATCAATGCCCAATAAAGTTTACTATGATTCTCATGCGTGCTTATTTACAGGGACAACATTAACTCCAGCGGTTGATCAGGCGCACTATAGACAACAAACGCACGTTCCTTTCATACAGTTGCAAGAAAAAGTATGTGAACCCTTTGGAATGATATAGATTTCTGCACAAATTGGTCATAAAATGTGATTTGATCTTCATCTAAGTCACAACAATAGACAATCCCAGTCTGCTTAAACTAATAAAGAATTAAATGTTACCATGTATTTATTGAATACACCATGTAAACATTCACAGTGCAGGTGGAAAAAGTATGTGAACCCCTAGACTAATGACATCTCCAAAAGCTAATTGGAGTGAGGTGTCAGCCAACTGGAGTCCAATCAATGAGATTGGAGGTGTTGGTTACAGCTGCCCTGCCCTAAAAAAAACAAACAAAAAAAAAACCACACACCAGTTCTGGGTTTGCTTTTCACAAGAAGCACAGGAACATGTGGGGTTTGACAAAGGCCTCATTGAGTAGGCAGAAACATTGCCTGGGGAATAAAATTTGGGGTCATCACCCTTTCATGCATATTTGGAGTGCTGCCTCGTTCTTTGGACACAGCCACAGGAAGATATCCACTCCAATGTTTATCCTGACACAGACATGATGACAATATGTAATATATTAAAAACACATCCTATTAACACATCCTCCTCTGTCATATGCTCCCCAGTGTCCCTCGATGAATCTCGATCTTTGAAAAAAAGTCCTGAATCCATAAAACAAAAAACAGATGGAAAACAGAAAGTGAATCTTGACACGCAGATTTTTTTGGGCAAAGCAAATCAATCTTAAAAACAAATCTTGACTCAGATTCTTTTCTTCGGGAGGTGACGGGTTGCGTTGGTTGCCGGCTGGTTTTGAATCCTCTTCATCTGGTCCATGGTTTGGTCTCCAGGGCGTCTCGTCTGTTCGGGCTTCGGTAACTGTAGATTAGACATCAGGAACATCTTGTATAGAAGAAATGGAAACAAAAAAAACGTAATTAGACTTACCGGTAATTTTGTTTCCTTGAATCCACCATGACGGCTACCATGGAGAGATGACCTTTTGACCTCTATAGGGGTAGGAAGTAGGAACACAGTTTAAAAGGCCACCACCCACTCTCACCCTCAGTGTTTACAGATTACCAAAGTGGGTGCAGCCTAATGAATATTATAATAGCATATTCAACCAGTGACTCCATTTATTTTTTTTTTATAAAAAAAAAAAAAAAGTGTATTACTTCATACTCTGATAAAGTTTACTTAGGGTGGGAATATCTGAGCCGTCATGGTGGATTCAAGGAAACAAAATTACCGGTAAGTCTAATTACGGTTTTCCTTATTATCCACCATGACGGCTACCATGGAGAACTACCAGATTACTAGGTAGAGGGAGGGGGGGGGAGTGAACGGGGGTTTTGTTAGTCTTCTTAATACCAGATTTAAGTCCCATTGTGGTACTTTATTCGTAAGGGATGGTCTTATTCTGGAAGCCGCTCATGAATAGTTTAATCCACCTGTGGTTTGATAGGTCGGAATCATAGAATGCTGCTAGTGCCGATATTTGCACCTTTAATGTGTTAGGTTTAAGCCCCATGTCTAGGTCCTTTTGGAGAATATCTAGAATTTTCTGGATGCAGAGTGGTGATTTGTTAGGGCAGGTATCCCCTAGCCAGGAACAGTACCTTTTTCATATTTATGGCCGTGGTTACTTTTTTACGGCTCAATTTTAGGGTATTGATGACTTTCCCTGAGAGACCTTTACTTTTCAGCATTTCACCCTCAGGATCCAGGCTGACAGACGGAACAGGCTGGGGTTCTGATGATTGATTGGGCCCTGTGATAGCAGGTTCGGATGGTATGGGATTTCCCATGGTTCCTCTAAGGCTAGGTCTTTCAGGATGGAGAACCAGCTTCTTTTTGACCAGCATGGGACCACCAGTATTACGGTTGTTGGATTCCTCTTGATTTTTTGAAGTACCCTGGGGATTATGGACCAGGGAGAAAAAGCGTATGCCAGGTTCCATGTCCACCTGGTTGAGAACGCATCGATTGCCCACGGTCGGTCTCTGGGATTCAGGGAGCAGAAGCGTTTGACGCGAACAAATCTATCTGCGGAGTTCCCCACTTTTTGCAAATTTTTAGGAAAGCATCCTGGCACAGGGACCACTCTCCCTGATCTATAGGTTTTTCTGCTCAGGTAGTCTGCTTCTAGGTTTTCTGAGCCCTTTAAGTGGACCGCCGTTATTGATAGGACATGTTCTTCTGCCCACTGGAAAATTAGTTCTGCCAATCGGATTAAACCTTGGGATTTTGTGCCGCTCTGGTGTTTTAAGTAGGCTACTGTTGTCTTATTGTCCGTAAATACTTTTAGGTGTTTCTTTAGAAGTTGGCTCTGGGCTACTTTTAAGGTTTCCCACACTGCACGCAGTTCTCTGTAATTTGAAGATTTCATACTTACTGCGTCTGACCATTTGCCTTGCCAGTTTGAGGAGTCTACTTTGGCACCCCACCCCTGACTGCTTGTGTCCGTTATGATTTGGACCTCTGGGGTTGTTTCCCAGGCTGCGTGATTTAACAAGTTTTTCCTTACCTTCCACCAGTTTAGATCTAATTTTACGTGGTGTGGAATTATTATTCTCCTGTCCAGTGAGGACTGCTTCCTGTCCCAATTTCCTAAGATCCAAGCCTGCATTGTTCTGGAGTGGGCTTGGGCCCAAACCACCGTAGTGATACAGGATGTCATGGATCCTAGAATGCTCATGGCTATTCTTATCGAGCACTTTTTCTGAGCCTGAAATTTCTGTGCCATCTCCCTGAAATCCACCAGCTTTTCTATAGGGAGGGATGATGACTGGGTCACAGAGTCCAAAAGTACTCCTAGAAATTTTATTTGGGTATTTGGAGTTGAACATGATTTTTTTTTATGTTTATCATCCAGCCCAGTTTGGACATTTCTTGTAAGATGTAATCGGTTATATTGTGTGTTTTTTGTTGAGGAGTCTCCTATTATGAGAAAGTAGTTTATGTAGGGAAAATTTTTAACTTCTTTTAGTCTGAGAAAAGCGGTAATTTCTACTAAAATTTTCGTAAATACCCTGGGGGCAGAGAAGATGCCGAAGGGTAAAGCTGTAAACTGAAAGTGATTTATTACGCCTTTTTCGTCTTCCAGGGCGAATCTTAAGTAGGCCTGAGACTGTTGATGTATGGGGACGTGATAATACGTGTCTTTTAGGTCTATGGAAGTCATGTATGAACCTTTTTTGATTAGTGGAATGATGGAGGAAATGGACTCCATTTTGAATTTCTGGTATAATGTGTTGATTTAATCCTTTTAGATTTCTTATAGTACGGGAGGATCTGTCTGGTTTTTGGACCAGAAATAAACATGAGTAAAAAACCCTCCCTCTTTCTGGGGTGGGGACCGCTGTTATTACGCCTGCTGATTTTAAATCTAGGACTCCTTGCCAGATTTTTTGCAATGTTTAGAGGTTGTGTGAAGTTAGTTGAAACTTTCTTGGGGGAGGGGGGGAATTGAGGCAAGTTCTATACGATATCAGTTCTGGATTAAGTCTATGACCCAAGGATTCTGGGTTACTTCCTGCCAGGGTAATAGAAAATTCCTCAATCTGCCCCCTACTTTGGAGTCATTGTTTGTTTATTCTGTGGATTGAGGAGAAAACCTCTGCTCCTGCCCCCTTTGGGATAACTCGACCAATCCGTTTTACCTTTGCCTCTATATGATTTAGACTGAGAGGAAAAGGGACGAAAGGGTTTTTTCTTTTTCTCTTCAGGAAAACCCTTTTTTGTGTCGGCTGCCTTTTCCAGTATTGTGTCCAACACAGGACCAAACACATACTCGCCGGAGAAGGCAATAGAGCAAAGTTTTGCTTTAGATGTTCTGTCTCCTCCCCAGGATTTAACCCATAAGGTGCGACGTGCTGCATTAGATAGAGCTGCATCCTTAGCAGCAAAACATATGGATTCTGCGGAGGCGTACGCTAAAAAGGCAGTGGCAGACCTCAGTAAGGGAATTGAACCTAAAATTTCCTCCCTAGGGGTTTTATTTTTTATGTGGTTTTCAAGCTCGTTTAGCCAGATATACAAGGTTCTGGCGACAGATGTGGCGGCAATGTTGGTCTTGATACCATACATAGAAGTCTCCCAACATTTGCGTAGCAGGGCATCGGCTTTCCTTTCCATAGGATCGGACAATTGAGAAGAGTCCTCGAATGGCAAGGAAGTCTTTTTTACCACCTTTTTAAGCTGAGCGGCGTCTGACGTCATCACAGCGCGCCCGGCGGCATGCGCTCCACTGACGTCTAACTCCGCCCCCACCCGGAAGTATCCAAGCGCGCGGCAATGGTAAGGCCGGCGTGCAGCGCTGGATTTGCGGTCAGCTTCCTCATATTGAAGGGAAGGAAGACCCCGGGTTCTTTGTGGAGGGAAAGCAGGCCCCCAAGCTGAGGACTAGTTCCCTCCCGTTGCTCCACCTCTACCCAGCATAGGAATGAACCGCAGGAGGGCAGAGGGAGTTCAGGATAAAATCTTCAGGTGTATCCAGGTACCCCTAAGAATACCTCCTTCTGGAGGTGCTGTGTGTAGGTGCTCCATAGGGGCAGGAAAACACTGATGTGAGAGTGGGTGGTGGTCTTTTAAACTCTATTCCTGCCCCTATAGAGGTCAAGGGTCATCTCTCCATGGTAGCTGTCATGGTGGATGATAAGGAAACCATAAGTACATGTCCTATTTCCTTTAGCCCAGATCCAGTGGAAAACCAGTGAGCCCCAAGACCTCCCAATCGGCTGCAATGTAAGATGCAGGGATAAGCTTCACCAGGACACATGAACCTCTGGCATTAGGGGGAATTACCTTATAAATAGCTAACCCGCATAGGAAATGGTGCGGACCCGTCAACTCCACACAAGAACTTCTGACAGTCACGGGCCTCCAGTAAGAACTGAATAGACTGGGGATCGCTTCCTCAGTCTGAACATCACACCCTTCTTTCCAGCAGATATAATCTGGTCTGTGTGTTATTAAAGAGATCGGGGGTTTCATTAGTAAGGTTGACCGTTCTACCTTCCTCACAACTGGAGGATTCCACAAACCTATCCCCTTTACCACATCTGCGGGACGCCTAGCTGCCCAGACACCCATACAAGATTAACAAGCGAGGAGCCAGAACTACTATTAAACCTATAGCTGATATTACCCTCTAGGAATATATTATGTGCCATCAACAAATGTCTCCTTGTGGCCCTTGCTAGTTTGAGGTAAGTTTCCCTCCCTAAAAACTAAACTAAACAAACGAAAGAGATACTCTTCATTCTTTGACGTAGTTTAGCAGCTTCTTGCAGTGACTGGTGTGGATCCAGTTGTCTTGTCCCTCGAACTTCAGAGAGGTTGGCATCATCAGCAGCACCTGGAATGGCCCAAGATATCTCAGCTCTAGTCCAGTCCTCGGATGTTTCTTTAGCACAACCCAATCACTTGGTTGACTAGAATGAACACTGGTTATTGAGTCTGGGTCTGGAAGAGACTCCCAAACCCATTGGTTAATGGGTGATAACCTGTGGGGCTGCCTGGGGGCATCCTTGATTGAATAAAGGGCTACAGTGGAACATTCAGGCCATGGATCGGCCGTGATTTTTCTCTTTGCAAAAATCGGACCCAAGTACCGTCAAAGTAAAGGCAGTTGTGATGGTTCTCAACATGATTCCCTACTAGGTTCGAAAATTGATTGACAGTTTAGAGGTTAGAATAGTTAGTAAAAAGTTTGAAAATGGTTTTCTGCACCACTCCCCTGCTCCCCCCCTTCTCATCATCCTCAAAACCAGGAAGAGGAGAAGCTGGATTCAACATGGGGCATGGTCTCAAGGTTAGATGAAGAGATGAGGGAGGGATGAGAGAGATGGAGGGATGAGAGAGAAAGAGTTAACTGCATTGATGACAGCAGAGACATCTGACAAACTACAACAGTCTAGGTGGATCCAGCCTGCCTTAGCAGAGTTAGCTCAAAAAGAGCCTCTTCCACTTCAGGAACTGGATCACCAATTGCAGCTATCCCTCCCCCAGGCCAGGTGTACATAATGCGGTTCCTCCAGACTGAAACCGCCCTCTGTACCCCCTGCTGGTTTACCATTATTGTCTTCTGAAGCCACAGCTGAGCTACATTCTTCCAGAGGGATACCCCAAGCGTTACCCTTGGACCACCTATGCCATTCTTTAAGGGGCTTTGTGGCCTTCACTCCATAACTAGATCTCATGTACTGTTCAGCCGTCTGACCCCTCGAGGGGACTATTTTTACCCCTTCCCCCGAACATAGATCTGCCACAACACATCCTTGGTTAACCAAGCCGTTACTAATGTTGCCTGCGTCCAGGGACACTCTTTTGACCGTACACTGAGGGTACCGCCCGGCTCCTTCTCACAGTACGTCTGTCTGACTCCGACTTTTACACAGCCTATGTTGGACAGCTAGAAATCTTGTGCACTGAAAGCGGCCTATTGCTACTCTCAATGCCATTTCCACTCCCACAGGGCCTTCAAGCCAGAGCTCCTTTTGCTGGATTCCCAGTATGCCTCCTAAAGGGCTATACCCACTGCTGAGCTGCGCATGTGTTTGGCCAGCTGAGGCTACCCAATAAATGAAACCCGCTTTTCTCCAGATCAATGTGACTCCTCCAGTAGTTGTTAATGGGGATAGCCTTCTGCTGCCTATTTAGGCTGGGTTCAGACCTGAGCGTCTTTGATATGCGCGTTTAACGCACGTTTTTGACGCGCGTTTTTGACGAGCGTTTTTTGCAATAGTAAACGCGCGTTTGACGCGCGTTTGTGTGATTGACTGCAATGTCCTATGGCCACAAACGCGCGTCAAAACGCCCCAAAGAAGCTCAAGTACTTGTTTGAGCGTAGGGCGTTTTACAGCGCGTTTTTCAGCGCTGTAAAACGCTCAAGTGAGAACCAGGGCCATAGGGAAGCATTGGTTTTCATGTGTTGAGCGTTTTACAGCGCGTTTGAACGCGCTGTAAAACGCTCAAGTGTGAACCCAGCCTTACTAGTTGTACGATGTCTCCCTAAGGCTGGGTTCAGACCTGAGCATTTTTGATATGCGCGTTTAACGCGCGTTTTTGACGCGCGTTTTTGACGAGCGTTTTTTGCAATAGTAAACGCGCGTTTGACGCGCGTTTGTGTGATTGACTGCAATGTCCTATAGCCACAAACGCGCGTCAAAACGCCCCAAAGAAGCTCAAGTACTTGTTTGAGCGTAGGGCGTTTTACAGCGCGTTTTTCAGTGCTGTAAAACGCTCAAGTGAGAACCAGGGCCATAGGGAAGCATTGGTTTTCATGTGTTGAGCGTTTTACAGCGCGTTTGAACGCGCTGTAAAACGCTCAAGTGTGAACCCAGCCTTACAACACCAATAAAAGTGTGTTATTCCTGCTTGCACAATCCGCCTATGGAAAGTAAATATAAAAAGAGTTTTAAAACCAAATCCTCTTTTCTACCGCAAAACCCACAGTAATGCGATGCTATACAAAACGCAGCAAGGTTCTAAAACACAAAACAATGGGGGAGGGGGCATGAATTGTCCTCAAGAATCAAAAATGTCCAAACAATAACAAAAAAACACTGAAGCACATTCTCTACCAAAAAAACTTCAGTTACAGGAAGTATTCAGTGAAAAGAAAATTATAACTAAAAAATAACACATCAATGTCTTAGAGGGTTCGCCTGAAACCGTAAACACTGGTAGGAGAATTTCTTCCCACCAGTCATTGAAATACCAATTTGCCCAGCCCCAAACCAACTTCAGATTCATTTTACCAAAGAAGCAGGATTTCACATTACAAGGTACCCAAAACTGGTTTCCAGGGAAAGGTCAATTTAAATTAGGTCATAACAGTTCCTCTTTTTTTTATTTTTATGCAAACAGTAAAATGGTTTACAAAGACCTCAACAACAACTCTTCATTTCCCCTTCTCTAGCACACAAAATTAGAAACTGCTGAATTCCAGGAACCGATCTTTCCTCTTTCACATTTTAACAGTTCATATTGAGATTTAAAATCTGCTTTCAGGATCCATAACCTTAGCTGTCTCTGGCTTCTATGACGTTGCAAAGAACCATGTCTGGGACCATTACCCCACCTTGCTCAGTAAACCACTTTACTTCTAGTTGTGGTTCTGGGGTACTTAACATACCTGTGACTGTTGCCATTAGCAACGTCACAATATCTTGCAATGTGCCCAAATCCCCTGCATGCAAAACATAGCTTGTCTCCCTGCACAAAACCTTCTCTGGGCACATGTGATCTGCCTTGCTGCACAACATTAACCATCCTAGCATGACTAGATCCCACACTACCATCTGAATTGAGTCCTCTTACCATTGACTCAGAGGAATCTTTTGCCATTGTATTAATACAAATTGTCCATCTCCATCCCTGAGTCTGTTTCAGTATCTGACCCACAAGTCCTCAGACTTCTCCATGCTTACAGCCCATACATTCCCTCTAACCCCAGACACATTACTCTCCAACGGTTGTTTCACTGACTCTAGCTGCGCTTAGCACTGGAAATGTTCAACTTCTGTCCTCCTGCAGAGAGCAGACAACTCCCTTACAGCACCCTGTGCATGCGTCGGGCTTTCAGACAACCATTCACTCTCCTAGCGCAGCTCAGTATTACACCTCACAGTACATTCATAATTAGCGCTAGCTATTAATCTCTAGGAGTTGTCCCAATACTTTTGGCACAGAACTACAAGCACCTCCTTTCTACACTGTAGTGCCTGTATTAACTATGCCAAACAATTCTACAATTCAGTGTAACAGCCACAGATTTTCAAACATTAAGCAGAATCAACTATAGGACAATTTCACAGCTAAACTGCCACTAATGCTCACACAATGATTCCTGTATCAGACTGGTCACTGAGCTATACCATCATCGAACACTCAACCTATATCCAGCACAAAACTTCCCAAAACAAAATCAAACTGTACATAGGTTACAAAAAGACAAAATAACTATTCTGGACAAAACTGACATTTGAGGCAAAAAACTAACTAATCGGTTTCCATAGACACCAAAACTAAAAGCTAAAAGTGAACCAGCTCAAACTAAAATGAATTCCTTGTTAAAACCTGCAGCACCAAAACTAACCAAGATGTCTGCCAAAGCCACATAGTCTTCACACAAAGGAAGTCAAAGATGGCCGACAAAAACCACATGGCTTGACACACAAAGGAAGACCAGATGGAGTCTCCAAAATCCAGCAATAGAAAAAACCAAATTAAGCAAAAACAGTTTCTCTATTCCCTGTCCCCCACCCCCGAAACCAGAGCAAACCTCCACTCTGGGGGTGATTTACAGGCTAACAGTATAAAAATGTGATTTGTTTCGATACCAAAATTTTGATTCGGTTTCGATACCATAAAAAAGTATCGCGATACTCAATACCATTCGATACCACGTGAAAAAAACAAAAAAAACTTTTGATTATTTAAACGTAAAACGTTGATTGAATTAAACAGAAAAACCTCACTTATTAATGTGAGGCACATGGAGTCCAGTCCAAAAGCGTGTGCCTAGCCTGACATTAAAAATAAGTAACCCCCATCATGTTTAAAACATGGTAGTGGCAAGATTAGGGTTAATGAGTCACATTAACCCCAATCTTGCTGGCTGGCGCATGTTTTTTGCCTGCCTTTGAGGCAGGCTTAGGCTAGGGCTGCACTGCGACTTTTTGTAGCACGACTGATTTTAACTATTGAATGACAGCAGCAATCCAAATGAATGCGTTCAGTTGAATGCAATCTTATGGACTGCAGCTGTCTTTCAATAGTTAAAATCAGTCGCCCTACAAAAAGTCGCAGTGCAGCCCTAGCCCAATACCCTTACACTGCTCACATATACACACTATGCAGTCACCCCGCCCATCCGCAGAAGCACATGTCTTTACTCTCGGTATAAACTGCAGACAGGGAGGGTCTATCATCTGGCTGACCTGACTTGCCTTCTCTCTTTTCAGTTCTCCAGATGGCGACCAAAATGGTCGCCAATGCGACTTAGAAAATGGCAACAAGACTTTGTAGTCATGTCGCCATTTGCGCCTAAACCCTCTGCTGCTCTGTCTCTTTAAGAAAAAAAAAAAAGGGCTTTCAAGGAGTCTGCTGCGCGCCAGATTTTTATTCTGTGGTTCCTTTTACACTTAGCCAACGCGCTCCGGTGTCAGGAGAAAGCCCCACCTACCCACTTTGCCATTGGCTGCCAGGTCTAACCCGCGAACTACAATCTGCTGGTCTGGTAGGTGAGGAGAGCTCCTCCCACTGATTCGTCAGAGCCGCCCGTTCACTGGAGACAGGTCGGGGAGCTCCTAAGTCGTGTGTCCACTCTGCGCCGTGTATTATAATTCATGTATAGTGTAATGCTCCCCCTGACACATTGCCTCAGGACTGTGCCTCTGCCGAGCACGATGCGGCCTCCACATACCAGGTAATGAGACTGACGAGCAGAGGCTGGGCTCTTTATAATGGAATCTGTCTCCTCTGCCCTGAAATAGGTCATGAAGCCGCTCAGCTTAGATTTCATGCTGGCTTTGACAGTGGTTTTAACCCTCAGTGCTGAGGTTACATAGTAAGTCTGCCTTGTAGCCGAATGGATCCTGTGAAACCTCCCACATGACAGCGGTGTGATCTCCAGGTTTAGATCATGTACTGCAGAGGCTGCTCGGTGGTTAATTATAACCACACTTTATGTATGCAATTCTGCTCTCCTGGAGATTTAACTTTTTTTATTTGTATTTTACTATATCTTATAAAGTGTATTTTTATTTTATAGTACCCCTTTACAATCCTGGGTTCACCATAACTGCCATGTGTTACAGCAAAGAAGGGGTTTTCTCACACTGGGGTCCCCACCAGTCCATAGACCCAAGGGGCCACAGTGCTAGGTCAAGTGTCCCACTGGAGTTCTCTGAAAGGTGCCTCTGAGAACCCCGTACTGTGCTGGATACGGGCAGTGGGGCGGAGGTGACGTTCCGTCAGGAGTGTTCGCTGTGTTTGGGGACCTGGTGACAGTCCCTACAGTCAGCCCCCCCGATAGTCCGGTGACAGCCATAGCCGCCCTCTGCCGTACCTGATAGTCCGGTCACAGCCAAAGCCGCCCTCTGCCCTGTCTGATAGTCCGGTCACAGTCGCTGTGGTGGGTGACGCCCCTCTTCAGGACTAAGGTCCACATACACATTAGATGCCAGTGGCTGCACCCATGGACTCCTGTCTGCTTCCCTTGCATTATGTTAAAGGGTCATGTGATGCAAGGGGAGCAGATCTCCACTGTGGCCAGTAATTGTCTTGATGCCACTGCAGTCTAACGTTTTCATAGAGAAACCCAAGATAAGCAGCGGAAGCGAATGAGCCAGGACCCAGCACCTAGGTATTACCAACGTGAATCTGGTTAGTCTGACAGGTCATGGAAATGAGTGCACAACCTCTAACTGCGTGGGCTGTAGCTTAGAAAACCCCATGCTCCTAGTCCTAAGAATCCCAGCTATATTATATGCATTTTAAATTTGGCGACTAAAAAATTTCATTTTGCTCCTAAATTTTTCAGGTTAGCAGCCAATGGCTCCTTGATATTTTTAGTCTGGAGCGCTGCTTTTATTGGCTAAGCTGCTCATCCTTCATTCCTGCTGCCCTGAATCACAGAAATACAGCGAGTGGCAGGGCCTGGGTAACCCTTTCCAGATCAGAGCTGTCCCTGTTAACTCTTTCAGTGCAACACAGGAACTTCTAGTAACCAGTTTTGCACAGTTAAGCTACTAGAACTATCGGCCCTGCAGTGCTGCACTGTGTATGGTAATGACAGCCCTGCTGTGCTCTTGCTATTATAATGAGAGCGCAGCAGGTTCAGCAGCCTGCAATATGTATTACAGACTGTAGCACACAGCGCAGGTCAGGGCTGTCCTTCTATACAGTGTATGGTAAGGATTATGCTGTGGGCTGCCTGCCCTGCTGCACTGTTAAAGCCCACGTCCCTCCTCCTGCATTATTTACCCGACCATTCATTGGGCTCAGCAGCGGCCGCGTCATAGGAGGGAGGGATTCCCTCCCTCCTTCTCCACTGACTGGCCGGAGAGAACTTGCGCGGCACAAGCCATGTTCTCTTACAAGAGGAGATACTAGGCTGTGCAGTCTAGTATCGAAGAACGGAACATCACGGTACCGAATCGATACTGGTGTTAAAGTATCGAATTTTCGATACCTGAAACAACCCTAATAAAAACCCTCTCTAAATGCTGTCTCTTCAATCCAAAATCACCACTTACAAAATCACGGTAACATAAAAGTTACACAAAAACAGAAGTTACAACAAAAAAACAATACTCTGTACTAGTCAGCACACACATCAGTCACCATACAATCTTTGTACAATCAAGTCAGATTCACCAAAAACTACACAATGGAAAAGCACTTCCCTAGTACTTAGAGCAAAAAACTTTATTTTACCAAGCAGAAATTTCCTCTGACGCAGCAGACAAAATTACAGTTTACTTTCTCTCCCCTTTTATCTGCTGTGCAGAGGAAAAAAATCCATCGGTTCCCTTGTTATACCTGGCTCGCCACTTTGTTGTAGAAGTTCGCCTGCGTCAGACACATATCCAAGCTGCGCTAAAAGTGCGCCAACCATAAAGAATTTCTCCGGTGCTTAAAAGCACATGTATAAAAGCTCTTGTGTAAGGAAAGGTAACACTCATCCAGAGTCAGACAAGGTGTTTCATCGTAGAGCTTCTGTTGAGCACTCCTGCCCCTGCCCAGTTTCTATTTTATAGCCACAAAAGGGGTAACAATAGGAAGGGGCAGGCCTGTCACCCAACCACTTCCTTCGTGTACAGTAACATACAGGAAGATGAGAAACCACCATCACTTCAATACAATAAACAGCCAGCTAACAGCACATGTATACAATAATCTCCTATTACCACTGGAGTGAACTTTATCCAGCCTTGCTCAGTGATCAATGCCCAATAAAGTTTACTATGATTCTCATGCGTGCTTATTTACAGGGACAACATTAACTTCAGTGGTTGATCAGGTGCACTATAGACAACAAACACGTTCTTTTCATAGATTGTTCTCTTAACAAATGCATTCACGCCAATAAATCTGCGCCTTGCACGGGGGCCCTAGCCGACATCCATACATTCGCCAAGAAAACACTGCTCCGCTGCACATCAGTCTCCCCGGCTCACAGCCCAGCGCATAGCACATGGACCGTTCGACTAAGGTAGATTTGACTCTTCAAGGCCTGTGTTGCAATGATTATGATGCTGGTTCTCGGCAACCACTTTTAGCTCATGAGTGACAGCTGAAATCAGCATTGCTGTCACTAATTTATGCTGCCCTCTGAGGTCAGCATAAAGTTGATTACAGGTTTCCCTTAACCCCTTCCCGACCAGCTCCGCAGCGGGACGTGACTTGCCGCCCAGCGCGTACTATTACGGCCTACCTGAGCTGCGCCCACCCAATCAGCTCAGGGACAGTGCTTCCTGTTTAACGAGGGGGGGATGTAAGTACAGCGCAAAGTGCAAATTCAAGCATGAATGTGTCAGTTGCGGGGGGAATCACGGAGCAAACCGGTGTTTTAGGGGGGCTAAGCAAAGAGGGGGTGCGGAGGGTGCTGGAAAAGGGTGGGACGCCGGTACGGGTGGAAAGGATGGGTCCGTTCTTAGATAGATACCCTAACCAGGAGGTGGCGGAATGGTTGAGGGATGGGTTTACGGTTGGGTTTATGATTCCGTCAGATCCTTTTGCCGGCAGTTTGGGGGGGGAAAGCATTTGCGTTCGGCACTCGAACACGCCCAAGTGGTGGCAGATAAATTGGCAGGTGAGGTTCGGTAGGATGGACGGGCCATTTGATGCACCTCCGTTAGCTAATTTACGGGTTTTGCCGTTGGGGGTAGTACCAAAAAAAAAAAAAAACGAATAAATTTTGGCTGATACACCATCTTTACTTTCCGAAAGGGGCGTCGGTCAAATGACTGTATTGACCCGACATTTGTTCGTGGTTTATACGTCGTTTGATGCGGCTGTGGGCTGGGTGCGGAAGTTGGGTCCTGGGCCGGCAATTGGCTAAAACGGACATTGAGGCATCGGTTCGCCTTATGCGGTTAGTCCAGATAGCCTTCATTTGTTGGATGTTGTTGGGGAGGGAAGTTTTTTCGTGACCGCTGTTTACCTATGGGTTGTTTGGTATCTTGCGTGTATTTTGAAAGGTTTAGCTCGTTTTTGGAATGGGTGGAGGTGGATGTGGCGGGTTGTTCGTCCATCATTCACTATTTAAATGATTCTTTCTGGGTCCGGCGAATTCGCGGGTATGTGCGGTTAACTGTTTGGGGTTCGTTACAGGCAATTTTTTAATCGTTTGGGGTTCCGTTAGCGGAGGATAAAACAGTTGGTCCTACGACTGAACTGAGTTTTTTGGGGATCACTATCGATACGGTTAAGATGGAATGTAGACTCCCTGACGATAAGGTACGGTATTTGCGGGTAGCTGTGGAAAGGGCAGGGAGGGCGAAGAAGATACGGTTGAAGCATCTTCAATTGTTGTTGGGGAAGTTGAACTTCGCCTGTCGCATTATGCCGATGGGCAGAATTATTTGTTGGCGGCGGCGAGTGCGACGGCTCCACACCATTTTATTAGGTTAGGGAAGGAGTTGAAGACGGATTTGGAGGTGTGGGGTGGGTTTTTACAACATTTTAATGGCAGGGCATTGGTCCTGCCGGAGGGGATTGATAATTTTGATTGAGCCATTTTCGGACGCCGCGGGGGGAGGTGGGATTTGGGGTGTATTGTCAGGGGCATTGGTGTGCGGGCGGTGGCCTGAGTCATGGGTGAGTAAGGGGATGGGTGCGGAACTTGGCGTTACTGAAGCTCTTCCCAATAGTGTTACGGTGGTGTTGTGGGGTGATGAGTTTCGCGATAGAAAATACGCTTTCATTGTGACAACTTAGGGGTGGTGCAGGCGATCAATTCATTGACCGCTTCCTCCCCTCCTGTGGTGCGGTGTCACGGCTGTAAGTGAGCAACTAGAGCATACACAGAAAATAGAGCCACTGACCGGACCCAAACTAGGGAGGATAAAGGGTGACCCCTGTCAGACCTCAAGCTTTCCTATACTGCTAAGCACATACCCGGATCCTAATGGTGACGAGGCATGCCCGCGTACCTAGACTGATTACACTGTAACCCTGTGCCCTGCTCAGTATATGGAGGGAACCGTGGTCGCCTCGGATTCGGTCAGAAAACAAAACAGATACACTACAATGTCTGCACACTAGCTGAAGGAGCTGTGGCAGCAGAGAAGACGGATCCAAAGACAGGTGGCAATTATCCAGAGTACTTGCTGCAGCAGAACACAGGTCCAGTGAAAAGATAGCATACAAGTGAAGATACTCAAGCAAGAGCTACAACTCAAATGAGAAATATAATCCACACTCTACAAAAGGAGGAGGGGTGATTTAAAGGCAGAGAAATCAAACATAGAGAGAACAGCTGGGAGGAAGGAAACAGAGTAATGACCTCATCCCAGGGGCGGAGAAACAGAGCAGTGAGAACTCCTCCAAGCTCTGGTAGTGACATCATCACAGGGGTAGAGAAACAGAGCTGTGAGAACGTCTCAAAGCTCTGGTAGTGACAGTACCCCCCACTCTACGGGTGGACTCCGGACACCCAGGACCCACCTTCTCAGGATGAGCCCTATGAAATGCCCTGATGAGGCGAGTGGCTTTAATGTCCGACACCGGAACCCACATCTCTCCTCAGGACCATAACCCTTCCAATGAACGAGGTACTGAAGAGAACCGCGGACAATGCGAGAGTCCACAATTCTGGAAACCTCAAACTCCAGATTGCCATCAACCAAAATCAGAGGAGGAGGCAAAGAGGAGGGTACCGTGGGCTGGACATATGGTTTTAAGAGAGATCTGTGAAATACATTATGTATCTTCCAAACCCGTGGAAGATCAAGACGGAAGGCAACAGGATTGATGACTGACAAGATTTTATAAGGCCCAATAAACTTGGGACCCAATTTCCAGGAGGGAACCTTCAGTTTAATATTTCTTGTAGACAACCACACCAGATCACCCACATTCAGGTCCGGACCAGGCACACGTCTCTTATCAGCCACACGCTTATACTTCTCACTCATCTTTCTAAGATTACTCTGAATCTTTTGCCAAATGGTAGACAAAGACGATGAAAATCTCTCCTCCTCAGGTAAACCAGAAGGAGCCCCTCCCGAGAATGTCCCAAACTGCGGATGGAATCCATATGCACCAAAGAATGGTGACTTATCAGAAGATTCCTGACGACGGTTGTTCAGAGCAAACTCAGCAAGAGGGAGAAATGAACACCAATCCTCCTGGTTCTCTGCCACAAAACACCGCAAATATGTCTCCAGATTCTGATTGAGGCGCTCAGTCTGACCATTCGACTGCGGGTGAAAAGCAGAAGAGAAGGACAGCCGAACCCCCAGGCGAGAACAGAAAGCCTTCCAGAATCTGGACACAAACTGCGTGCCTCTATCGGAAACAATATCAGAGGGAATGCCATGCAACTTAACAATATGGTCGACAAAAGCTTGCGCCAACGTTTTAGCATTGGGTAAACCAGGGAAAAGTACGAAATGAGCCATCTTGCTAAAACGGTCCACCACCACCAGGATCACCGACTTCCCTGAGGAACGAGGAAGATCCGTGATAAAGTCCATGGACAGGTTTGTCCAAGGACGGGAAGGTATGGGTAACGGGAGAAGGGAACCTGAAGGCCGTGAACGAGGGACCTTAGCGCGAGCGCACGTCTCACAAGCAGCCACAAAACCCTCCACCGACTTACGAAGAGCCGGCCACCAAAATCTCCGAGCAATGAGATCTACCGTGGCTCTACTCCCGGGGTGACCAGCAAGAACAGTATCATGATGCTCCTTGAAGAGTAGCTCAGGAGGCACAAAACAACTTCCAAAGGACAACGGGCAGGTGCCTCAGGTCTGGGCAGCCTGGACCTCGGCCTCCAAATCAGAATATAGAGCAGAACAACTACCTACCCCCCTCCGCCAAAATGGGACCCGGGTCCTCTGAGTTTTCCTCCTCCCGGAAAACAGCGAGAGAGAGCATCAGCCTTCACATTTTTGATCCCAGGTCGGAATGTAACGACAAAATTGAATCTGAAGAAGAACAGAGACCATCTAAAAATGGCGATAGGTGCAGGCCCCCTCCATCCAATGGCGCATTCCTCGAAAGCCAACTTGAATGGCCAACAACTCCCTATCTCCCAGCATCATAGTTTTTTCTCTGCCGGGGAGAGTTTTTTAGAGAAAAAGGCACAGGGTCGCCATTTGCAGGAGAAGGGCCCTGGGACAAAACCGCACCCACACCCACCTCGGAAGCATCCACCTCAACAATAAAAGGTAAGGAAACATCGGGATGCAACCAAGACGGGAGCAACGCAAAACTCTCTTTAATCTTAGAAAAAGCTGCAAGCGCCTCCTCCGACCAGAGGAAAAATCCGCCCCCTTTTTTGTCATGTCAGTGAGGGGTTTGACAACAGAGGAATAATCTAAATGAACTTTCTGTAATAGTTCGCAAAACCCAGAAAGCGCATCAATGCCTTCTGATTCTCGGGAAGCTCCCACTCAAGTACAGCACGGACCTTCTCCGGATCCATGCGAAAACCAGAAGCAGAGAGGAGAAAACCCAGAAATTGAATCTCTGATACCATAAAAACACATTTCTCCAGCTTGGCGTACAATTTATTTTCCCGCAGAATCTGCAGAACCTGAAAAAGATGATCCTGATGGGTCTGAACATCAGGGGAAAAAAATCAAAATATCATCAAGATACACCAATACAAATTTCCCCATTAAATGGTAGAAAATAATGTTAACAAAATGCTGAAAGACGGCCAGAGCATTCATCAGGCCGAAAGGCATAACGAGATTCTCGAAATGCCCGTTAGGGGTATTAAAGGCCGTTTTCCATTCATCCCCCTCTGACCCTGACCAGGTTGTACGCGCCTCTCAAATCCAATTTGGAAAAAACCTTGGCCCCAGCAATTTGGTTGAAGAGGTCCGGGATCAGAGGAAGGGGATAGGGATCGCGAATCGTGATACGGTTCAGCTCCCTAAAATCTAGGCAAGGTCTCAGAGAGCCATCTTTTTTTTTAACAAAAAAAAACCCAGCGGCAACAGGTGATTTTGAGGGACGAATATGCCCCTTATCGAGACTCAGATATAGGTTCGCATTGCGATTCTTTCCGGTTGTGAGAGATTGTAGAGGCGTGCTTTTGGCAGCTTGGCGCCGGGAATGAGGTTAATGGGACAGTCAAACTCCCGGTGAGGAGGTAGCTCCTGAACACCGCTCTCGGAAAACACGTCCGAGAAATCAGAGAGAAATGATGGCACTGTTTTAGTAGACACCTCTGCAAAAGTCACTCCACTCATTTATTTGCCTTCCTTGCCAATCAATAGTGGGGTTATGTCTAGTGAGCCAGGGTAACCCCAAAACTAGAGGAGAAGGCAATCCGTTAAGGACAAAACAAGATATATCCTCCACATGAGTGTCACCCACAGCCAACCGGATATTGTGAACAATGCCCTTCAGAGATCTCTGTGAGAGTGGAGCAGAGTCAATAGCAAAAACAGGTATATCCTTTTCTAATGTACAAACCTGAAAACCATGCATGGCTACAAATTGAGTGTCAATAAGATTGACGGCCGCTCCACTATCGACAAAAATCTCACAAGAAATGACTTTGCTCTCTAAGCGCCACCCTGGCAGACAGGAGAAAAACGGGAACTGCAGGTCAGAGGAAAAGCATCAATTCCTACATCAACTTTGCCCAAAGTAGCAGATTGAAGCAGAGTTTGATGATTTACGTTTTGAGGTTTCTCTCTTATTATCGCTCTTATTACAGTTCAAGATCTCCTAGACGGACAAACATTTGCCAAATGACCTATGCCCCCACAACAAAAACACACCATACTCTGAGGACTAAATCCTCTTTTATCAGGGCAAGTCGACCTAGCTGCATGGGCTCCTCCTCAGAGGGGACCGAGACAGGATGAGGCCCTTGCACACTGAATGAGTCCGCTCCACTGCCCCTAGACTGACAATGGCTGGACAGAGAGGTCTCGTTTCTTTCTCTTAGACGCCTGTCAAGGCGTACCGCCAATGACATGGCAGACTAAGGATGTTGGTCTCATGGAAAGCAAACGCATCTTTCAATCTCTCTGAGAGACCATGACAGAACTGACTCCGGAGTGCAGCATCATTCCAACCTGAATCAGCTGCCCATCTCCGAAATTCAGACAATAAAGCTCCGCAGACAGTTTGTTCTGGCATAAAAACGTAAGTTAGATTCGGCCAGCGCAACACGATCCGGGTCATCATATATCTGCCCCAGGGCACAAAAAATCTTTCCACGGATCGAAGGGAGGGATCCCCTGATGGCAGCGAAAATGCCCAAGTCTGAGCATTACCCCTGAGCAGGGAGAAGGCAATCCTCACCCTCTGCTCTTCATTACCAGAGGAATGGGGACACAAACAAAAATGGAGTTTGCATGCCTCTCTGAATCGAACAAAATTCTCACTGCCCCCGGAGAACGTTTCCGGAAGTGAGACCTTTGGCTCGCAACAGACTCATGGGCCGGAGCAGAGCCCAATGCTTGAAGCTGAGTCATAGATTGACGGAGATCCGCTACCTCCAAAGAAAGACCCTGCATGCGGTCAACCAGGCCAGAAAGCGGATCCATGTCAAAAAAGACGGTTTTGGTGGATTATAATGTCACGGTGGAAGTGAGCAACTAGAGCATGCACAGAAAATAGAGCCACTGACCGGACCCAAACTAGGGAGGATAAAGGGTGACCCCTGTCAGACCCTCAAAGCTTTCCCTATGCTGCTAAGCACATACCCGGATCCTAATGGTGGAACGAGGCATGCCCGCGTACCTAGACTGATGACCACTGTAACCCCTACAATAGTGGAAGGGGCACGGCCACCGGTGCCCTGCTCAGTATATGGAGGGAACCGTGGTCGCCTCGGATCCGGTCAGAAAACAAACAGATTCAGCTAAGTGTGCAGACATTGTAGTGTAGGAGCTGCGGCTGCATAGAAGACGGATCCAAAGACAGGTGGCAATATCCAGAGTACTTGCTGCAGCAGAACACAGGTCCAGTGAAAAGATAGCATACAAGTGAAGATACTCAAGCAAGAGCTACAACTCAAATGAGAAATATAATCCACACTCTACAAAAGGAGGAGGGGTGATTTAAAGGCAGAGAAATCAAACATAGGAGAAACAGCTGGGAGGAAGGAAACAGAGTAATGACCTCATCCCAGGGGCGGAGAAACAGAGCAGTGAGAACTCCTCCAAGCTCTGGTAGTGACATCATCACAGGGGTGGAGAAACAGAGCTGTGAGAACGTCTCAAAGCTCTGGTAGTGACATGCGGTTGTTGCAGCATATGGTGTTACAGTGTCTGTCTATTAATGCATGGGTGGTGGCGTGTCATGTCCCGGGGGTGTCTAATTCAATTGCTGATGCTCTCTCGTTCGCAGTGGGAGCGGTTCCAGCAGTTGGCACCGGAGGCGGACCTGGAAGGTTTGGTTTGTCCGGCGTCAATGTGGGAAATCTTGGAGGTACTGTAGCGGGACTGTTTAGGGCATCTCTGAGTGACTGGACACGGGTGGCATATGAGAAGGCTTGGGCTGGTTGGGAGCGGTGGTGTGCAGGCATAGGGGTGGGGGTTGATGGGGAGAGGTTCCTTTGTTGTTGTTTTTAGGGCAAATGAAGGAGGAGGGGTGGTCGGTGGCGCAGGTTAACAGGTGCATGGCAGGATTGGCTTTCGGGTTTAAGTTCAGGGGTTTAGCAGATGTGTCTAAGACCTTTTTGGTTAAACTGGTTTTGAGGGGTTGCAGGCGGTATCAGGAATTAAGTATCGTTTGAGTTACTGTTGGGCATTGGGAGGCAGGTTGACTTGGTATGTTCTTCGTTATGGGAACGGCGTCTGTTTAAGTTGGCCTTCTCGTTAGAGTTTTGGGTGCTTTTCGTTTGGGCGAATTGGTTGGCAGGAGTGTTCGGGAGGTTTGTCTGTGGAGGACCTAGATGTGGGTTGGGACAGGGTGGTGATCCGGTTGAGGGGGCCCAAGACTGATATGGAATGCAGGGGTTGTAGGGTTACTTTGTTTGCGGTACCTGGGTGCATGTTGTGTCCGGTTGCCACCCTGGTGGACTTTAGGAGGTGTGCTAGTTTTGTGGAGGCCCCTTGCTCAGGCACGAGGACGGATCGTTTTTATCGAGATACCAATTTGTGGCGGTGTTAAAGAAATTTCTGACGGCTTTGGGGGTGGATTCTGCGAGGTATTCGGAGCATTCCTTTAGGATGGGGGCTGCGACTGAAGCAGCTAGGTTGGGGCTGAATGATGAGCAGATTATGAGGATAGGGAGATGGGAATCTGTCAGGTTTCGATCGTACGTCAGGTTGGATCGTTTGGCGTGAGCGGGGTTGGTGGGGCAGGATGCTTAATGTGGTTTTTTGTTGTTTCAGGTTCCTTGACTGCTCTCGTTTGGATCCTGGGCCACTCCTTCATATGGTGGGGAGCACTTAGGGCAGACGTGAGAAAGCATGGTCGACAGTTGGGGTTGTCAGAGGAAGTGGCGGTGGTAAGGTGGTTGGGGTTTAGGGGCATGTTATGGGGGGGGGGGGTGTTACGTGAAATACACTGCTCAAAAAAATAAAGGGAACACAAAAATAACACATCCTAGATCTGAGTTAATTAAATATTCTTCCGAAATACTTTGTTCTTTACATAGTTGAATGTGCGGACAACAAAATCACACAAATATTTAAAAATGGAAATCAAATTTTTCAACCCATGGAGGTCTGGATTTGGAGTCACACTCAAAATTAAAGTGGAAAAACACACTACAGGCTGATCCAACTTTGATGTAATGTCCTTAAAACAAGTCAAAATGAGGCTCAGTAGTGTGTGTGGCCTCCATGTGCCTGTATGACCTCCCTACAACGCCTGTGCATGCTCCTGATGAGGTGGCGGACTGTCTCCTGAGGGATCTCCTCCCAGACCTAGACTAAAGCATCTGCCAACTCCTGGACAGTCTGTGGTGGATAGAGTGAGACATGATGTCCCAGATGTGCTCAATTGGATTCAGGTCTGGGGAACGGACGGGCCAGTCCATAGCATCAATGCCTTCGTCTTGCAGGAACTGCTGACACTCCAGCCACATGAGGTCTAGCATTGTCTTGCATTAGGAGGAACCCAGGGCCAACCACACCAGCATATGGTCTCACAAGGGGTCTGAGGATCTCATCTTGGCCAGGCTACCTCTGGCGAGCACATGTCAGGCTACCTCTGGCGAGCACATGGAGGGCTGTGCGGCCCTCCAAAGAAATGGTACCCCACACCATTACTGACCCAATGCCAAACCGGTCATGCTGGAGGATGTTGCAGGCAGCAGAACGTTCTCCACGGCGTCTCCAGACTGTCACATGTGCTCAGTGTGAACCTGCTTTCATCTGTGAAGAGCACAGGGCGCCAGTGGCGAATTTGCCAAACGTCCTGCACGGTGTTGGGCTGTAAGCATAACCCCCACCTGTGGACGTCGGGCCCTCATATCACCCTCATGGAGTCTGTTTCTGACCGTTTGAGCAGACATATGCAGATTTGTGGCCTGCTGGAGGTCATTTTGCAGGGCTCTGGCAGTGCTCTTCCTGTTCCTCCTTGCACAAAGGCGGAGGTAGCGGTCCTGCTGCTGGGTTGTTGCCCTCCTACGGCCTCCTCCACGTCTCCTGATGTACTGGCCTGTCTCCTGGTAGCGCCTTCATGCTCTGGACACTACGCTGACAGACACAGCAAACCTTCTTGCCACAGCTCGCATTGATGTGCCATCCTGGATAAGCTGCACTACCTGAGCCACTTGTGTGGGTTGTAGACTCCGTCTCATGCTACCACTAGAGTGAAAGCACTGCCAGCATTCAAAAGTGACCAAACATCAGCCAGGAAGCATAGGAACTGAGAAGTGGTCTGTGGTCACCACCTGCAGAACCACTCCTTTATTGGGGGTGTCTTGCTAATTGCCTATAATTTCCACCTGTTGTCTAACCCATTTGCACAACAGCATGTGAAATTGATTGTCACTCAGTGTTGCTTCCTAAGTGGACAGTTTGATTTCACAGAAGTGTGATTGACTTGCAGTTACATTGTGTTGTTTAAGTGTTCCCTTTATTTTTTTGAGCAGTGTACATAGCCCCAGATGTGCTGGTGGTGCATTGTGGGGGTAATGATTTGGGAGTCACGCCGGTGCGTAACTTGATTCGGGACGCTAAATTTGATTTATTGAGGCTTTGGTCGCTGTTTCCCAGAATAGTGGTGGTGTGGTCTGACATTGTGCCTCGTAGGAAATGGAGGGATGCACGGTCGGTCGATAGGATCAACAAGACTCGGATTAAAGTTAATAAGGCTATCGGGAAATTTGTGGCGAGACACGGGGTGGTTGCAGTGAGGCATAGGGAGTTGGAGGACGGTGTGGGGGAGTCCTGGAGAAAGGATGGAGTTCATTTGTACGCAGTTGGCATTGATTTATGGTCACTGGGGTTGCAGGATGGAATTGAAGAGCCTTCGGTGTGTGGAGGAATGCGCAAGCTTGAGGTGGGTGGGGGTCAAGTTGCTCGTTGTTGGCGGCAGGAGGTACTGGAAGCACGGATCTGGATTTGAGGTTGAGAGGGCCCCTTATGGTGGGGGTTACCTGTTCGGTTTGTGAGGCGTCCACAAATTTGCCGTGTGGTTGTGTAGGTGGACAATTTGGGGGCTTCCAGGACCTCCTTCGTCTGTGGTTATGTTATATATGTTATGTATTTATGTTAATAATAAATGGCTGCTGTGGCCAATTAAATCCATTTGACGAGTTGTGTGGTTATTTTAGGGATGATGGTGGGTGGACTGGTGGGGTTAAGAGGTGGGAGTAAGACCCGGTATATCAACCAATACCTTAAGCATGCTTTTACAGTCACTGTTTGGTCAGTTATTTCAGCCATTGAGGCAACACCAGGAGCAGATCTTTCCTATATCCCTCTAAGCTCCACTACGGTTTTTTTTTTCCTCACGGTCACGATGCAAAACACTGGTGCGTGAAAGGAGTACTAAAAAAAAAAAAAAAAAAAAGTGTAATTCAGCAAATAAAAACGAAATCCTCATTCACACGTTCATGTTCAAATCCATAAAAAAGTGGTCAGTGATGCCTTCGTGAAGATGTCCGTGAAGGGTCCGTGTGTGGTTCATGTGTCCGTTTTTTGCTGTCCGTGCTTCATGCACACTGTGCAGATGAAAAATTTCAAAGCATCTTTTCCTCCCCATAAATTTTTTTATTGTAGTGGTGATAAAAACAAACTACAATTTGCTCTGCAAAGATAAGGCTTATTTTTTTGTTTTTGGTATTGCCATAATCGCACTGACCCAGAGAATAAGGCCTCATGCACACGATCCGCAAAATATACGGATGGCGTCCGTGTGCATTCCTTATTTTGCGGAACGGAACAGCTGGCCCCTAATAGTACAGTGCTATCTTTGTCCGTAATGCAGAAAGTGATAAGACATGTTCTATTTTTTGCGGAGCGGAAATACGGACACACGGAAACTGAATGCACACGGAGTAACTCCTGTTGTTTTTGCAAACCCAATGAAATTAATGTTCTGCATACGGTCTGCAAAAAAAAAAAAAAAACGGACCGGAAAGAAATTCGTTCATGTGCATGAGCCCCAAGGACAAAAAGAAAAACCTTGGCGGAATGTTGTATTTTGTTCAGGGTGGATTTGATTTAAATCAGCGGTCCCCAACCGGCCGGGCCGCGGCCCAGGACCGGGCCGTGGAAGATTGTTAGCCCGGGCCGCGGCGATCAGGGCAGTCTTTAACTCTGTACTAATGAAGCGCTTCCATTATGGAAGCGCTTCATTAGTACAGAAGGACCAGGGAGCGGTGAAGGATCTGTACTCACCGCTTCCTGGTCCTCGGCTCGGCTATCGGCTGTGCAGGGCTGCGCACAGCGTGAGGTCGCTCTGTGACCTCACGCTGTGCGCCGCTATACACAGCCAGCCGACAGCAGAATGAAGAGGATTGCGATGATGACCAGGAGCAGGAGAGGTAAGTGTTTTTTTTATTTTATTTTATTTGATTTGCACTGATGGCTGACCTGGGGGACATGGGGCTGACATGGGGGGCTTATGGGCTGGCTGACATGGGGGGCTTAGACCAGTGCAGCAGAGACCAGTGCAGCAGAGACCATAGTCAGATTATATAGTGTTATATATTTTAATATGCACATTTGTGTTTTGTTATGCGCGTGAATCAGTCGGTCCCGCCCACCCCCTAAGCCCCCCCCCCAGAACTCCGCCCCCCCCCCCCCCCCCCCCCCAATCGGTCCCTGGGAAAATTGTCTTGCATGAAACCGGTCCTTGGTGCAAAAAAGGTTGGGGACCACTGATTTAAATCACTAGTCAGTAAGGCTTGATTTAAATCAGTTTTCTACATAAAGACTAATTCTTGCTGGTATAACTTATAATATGCAAGTAGATGAAGATTTTTAGAACAACTTTTCATATTAGTTTGATTAGGTTGATTCTGCATTCATAGGTTTGTAGAAGTTAGGATTAAGGTATTTTTCTCAACTTTGTTCATGTTATAATATTTTTGCTGTGAAGAGGCATGTGATCTCTGCTGAGTCAAATTCAGTTTTGAGAACTGCAAAAGTAAACCAAGCATCTGTGATATCTTGTAGGCACAGAAACTGCCCAATAATCTTACAAAAACCTCTGGAAGAGCATTACATTGTGAATGGATTAATGGAATTTACCAAAAAAAAAAATTACACTTACCGGTAATCGGATTTTCCTGACCCCACGACACCACCACTGAGAGATGGCTCCGCCTCCAGGGACAGGAAACCTGTAGCATAAAAAAGGTGGAGCTACTCTCCCACCTCAGCGAGTTTACAGAGCATGAGAGGGACTCCCTTTTGGTTAATCAAGGTTATAACAGAATCTTTCACTTTTTTTTGCTTCACCACGTGCACTCCACACAGTACCACCACCTTAGGGAGGGAATTAGATGGGTGCTGTCGTGGGGTCAGGAAAATCAGATTACCGGTAAGTGTAATCATCATGTTTCCCCTCCCCACGACAGCACCACAGAGATTACATAGAAATCAAGGGTGGGTAACAGCCTCTTAACACCTTTCTTCCAAAAAGGAGGTCAGAGATAGTCTAGCTCAGTGGTGGGCAACCTTTTTTTTCAACTGAGCCAAATCTCGCCAAAACCACGATTGAAATTTATTTTGAGAGCCACATTTTTAAAACCGAAAATACATAGGATGGTACACTGTTTTTAGTTTCAATAAGTTTTTATTGAGAATATTGTGCATGCAAGTATCCACATAGGTCGGGTACTGTGGGACTCTTTGCACCGGCCCTGTCACGTGGACGTGACCAGAGCCTGTGCAAGGATTTTTTGGCAACACAAGCGAAGCTACATCTCGGTGACCCCCTTCTCCCACCGCCCCGCCCGCAGCTCACCTGGTCCTGGTTCTGTCTGCAGCAGCTGGCTTCTCCTCTGTGTGGTCCTGATATCTTCGATCTGGTTTGAGGACTGTACTTTTCGCCCTATAAGATGCACATAGGTTTTAGAGGAGTATAATCAGAAACAATATTTTCCATTATACCTCAGGTCAGACCACCAATCAGACCCCCAATGTTAATCATACCTCAGATCAGCCCCCTATATCAGCAGTCAGCACCCCATCCATCATGCCCATGTCAGCCCCCATCCATCATGCCCCCATGTCAGCCGTCATCCCCCTATGTCAGCCGTCAGCCCCCCATGTCAGCACCCCATCTATCATGCCCATGTCAGCCGTCAGCACCCCATCCATCATGCCCATGTCAGCCGTCAGCACCCCATCCATCATGCCCATGTCAGCCGTCAGCACCCCATCCATCATGCCCATGTCAGCCGTCAGCACCCCATCATGCCCATGTCAGCCCCCATCCATCATTACCCCCCATGTCAGCCATCAGCCCCCCATGTCAGCCATCATGCCCCCCATGTCAGCCGTCAGCACCCCATCCATCATGCCCATGTCAGCTGTCAGCCCCCATCCATCATGCCCCCCATGTCAGCCGTCATGCCCTATGTCAGCCGTCAGCACCCCATGTCAGCCGTCAGCCATCAGCCCCCCATGTCAGCACTCCATCCATCATGTCCATGTCAGCCGTCAGCCCCCATCCATCATGCCCCCCATGTCAGCCATCATGACCTTATGTCAGCCGTCAGCACCCAATGTCAGCACCCCATCCATCATGCCCATGTCAGCCGTCAGCCCCCCCATGTATCATGCCCATGTCAGCCATCAGCACCCCATCATGCCCATGTCAGCCCCCATCCATCATTACCCCCCATGTCAGCCATCAGCCCCCCATGTCAGCCATCATGCCCCCCATGTCAGCCGTCAGCACCCCATCCATCATGCCCATGTCAGCTGTCAGCCCCCATCCATCATGCCCCCCATGTCAGCCGTCATGCCCCTATGTCAGCCGTCAGCACCCCATGTCAGCCGTCAGCCATCAGCCCCCCATGTCAGCACTCCATCCATCATGTCCATGTCAGCCGTCAGCCCCCATCCATCATGCCCCCCATGTCAGCCATCATGACCTTATGTCAGCCGTCAGCCCCCCATGTCAGCACCCCATCCATCATGCCCATGTCAGCCGTCAGCACCCCATCCATCATGCCCATGTCAGCCGTCAGCACCCATCCATCATTACTCCCATGTCAGCCATCATGCCCCCCATGACAGCCGTCAGCCCCCATCCATTATGCTCCCTAATGGGGGACAATGTTGGAGTCTGCACCATCGGGGGGGTGACATGATGAGGGACAATGTTGAAGTCGGTACCTGATATATCACTGGGGTCTGGCTGGAGTGGGGTCGGTCTGGTCCTGGCTCCAATCTCAGCTGGCTCTGCCTTAAGGTGTCTTCTCCAGAGTCCAGACTAGAGTCCAGCAGGGTCGGCCAAGTTCCAACAAGTCGTGCCTCAGTGTTACTCTGTGACTGTGTTCTTCTGCTGCCAGCCTGGAGGGGCAGCTTTTACAGGTCATAGCAGACAGAGCAGCTCCGCCTCCTCGCCTCCCTACGCCGCGGCCCCACTGACAGTCAGTGACGCCTCCTTTGGCCTGAGCGCCGCACGGCACACATGTAGGCAGGACAGCCGCAGGCTGCCGCCCCCGAGAGGAGGGAGGGGAGCGGGCGCCGGGCACACAGAACAGTGCTCCAGACTAAAAAAAAATTCCAAGTAGCCATTGGCTCCTGAACTGAAAAATTTAGGAGCCAAATCAAATTTTTAGTTGCCAAATCGAAACTGAATCAAAATTTTGGTATCGTGACAACGCTACGCCGATCAGATCGGCGTAGGGTTGTTTTGAAACCAAAATTTTGATTCGCTTTCGTCACCATAAAAAAGTATTGTGATACTCAATACCGTGCAAAAAAAAAAAAACAACAAAAAAAGCTGTGTGCATTTCGCATTTTATGAAACATTCGGCCCATAATAGAACAGTCCTATGCTATTTTTTGGGGTGACAAGGTGACTAAAAAGGCTATGTAATATGTTTATTTATTTATTGTTTATATATTTTATATGTAAAATTGGGAAAGGGGGGATTTAAACTTAATATTTAAAGTACTTTCACATTAGCGTTTTCATTTCCGGCACTGAGTTCCGTCACAGGGGCTCTATACCGGAAAATAACTGATCAGTTTTATCCCCATGCATTCTGAATGGAGAGTAATCCGTTCAGGATGCATCAGGATGTCTTCAGTTCAGTCATTTTGACTGATCAGGCAAAAGATAAAACCGTAGCATGCTACGGTTTTATCTCCGGCGAAAAAAAATGAAGATTTGCCTGAATGCCGGCTCCGGCATTTTTCCCCATAGGAATGTATTAGTGCTGGATCCGGCATTCAAAATACCGGAATGCACCCGCACTAAATCCGGACCCATTCACTTCTATGGGGCTGTGCACATGAGCGGTGATTTTCACACATCACTTGTGCGTTGCGTGAAAATCGCAGCATGCTCTGTTGTGCGTTTTTCGCGCAACGCAGGCCCCATAGAAGTTAATGGGGCTGTGTGAAAATCGCAAGCAAGTGCGATTTTCACGCATGGTTCCTAGGATGAAAGTCTATTCACTGTATTATTTTCCCTTATAACATGGTTATAAGGGAAAATAATAGCATTCTGAATACAGAATGCTTAGTACAAGGTCAATATAATAAACATTGGTGGCGCAGTGCGCCCCCCCATCACCCCAATATAATAAACATTGGTGGCGCAGTGCGCCCCCCCTCAATATAATAAACATTGGTGGCGCAGTGCGCCCCCCCTCAATATAATAAACATTGGTGGCGCAGTGCGCCCCCCCATCACCCCAATATAATAAACATTGGTGGCGCAGTGCGCCCCCCCCCATCACCCCAATATAATAAACATTGGTGGCGCAGTGCGCCCCCCCTCAATATAATAAACATTGGTGGCGCAGTGCGCCCCCCCATCACCCCAATATAATAAACATTGGTGGCGCAGTGCGCCCCCCCTCAATATAATAAACATTGGTGGCGCAGTGCGCCCCCCCCATCACCCCAATATAATAAACATTGGTGGCGCAGTGCGCCCCCCCAACACCCCAGTATAATAAACATTGGTGGCGCAGTGCGCCCCCCCCATCACCCCAATATAATAAACATTGGTGGCGCAGTGCGCCCCCCCTCAATATAATAAACATTGGTGGCGCAGTGGGCAGTGCCAATGAGGGTTAAAAAATAAAAAAATAATTAACTCACCTCCTCCAATTGATCGTCTCCTGTTCTTACTTCTTTCTAGTTTCTTCAGGACGCAGGACCTGTGGTGACATCACTGTGCTCATCACATGATCCATCACCATGGTAATGGGCCATGTGATGAGCTCAGTGACGTCACCACAGGTCCTGAAGAAACTAGAAAGAAGTAAGAACAGGAGACCGGCAGCTACCTGATCAACTGGAGGAGGTGAGTTAATTTTCTTTTATTATTTTTAACCCTCATTGGCACTTCCCACTGTGCCACCAACGTTTATTATACTGGGGGAGGGGGGGCGCACTGTGCCACCAACGTTTATTATACTGGGGGGGGGGGGGGGGCGCACTGTGCCACCAACGTTTATTATACTGGGGGGGGGGGGGGGGGCGCACTGTGCCACCAACGTTTATTATACTGGGGGGGGGGGGCCCTGGGCCACCAACGTTTATTATACGGGGGGGGGGGGGGGCACTGTGCCACCAACGTTTCTTATACAAATACAGGAGGCGGGTGCCGGAATCAAATAGCCGGCACCCGACCTTTGTGACAGGGAGCTGCGATCAGCGGCAGTTAACCCCTCAGGTACCGCACCTGAAGGGTTAACTCAACTGCAGCGGATCGCAGCTCCCTGTCACAGAGGTCGGGTGCCGGCTATTTGATTCCGGCACCCGCCTCCTGTATTTGTATGACAGGTCAGTTTTCTTCATTGGTGGCGCAGTGGCCACAGCCCCTCCCCTCCTCCTCCTGCCTCTTCTTATTGGCAGCGGCGGGGACAGCAGCAGCACAGGGGGGAGGGAGAGACTCCTCCTGCGCTGCTGAGAACGATCATCTCCTGTGCCCGCCGCTGTATTGAGCAGAGCTGCGGCGGCGGGTCTAGTCGCTAATGGCATCTGGAGCCCTGCAGAAGAGCCGCATTAAAGTGTGTAAAGAGCCGCATGTGGCTCGCGAGCCGCGGCTTGCCGACCACTGGTCTAGCTGAAGCTAATAGAAGGTAGAGGGAGAGGCCCAAGTGGCAGATCTGATAGATCGACACACTGGCCCTTTCTGCCCAGGTGGTAGACACCGCCCTAGTAGAGTGAGCTTTCAAGGATAGAGGAGGAGAAGAACCAGAATAAGAGTATGCTAATAAAATTAGCTCTCAGATCCACCTAGCGATGGTACTCTTTGAGGCAGCATTACCTTTCCTAGCCCCTGCATACAAGACAAATTAACGAAGATTTTCTCCAGTCCTTGGTCTTTTCTAGGTACTGGATCAGACACCTTCTTACATCTAGAAGGTGCCATTTTTCTTCATCTTCATTCTTTGGTTCTGGAAAGAACACTGGGAGAACTATCTCCTGTAATCGGTTTGTCTTGGAAGGGAATTTGGGAATAAAGTTAGGGTCCGGCCTCATCACTACCCTATCCTCACGTATTGTCATAAACGGGGGATTAATGGACAGGGCCTGAATCTCACTAATTCTTCACGCTGAAGTGAGGGCTACTAAGAACCAACTTCAGGCTAAGCAACTTAATAGAACTATCTTCAATAGGCTCAAAGGGATGACTGGTCAATGCTTTTAATACCAAATTTAGGTCCCAGGGGGGAAATCTAGGTCCCTTAACTGGAGCAACCCTATCCACTGCTTTGAAAAACCTGACTATCCAAGGATCCATAGCTAAGCTCCTACCGCTTAGTCCAGAGAGGGCAGAAACCTGAACTTTTAGCGTACTTTTAGCTAAACCTAAAGATATAATTTTTGCAGCGAGGACTAACACCTGCCTGGTAGAATTTTTTTCTGGCCAAACATTGGTCTCTAGACCTGCAAAGGATAGGAATCTTACATATCCTGGCATAAATTGTGTTGGTCACTTTTTTCCTGCTTTTAAGTAGGGTAGAAATGAGTGCCTCAGAAAACCCCTTGTCAACTAAATGTGCCCTTTCAATCTCCAGGCCGTAAGATGCAAGGACCCCACCTCTGGGTGAACTACTGGGCCCTGCACCAGGAGATTCGGAATCTCGGGAAGAACCCAAGGTTCCGATACAGACATGGACCTGAGAAGAGAGAACCATGCCCTCTTTGGCCAAAACGGGGCAATAACTATCATGTCTGATTTTTCCTCTTATTTTCCTGAGAACTCTGGGTAGAAGCTGAAGCGGGGGAAAGGCATACCCCAGGCGAAACTTCCATTTTAGGAGAAAGGCATCCACCCCAAATGGGGACTCGTGGGGACTGAGGGAGCAAAACTTCACCTGCCTGTTCTCCCTGGTGGCAAATAAATCTATTTCTGGTGTCCCCCATAACTTCACAATGTTTGCAAATACTAAGGGGTTTAAGGACCAACTCCCCCTGTCTTAACCGGTGACTACTTAAAGTCTGCCTGAATATTCTCCTTCCCCTTTATATGTAGAGCAGATATATGCGCCACCTGATCCTGCATTTCTGAGAATATTAATGCTGTCTCCCTCAAAGATCGGAATTTGGTACCTTCCTGGCGATTCAATTACGATACCACTGTCCTGTTGTCTGACATAATCCTGACGTGATTGTGTTGTATTTCTGGAAGGGCTGCTCTTAAGGCTAACAGCACTGCTCTTAGTTCCTTCCTGTTGGAGGAGAAATCTCTCTGAAGTAAGGTCCAATTTCCTTGCCTCAACTGGCCCCGAAAATGCGCCCCCCACCCCCATGGGCTGGCATCGGTTGTGATTACTACTGGGTCTGGGTAATTCCACGGGATACCCTGGTTTAAGTTTTTTACCTCCAACCACCAGTTTAGGGAGATTAGAGTCTTCCTAGAAAGCTTCATCTGAGAGTCCAAAGTCATCCCTTCTAGCCTTGTCTTCTCCAAGATTTCTGCTTGAAGCTGTCTTGAGTGAAAATTGAGCCCACTGAACTGCTGGGATACAGGCTGTCAATCCCAACAGAGACATTACTTTCCGGACAGACATCCGTGGATTTTCCTGAGTTCTTAGAATTTCTCTCCGCACTTTTTCTATCTTCTCTAAAGGAAGAAAGGTCCTCTGACGTAAAGAGTCCAGCTGTAGACTTAAATATCTGGCTCGTGCTGGGCTGTAATCTGGATCTCTTTAAATTATTCATCTTAGTCCTTCCAGAATATGCATCACCCACTGAATAGAATCCTGACACTTCTCCCAGGAATCTGGGATTATCAGGAAATCGTCTAGGTAAGGTAGGAAAAGAATGTTCTCCTTGCGAACAAACGAGGCTACTTCCGCCAGTACCTTGGTGCACTTGACAGCCCAAAGGGCATGGCCTGAAACTGGAAGTGTCTGGTCCCCTCGTCCCCTACCACTCGGAGGAATCTCTGGAAAGAAGGATGCATAGGGATATGCAGATACGCATTCTTCAAATCCAATACCGCCATGAAACATCCTGGAAAGACTAGGTGGACTGCAGATCTTATGGTCTCTATTTTGAATTTTTTTTACAACTAAGGACCTGTTCAGTTGTCTTAAGTTTATAATTGTCTGGAAAGAGCCATCCGTTTTTTTTACTATGAAAAGCGTCGAGTAGAAGCCCTTCCCCCCACTCCGGGGGTCACGGTATTAACACTTTTCTTTATTAACAGGTCCACTTCTGCTGACAAGTTTGGAGACGCTCTCGTAATCACAAACCTCTGTGGACAATGTCCTTTGAACTCTAATTTTAGCCCTTCTGCAACAATATTTCTGACCCAATTTCCTGCGATCTTTTCCCAGGCATAGAGAAAGTATTTTAGCCTTCCTCCTACCTGCAGCTTGGCGTCATTTCTTAGACAGTATCTTTTTGGGAGGAAGTACCCCCGAAGCACTTACTCCCTGAACCTCTGGTTCTGGGAAACTGATCTCTATCCCCTGGCTGCCTCTTCCCCTGAAACCTAGGGGAATTTCGAAAGGGACGCCTGTAACTCTTAGGCCTCATGCACACGACCGTTTTTTTGCGGTCCGCAAAAACGAGTTCCCTAGTTCCGTGATCCGTGTCTGTTTTTTCTTCCGTGGGTCTTCCTTGATTTTTGGAGGATCCACGGACATGAAAAGTGAAAAAAAATTCTAAGTCAAGTTTGCCTTTAAAATGATTGGGAAAAAAAACGGGCACTGATCACGGACGCGGATGACAATCTTGTGTGCATCCGTGGTTTTTCACGGACCCATTGACTTGAATGGGTCTGCGAACCGTTGTCCGTGAAAAAAAAAATAGGACAGGTCATATTTTTTCACGGACAGGAAACACTGATCACGGACGCGGATGAAAAACGGTGCATTTTCCGATTTTTCCACGGACCCATTGAAAGTCAATGGGTCCGCAGAAAAACACAGAAAACGGAACAACGGCCGCGGATGCACACAACGGTCGTGTGCATGAGGCCTTAAACTGTGAGAAGGAGGGCTCCTGCGGTAATTTTTTTTTCTGTCTGCTGCCTTTTCCAGAAGGGCATCGAGCTCTGGGCTAAACAAACTGTCCCTGACAGGGAATACTGCATAGACGTTGTTTGGAAGCCATATCTCCTCTCCAGTTCTTAAGCCATAAGGCTCTACGGGCAGGGTTAGAAATAGAGGCTGACCTGGCCGACAATCTGACTGCCTCCACTGAAGCGTCAGATAGAAAATCTGCCGCCTTCAGTATGGTCGGCAAAGAGGCCAGAATTTGATCTCTAGGGCATTTATCCCTTATCTGCCCTTCTAGCCTGTCAAGACAAATGGCCAAAGATCTGGCGGTAACCGTTGCCGCTATATTGGGTCTGAAGGATGCGGTAGATGCCTCCCATGTATTTTTAAGACTGGAATCTATCTTCTTATCCAATGGGTCTTTTAAAAAAAAACATGTCCTCGAACGGCAGGGAAGACCTTCTAGATATGGCTACATCCAATTTAGGTGCCTTATCCAAGATGTAGAGGCTTCTTCCTCAAAGGGATGTTTTCTCTTAATTTTTTGTTACGAAGGCCTTCCTATCTGTTTTTTTTCCACTCTTTTTCTATTAGGGCTGTTATACTTGTGTAAGGGAAAACATCTTTTCCTTTCGCGTAAACCCTCAAAGACTGCGTCCGCTACCGATTTAGTCCTCTTTAACGTCCTCTAATTCTAAAGTGGCCCATATAGTTTTAAGTAATTTATCCGTATCACCCACTGGGAATAGGAATTTTTTCTCTCTGTCCTCATCTGAAGACGAATCCTCGGACCCCTCGTCTTTATTCTCTTCACTATCGCCAGAGGATTCCATTTCTGATTCCACCTGTTCCTCTGATCTTAGACTTCTTAGATGATTTAAGGGAATCTTTAACCTCAGATCTAATTAAGGCCCTAATATCCTTCATAAAACTTGGGGATTCCTCCGCCAGCATCCTCTCGATACACTGCTGGCACAATTTTTTAGGATAGGAGGACGACAAAGGGCATCTACATATGGCACATTATTTTTCCTTTTCGCCATGACCTTTTTTGGCACCATCTAATGAAAAAAAGGCATATACACACACAACCACATATCAGAAGCTTCTATACCAGAGTCTGCCTTTCTGTCTCCATCTCTTCCGACATTTTACTCCTGAGGGCATAAAGGTTTAAAAGAAAATTTAGATGTAGCAGGGAACAGCAACTCTCCTTTGAGAGTTCCACATGTTCCCTGGGAGCCAACTTGTGCCAGAAACAACCACACTGCAGGTTCTCACCAGTAGCAGATCCCGGAGTCTGAGTCTTGTTTGTCTTGAGAGCTGGAAATAATCTAGTCTCCCCAGAGGGGTTAAAGATAGAACTCGATCCCAATATAATGAAGAAAAGGGTGCCCCCAGCTCTGGAAACGCAGACTTTCCGATTTCTGCTTTTATTTCCTTTCACATGACCGGTGTGGAACGCATGTCTCACCTGTGACGCCATTCCTGCGACTTCCGATTCTGGCTCCCGGCGCGTCTCCACTGCTCCTGCGGACTTTAACAGTATGCAGCCTCCACGTGCGCGCCCGGTACACTACCCCTCTGGCATTTTCCTCTTCCAGCCGCCCTCCTGCATTCTGCGGCCCTCCATGCGGTCTCACTCCTTTAAGGGACCCGTGCTGCCAGCCGTGAAGATCAAGGAACGGCCCGGACCATCCCCTGTCCTCTTTAGAGAGAAAGACCCGGCACCCAGTCTCTGACTGGTAAGACCACATGACTCTAGGCTTTCCTAGTCATAGGTCCCTAGGGAAAAATGCTACTAGGTCTCCAGCTCCAGGGACAGGAAAACCTCACTGAGGTGAGAGTGGCTCCACCTTTTTTATGCTACAGGTTTCCTGTCCATGGAGGCGGAGCCATCTCTCAGTGGTGCTGTCGTGGGGAGGGGAAAATTTTACATATGCAGCCTTATTCTACATAATTAAAAAACTAATTTTTCATGATGGAATAACCTTTGGATGGTAATATATTTTCCTCAATGCATTTTATATAAAAAAAAATCCGATTTAAATAAAAATAAAAATCCACCCTGGTTGTTTTTTTAATTTAACTCCACAAAATTCTTTCCGTTTTTCAATACATGATATAGTAGGTTAAATGTTGTCACAAAAAACAAGCCCTCGTATGACTATGAACAGTTCGAAAAAGGTATTGTTTTTGTAAGGTAGAAAGGAAAAAACAAAAATTGACCCAGCCCTTAAGGCTCCATTCACACGAAGGTATAACGGGTCCGCATCCGTTCCGCAAATTGCGGAACGGTGCAGACCCATTCATTCTCCATGGGGACGGAATGGATGCGGAGAGCACACCATGTGCTCTCTGCATCCGCATTTCCGAAGCGCACCTCCGATCTTACAGTCCGCGGCTCCGGAAAAAAATAGAACATGTCCTATTCTTGTCCGCAATTGCGGATCCGCAATGCACTACGGACATCTGAATGGAGCCTAAAGGGGTTTTCCCATCATATACAATAGGGGCATATCGCTAGGATATGCCCCCATTGTCTGATATGTGCGGGTCCCACCTCTGGGACCCTCACCTACAACGACAACGGATCAGGGAAATGACTGGCTCGGCAATTTCAGTCTGTCCCATAGAAATGAATGGGAGCAGGGGCCGCACGTGCGCTCCCATTCACTTGTATGGAAGCAGCACTTGGTGGTGGACAGACCATGGGTCCAGCCACAGCTCTCCCCACTCCGTTCTCCTTGTAGGTGCAGGTTCCAATGGTGGGACCTGCACCTATCAGACAATGGGGGCATATCCTAGTGATATGCCCACATTGTATGTGATGGGAATACCCCTTTAAGGGTTTAAATAGTGATTATATAAGTATTTAAATCAGGGTGGAAAAAAAATCAATGATTTAAAAAAAATAAAGGATTTTTTTTAATTTAAATCAGATATTTTTTTTTTTATATAAAATGCTTTGAGGAAAATATATTACCATCCAAAGGTTATTCCATCATGAAATAAAGATTCGTTATTTAATTATGTAAAATAAGGCTGTACGTGGACTCCCATATTGTTGAATGGATTAGGCAGTGGCTGAGGGACAGACAGAGGGTTGTAGTCAATGGAGTATATTCAGACCAAGGTCTTGTTACCAGTGGTGTACCTCAGGGATCTGTTTTGGGACCCATATTGGTTAATATCTTTTTCAGCAAAATTGCAGAAGGCCTCGATGGTAAGGCGTGTCTTTTTGCTGATGACAAAGATTTGTAACAGGGTTAATGTTCCTGGAGGTATACACCAAATTGAAAAGGACTTAGGAAAACTAGAGGAATGGTCAAAAATCAGGCAACTAAAATTTTATGTTGATAAGTGCAAGATAATGCACCTGGGGCGTAAAAACCCAAGAGCAGAATATAACATCAGTGATACAGTCCTAACCTCAGTATCTGAGGAAAGGGATTTAGGGGTCATTTCAGAAGACTTATAGGTCGGCAGACAATGTCATAGAGCAGCAGGAAATGCTAGCAGAATGTTTGGGTGTATAGGCATTACCAGTAGAAAGAGGGAGGTGCTCATAGAAACATAGAATGTGTCGGCAGATAAGAACCATTTGGCCCATCTAGTCTGCCCAATATACTGAATACTATGGATAGCCCCCGGCCCTCATCTTATATGAAGGATGGCCTTATGCCTATCCCATGCATGCTTAAACCCCTTCACTGTATTTGCAGCTACCACTTCTGCAGGAAGGCTATTCCATGCATCCACTACTCTCTCAGTAAAGTAATACTTCCTTATATTACTTTTAAACCTTTGCCCCTCTAATTTAAAACTGTGTCCTCTTGTGGTAGTTTTTCTTCTTTTAAATCTTCTCTCCTCCTTTACCGAGTTGATTCCCTTTATGTATTTAAAAGTTTCTATCATATCCCCTCTGTCTCTTCTTTCTTCCAAGCTATACATATTAAGGTCCTTTAACCTTTCATGCTGCTCTACAGAGCACTAGTGAGACCTCATTTGGAGTATTGTGCGCAGTACTGGAGACCATATCTCCAGAAGGATATTGATACTTTGGAGAGAGTTCAGAGAAGAGCTACTAAACTAGTACATGGATTGTAGGATAAAACTTACCAGGAAAGATTAAAGGACCTTAACATGCATAGCTTGGAAGAAAGACGAGACAGAGGGGATATGATAGAAACTTTTAAATACATAAAGGGAATCAACAAGGTAAAAGAGGAGAGAATATTTAAAAGAAGAAAAACTGCTACAAGAGGACAGTTTTAAATTAGAGGGGCAAAGGTTTAAAAGTAATATCAGGAAGTATTACTTTACTGAGAGTAGTGGATACATGGAATAGCCTTCCTGCAGAAGTGGTAGCTGCAAATACAGTGAAGGAGTTTAACCGCCTCCGGACCGCAGGATTGTGGTCCGGAGGTGGTCAACTCAGGCACACTCACGCGCCGGCGCGTCATCTCGCGAGAGGCGAGATTTCCTGTGAACGCACGCACAGGCGCGCGCGTTCACAGGAACTGCAGGTAATAGAGTGGATCTGCAGCCTGCCAGCGGCGATCATTCGCTGGCAGGCTGTAGATCCGATTTTCTTTTTAACCCCTTAAAAGGTATATTAGACGCCGTTTTGATAACAGCGTCTAATATACCTCCTACCTGGTCCTCTGATGGTCCCTTTTGCTTGGATCGACCACCAGAGGACACAAGCAGCTCTGTAAAGTAGCACCAAACACCACTACACCGCCCCCTGTCACTTATTAACCCCTGATCACCCCATATAGACTCCCTGATCACCCCCTGTCATTGATCACTCCCCTGTAAGGCTCCATTCAGACGCCCGTATGTGTTTTGCGGATCCACTGATCCGCAAAACACATACGGACGTCTGAATGGAGCCTTACAAGGGGGTGATCACCCCATATAGACTCCCTGATCACCCCCCTGTAAGGCTCCATTCAGATGTCCGTATGTGTTTTGCGGATCCGCACATTGCTAGAACTATATAGAAAATGCCTTTTCTTGTCCGCAATTGCGGACAAGAATAGGACATGTTCTATAGGCTCTACAAAAAACGCAGTGTTCGCCCGATCAGGCCTGATCTTGTGCGCACACTTGCGTTCAGTCCGCCCCACCGCAGTGACAGAAATTGACAAAAAATAAAATCTCACATGAACTCACCATACCCCTCACGGAATCCAAATGCGTAACATATTTTAGACATTTATATTCCAGACTTCTTCTCACGCTTTAGGGCCCCTAAAATGCCAGGACAGTATAAATACCCCACAAGTGACCCCATTTTGGAAAGAAGACACCCCAAGGTATTTCGTGATGGGCATAGTGAGTTCATGGAAGTTTTTATTTTTTGTCACAAGTTAGTGTAATATGAGACTTTGTAAGAAAAAAATAAAAAATAAAAATAATCATTTTCCACTAACTTGTGACAAAAAATAAAAAGTTCTATGAACTCACTATGCCCATCAGCGAATACCTTAGGGTGTCTACTTTCAGAAATGGGGTCATTTGTGGGGTTTTTCTACTGTCTGGGCATTGTAGAACCTCAGGAAGCATGACAGGTGCTCAGAAAGTCAGAGCTGCTTCAAAATGCGGAAATTCACATTTTTGTACCATAGTTTGTAAACGCTATAACTTTTACCCAAACCAATAAATATACACTTATGGAATTTTTTTTTTATCAAAGACATGTAGAATAATAAATTTAGAAAAACATTTATATAGAAATGTCATGTCATATTTTTTTTAAACATTTTTACAACTGAAAGTGAAAACTGTCTTTTTTGCAAAAATTTCAGTAAATTTCGATTAATAACAAAAAAAGTTAAAATGTCAGCAGCAATGAAATACCACCAAATGAAAGCTCTATTAGTGAGAAGAAAAGGAGGTAAAATTAATTTGGGTGGTAAGTTGTATGACCGAGCAATAAACCGTGAAAGTAGTGTAGTGCAGAATTGTAAAAAGTGGTCTGGTCATTAAGGGGGTTTAAGCTAGGGGAGCTGAGGTGGTTAAGCATGCATGGGATAGGCATAAGGCCATCCTTCATATAAGATAGGGCCAGGGGCTATTCATAGTATTCAGTATATTGGGCAGACTAGATGGGCCAAATGGTTCTCATCTGACAACACATTTTATGTTTCTATATGTGTAATTTTTTTGGTAAATAAATTCCATTAATCCATTCACAATGTCATGCTCTTCCAGAGGTTTTTTTTAAGATTGGGCAGTTTCTCTGCCTACAAGATATTATCACAGATTCTTTGTTTACTTTTGCAGTTCTCAAAACTGAATTTGACTCAGCAGAGATCACATGCCTCTTCACAGCAAAAATGTCATACATGAACAGAGTTGAGAAAAATACCTTAATCCAAACTTCTACAAATCTATGAATGCAGAATCAACCTAATCAAACTAATATGAAAAGTTGTTATTCTAAAAATCTTTATCTACTTGCAAATTTTAAGTTATACCAGCAAGAATTAGTCTTTATGTAGAAAACTGATTTAAATCAAGCCTTACTGACTAGTGATTTAAATCAAATCCACCCAGATTTAAATTCCGCTCTTCTGTTTCTTTTTCCAGTTTAGCAACCAATGGCTCCTAGAAAACTTTAGGCTGGAGCACTGGGTGGGGGGAGACTTTGCATCAGGGAAGAAATACCCATCTTCATAGAAAACTATTTTCTACTATCTGCAAAGTAGCGAGTCTCATGTCAGTACTGAAATACCTTCATAGTTTACTTCCCCATAGCACAAGAAAAAAAAAAGGAAAAAAAAGTAGTCACAAGACTCATGTCTAACAAGTTAACCCCTTCCTGTAAAAAAGTCCAACTGCTGTTTCCATTTTCACCAAATAAGAGAATTCACATCACCGTTATTTTTCTGTTCTTATCTGTCAGAACAGAAAAATAAACATAGATCCTGTGCACCAGTTAGGCTCAAACGGCTGTAAATATGCCTTTTGTATTTTGACGAAAAAAAGTTTGTCCAAGAAAACACACCTCAGATGGAAATAACCGATGCAAAGGATCCTTTTTTCCCCTCCCCTTTATTTTTCTGGTCTTCTAATGTGAACACTCCCTAAACAGTATTTGTCCTGCCATCACTGCCATCCTGACACTTATCTGCAGAGACCATCATAGGCCTGCTACCTGCTCAGCCTCTCGCTGGCCACACCGGCTGATCAGTCTCAACCAGTGGGTTCACGAACTTCTCAGTTAAGACAATAGGCACACCTTACAGAGATTATAAAGCTGGTTGTGGCCAGCTTGCAACCAAATCTACGGTAGAGGAACAGTATGCCAGAAGACACTGTATCCAGCATAGCGATACTGCGCGACTCCGCCAGAGACCATTGACTATAATGGGCTCCGGAACAGCCTGCCGGAAGAATTTACCGCTAGTGTGTAACTAGCCTAAGAAGCCACTCCAACACCGTAGATTTGGGTGTAAGCTGGCCACAACCAGCTTTATCATCTCTTGTCACAGCAAGACATTGAGCTCTCCACAGCAATCAGTGTACATTGCCAACACAAATACTAGGCCGCTTGACCACCATCTGCACATGACTGTCCCTCACGACCAGGGTCTACCACCCAGTTCTCCAAAACACAAGTCCTACTTCATACTATACATCTGGTTAGAGGTCTTGTCTCGTCACTGGGTGACACTTAACAGCACCCATATGCCACTTTGGAAAATATATATCAGTGATGAGCGAAACTGATTTGTTTAGAACAACAACTCAGTTGTCCATCACCGGACATTGTATGGGCTCTGCTTAGACTAAATTAAGATGACCGCCATTATCGGGAGATTAGTCTTGTGTATGCGCCATTACTGTAAATAGCTGCACCTACATAAATGTATTTCATAACAAATCTGAGCCTGGATTAGTCACGTGTGCTGCAGTCATTAATAAGTCCAGGTTTGTATTAGTTACGGAATACATTGATGCATGCACCACTACATACAGCAACAGCATAGCTGCCAACTGTCCCCGATTTTCAGAGTCACAGAAAATTTGCGCTGTTCTGGGCCGAAAATGGGCAGGACTTACATGCTCCGATTTTACCAACTGAAATGTTAGTATGTATGTAACACATGCATAAGACAAAGTCTCCCTATGACAGCGGCTATCTTAATGTACAGGTTCTTCTCAAAAAATTAGCATATTGTGCTAAAGTTCATTATTTTCTGTAATGTACTGATAAACATTAGACTTTCATATATTTTAGATTCATTATACACAACTGAAGTAGTTCAAGCCTTTTCTTGTTTTAATATTGATGATTTTGGCATACAGCTCATGAAAACCCCAAATTCCTATCTCCAAAAATTAGCATATCATGAAAAGGTTCTCTAAACGAGCTATTAACCTAATCATCTGAATCAACTAATTAACTCTAAACACCTGCAAAAGATTCCTGAGGCTTTTAAAAACTCCCAGCCTGGTTAATTACTCAAAACCGCAATCATGGGTAAGACTGCCGACCTGACTGCTGTCCAGAAGGCCATCATTGACACCCTCAAGCAAGAGGGTAAGACACAGAAAGAAATTTCTGAACGAATAGGCTGTTCCCAGAGTGCTGTATCAAGGCACCTCAGTGGGAAGTCTGTGGGAAGTAAAAAAGTGTGGCAGAAAACGCTGCACAACGAGAAGGTGACCGGACTCTGAGGAAGATTGTGGAGAAGGACCGATTCCAGACCTTGGGGGACCTGCGGAAGCAGTGGACTGAGTCTGGAGTAGAAACATCCAGAGCCACCGTATACAGGCGTGTGCAGGAAATGGGTTACAGGTGCCGCATTCCCCAGGTCAAGCCACTTTTGAACCAGAAACAGCAGCAGAAGCGCCTGACCTGGGCTACAGAGAAGCAGCACTGGACTGTTGCTCAGTGGTCCAAAGTACTTTTTTCAGATGAAAGCAAATTTTGCATGTCATTCGGAAATCAAGGTGCCAGAGTCTGGAGGAAAACTGGGAAATGCCAAAATGCCTGAAGTCCAGTGTCAAGTACCCACAGTCAGTGATGGTCAGGGGTGCCATGTCAGCTGCTGGTGTTGGTCCACTGTTTTTTTATCAAGGGCAGGGTCAATGCAGCTAGCTATCTGGAGATTTTGGAGCACTTCATGCTTCCATCTGATGAAAAGCTTTATGGAGATGAAGATTTCATTTTTCAGCACGACCTGGCACCTGCTCACAGTGCCAAAACCACTGGTAAATGGTTTACTGACCATGGTATTACTGTGCTCAATTGGCCTGCCAACTCTCCTGACCTGAACCCCATAGAGAATCTGTGGGATATTGGGAAGAGAAAGTTGAGAGACGCAAGACCCAACACTCTGGATGAGCTTAAGGCCGCTATCGAAGCATCCTGGGCCTCCATAACACCTCAGCAGTGCCACAGGCTGATTGCCTCCATGCCACGCCGCATTGAAGCAGTCATTTCTGCAAAAGGATTCCCGACCAAGTATTGAGTGCATAACTGAACTTAATTATTTGAAGGTTGACTTTTTTTTGTATTAAAAACACTTTTCTTTTATTGGTCGGATGAAATATGCTAATTCTTTGAGATTAGAATTTTGGGTTTTCATGAGCTGTATGCCAAAATCATCAATATTAAAACAAGAAAAGGCTTGAACTACTTCAGTTGTGTGTAATGAATCTAAAATATATGAAAGTCTAATGTTTATCAGTACATTATAGAAAATAATGAACTTTATCACAATATGCTAATTTTTTGAGAAGAACCTGTAGTTTCAGAGGGGCCCACACACATGTAAGCATTGTACAGCGACAGAGCGGGAATCCATTATTGACCAAAACAAATTTGGTTTGCCCAAAGCAGTACAAGCCCGATTCACTCATCTCATATATATTTAACACTTTCTGGCTTTTAAAAGAAAGTTTCTCTACCCCTTTTATTAAGGTTCACATCATATAGGGGGGGTCTAACCCTCTAATTCATCAATAAAAAAAAAAAAAAAAAAAAACTTGTTATAGGACTCAAACAAAAAGTTAACCTTAGGGTGCCCTCACACACAGCAGATTTTGGCAGATACAGACGAGCGAGTTGAGTGCATGCAACTTACAGCGTGTCAGTGAGAGGATCCGTCCTGGTGTAAAGGAGATCTGGCTTAGTTGCCCATAGCAACCAGATTCCACCTTTCATTTTCCATATGAGCACTGAAAAAACAAAAAGGTAGGATCTGATTGGTTACTACGGGCAACTAAGTTTTCCTCTACACCAGTTTGGATTACTCTACCCCAGTTTATCTTCCTGAGGGGGTGATTCCTTTAAAAATACAGACACAAGCCAGTTAGCTAATCTATTACTAGACAGGACAGAGGGCATGGGAGACATCTTGTAGAAGTTCCACCTTATAAATTAGACATTATGGAATGATTATTATATTTACAAGCTGTGGGGATCATCTACTGGCTGTGGGGTCAGCAGTGACAGACTCAGATTTCTAAAAGTCCATATGGTGCTTTATTTTTCACCCAGCACAACAGTACAGGGCATCCAGGTTACCCATGACTTGGGGTGAAGCCACAGCACATGACATGAAATAAACTCCTGCTCTTCTGGGCGCTAACTATACAGAGGCCTCTTCTCACCTATCCTTTCAGCAGATCAGTCCTTACACAGTCACATAACCAGCAGACACTGACTGTGGCTCTGAGGCCTCTATTTATTCCCCAGTAACGATCCCAGTAACCACACCTGGGATCTCCTCAGGCTAGGTGGAATAGCTGGTCTGGAGTAAGGGTGTGGACTGGTATGTCACACTGCCAAACCTACCTACCATTCCACAATAATCCAGCCCACAAACAAAACAGCTCCAGCAAACTACAATTTGCGGGAACAAATACAGCTTTGTGGGGCACATTTATCACGCTAGTGCAATTTTACAATGATTTTTGCACCTGTTTTTCTGTGGGTTGAAAGTTTCAGTTTCTCCTATTTATAATGTGATTCTATTTGAGTTGATAAATTATTTTTTTGCCATTCTTTTTAGGCCTCATGCACACAACCGTTGTTCGGGTCCGCATCCAAGCCGCAGTTTTGGCGGCTCGGATGCGGACCCATTCACTTCAATAGGGTGGCAAAAGATGCGGACAGCACTCCGTGTGCTGTCCACATCCGTTGCTCCGTTCCGTGGCCCCGCAAAAAAAATAGAACATGTCCTATTCTTGTCCGTTTTACGGACGAGAATAGGCATGTCTACAATGGGCCGCCCGTTCCGTTCCGCAAATTGCGGAAGGCACACGGGCGGCTTCCGTTTTTTGCGGATCCACGGTTTTCGGACTGCAAAAAACGGAACGGTCTTGTGCATGAGGGCTTAGGCTGCCTTCACATCCGGCAGATTTTGTGGCAGAAAATTCTGCGACTGAAAATCTGTTTCGTTCACCTGAATGCGGCTTGCAGAAATCCAGGTGCTTACTGCACCATTCAAGTGAATAGAACTCATTTTCTGCCACCAAATCCACCGTGTGTAAAAGCTCCCTTAGATTGTTTTAGGGGAGTCGTATTTTCTAGGTGTTATTTATGTCTGGTGTAGCTTTTGAAAATCGCTGATCTAATGGTCTAAAAAGTCGCATTCTCCCCAGAAAAGTCGCAAATTAAAGTTGCAGATTAAACTGAAAGTCACATACATTAATTTTGCAACTTTTTAACTTCATCAGAGTCCCAAAGATGTGACTAATTGCAGATACATACACCATCAGTGGGCGGAGTTTTGCACATGTAAACAAATCAAATTTGGACGTTAAAAAGGCGCACTTACATAAATCACACTAGTCCACTGACGAAACAGTTAACTTGAGCTCCGAAACAGAAGGAAAAATGAAACATACGCAAATACGATGTGAAGTCTAAAACAAGACGCAAACATTAAAGGGGTTTTCCTGTCTCTCTTCCTGCTTGCCATAGACATAGCAACAGCGAACAGGAAGAGAGACAGGAGACAGCACGCTTCCGATCCGTGCCTCTGTTCTACATCTCCGTGATTGCGTACCCATTCAAGTGAATGGGTCCGCGATCCGTGGTGTGGGGTGCACACGGCCGATACCCGTGTAGTGCGGAAGCCCTGTATGCGGCCCGCAATACGGCCACGGCCGGGCAATGGCTGTGTTCATGAGCCCTAACACAGATAAAATAAGACTGAAACAGGGTCAAAACCTCTTGAGAAATGTGCCCTCCTCTATTCTTTTTATCTCACCCAGCTGAGGATTTACCACTCAAACTGAGAAAGGGCTCATGTGCACGACGGTATGTATTTTTTGCGGTTTGCAAAACACGAATCCGCAAAAAATACAGATGACGTCCATGTGACATCCATATTGCATCCATTTTTTTGCGGATCCATTTTAACAATGCCTAAAACGACAAGAATAGGACATGTTCTATTTTTTTTTTGTGGACATATGGACACGGAATGCACATGGAGTCATTTTGTTTTTTATTTTTAAGCCCCATTGAAGCGAATGGTTCTGCATACGGACCTTTAAAAATCGGAACGGAAGCAGGGAAAAAAAATAAGTTTGTGTGCATGAGCCCAAAGAAGTATGCTAGCCCTAAAGTGGAGAACAAATCAGGACTCATGCACATGGCCGTTGGTCGGCCGTTCCTTGCATTGGGGACCGCAATTTGCGGTTCCCAATGCACTGGCAACATCCGCGCGGATTCCGCAGACGGATGCAGACTCATTCAACTTGAATGGGTCTGTCATCCGTCCGCACTGCAAAAAGATAGAACATGTTCTATTTTTTTGCGGTGCAGAAGCATTGAGAGAACCTACTACTCCATGCTCCATAGTGCTTCCGTGGGGTTCCTTGCCTCTGTTTCGCACCGGATCTTCCGGATTGCGGACCCGTTCAAGTGAATGGGTGCTCATGCCGGTCCGGTGCCCGCATATTGCAGACCCGCTGTTTGCAGGCCGCAATACGGGAACAGCCGTGTGCATGAGCCCTTAGACTGTTTTTGTGACTAAATGGGGCACCTACATAAATTAGATCCGAAAATAGGCTCAAAAGTTAGAAAACTTCTGAATTAAGCAGAAGGGATATGTAATACAGTAACAGCAAAGTGAATGCGGCCTGTTTTTGCCCATAAAATTAGATGGGCGTATTTCCTTTGGCTGTCTTTCTTTTGCCATTGATGAATTAGACTAGGTGTATTCTTATTATTCTGACCTCTGGTGGTTGTTTTTCAGTTAGACTGGTTCATATTCACTTAGACTGGTCTAATTTATTTGCACATGAAAAAAGTTGCATCTTTGCGGAGAAAAGTCGCATGTCTTTAAATGCAAAAGTCTCACTTCACCACTAAAAACAGGCGAAGAAAAGTACGACAGCCGTAGAGTGGAGTAGAAATCGGACTGTTTTTACAACAAATTCAGGCGCAAAAAAAGGCGCACCTATATAACTAGATTTGAAAAAAGTTGCGAAAGTTAGAAAACATCTGAATTAGCAAATTGCGGATCCACAAGAAAAAACGGATGACATCCGTATGCCATTAATTTTTTTTGCGGATCCATTGTAACATTCCCTAAAACGGACAAGAATAGGACATGTTTTATTTTTTTTGCGGGGCTATGGAACCGACATACTGATACGGACAGCACACGGTGTGCTATCTGCATTGTTTGCAGACCCATTGAAATATATGGGTCCGCGTCCTATCCGCAAAAAAAAAAACGGAACAGAAACGGAAACCAACAACGTTCGTGTGCATGTAGCCTTAGTCTGAAAAAAAATCAAAATAGAGGCGCAAAAGCCTCTAAAACAGGAGCAATTTCAGCAGTAACTGCAACTAAAAGAATAAGGCCCCTTGCAGACGAGCGTGTCATGCAGATTTCCAAACCCACAGCATGTCAATTATGGTTGTGGTTTTAGCTGCGGATTTCTAACGAAGGGTGAGATCTGCTGCAAAACCACATCAAATCTGCGCCAAAAACTGGTGTTAGAAATTGTGGATTTTGGTGCGGATATGGTTCAGGTGCGGTATCCCCATTTAAGCCTCATTCAGACGTCAGTGTTCGTTCAGTGATTTCCATCAGTGATTGTGAGCCCAAACCTGGTTTGGAGCCTCCACAGACATAAGGTAGAAGGAAAAGATCTGCACCTTCTGCGTCTAGAGACGCACCTGGTTTTGGCTCAAAATCACTGATGGAATTCACTGACCGAACACTGATGTGTGAATGAGGCTTTATCCTGAGGATAGGTCATCAAGAAAAATATCTTGGGAAAACTCCTTTAGGGTCCATTCCCACGTCCGCAAAATGGGTCCACATCCGTTCCATAATTTTGCGCAACAGGTTCAGACCCATTCATTTTCAATGGGGCCCGAATGTGCTATCCGCATTTGCGGATCCGCACTTCCGCATCCGTGCTTCCGTTTCTATAAAAAAATAGAAAATTTTCTATTATAGTGCCGGCGATGTGCGGTCCGCAAATTGAGGAATGCACATTGCCAGTGTCCGTGTTTTGTGGATCCGCAAAACACTTACGGACATGTGAATAGACCCTTAATGCTAGCTTTGATAGAACGATCTGAGAACACACCGTGCCCCGCAGCTTGCTGTGTAGCCGTGTAGTGCACAATTCACTCCAACGTTGCCTTGTCTTATTTCTTGTAGAGTGAACTAATTGAATACAAAGGATATCCCAGCGAGGAATATGATGTGACTACTGAAGACGGCTATATCCTAAATATCAACAGGATACCTTATGGTGTCAAATCTCCATTTACAGGTTTGTGTGGACGTCAAAGCTTGGTATTTTCTCACTTTTTAAGACCAGTCACTAATGTTAAAGAGGACCTGTCACCACTCCTGACATTCCTGTTTTAATAGTTTCATGCATTCCCCGTGTAATAACAATTCTGGACCATCTATTCTTATGTCTGTATGTTGTGCCGTTCCTTTATTATTTCTACTATAATTTATGAAGGAATTGCTAGCAGTCTACAGTAAGGCTACGTCTACACGACGACATTAAGTCGTGCGACAGGGCACAACTACACTGCAACATTTGTTGCGCGACAATTTTTATAATGGCAGTCTATGGTGTCGCACTGCGACATGCTGCGACTGCGACGCGACAGTCACAGAAAAATCCATCTCGAATGGATTTTCTGCGACTGTCGCGTCGTTCGCAGCATGTCGCAGTGCGACACCATAGACTGCCATTTCAAAAATTGTCGCGCGACATTGGTGCAACAAGACGTAGCCTTAGGGTACAGAGGGGAGGTAACCAGTTGGGGGGGGGGGGGGGGGTGTACCTGCACAGACTGACTTTATCCAATCAGTGCTGCCATTGTCAGTCTGTGCAGGTACACCCCCCCCCCTCCCAACTGGTAACCTCCCCTCTACTTACTGCAGACTGCTAGCAATTCCTTTATAATTTCTAGTGCAAATAATAAAGGAATGTCACAACATACAGACATAAGAATAGATGTTCCAGAAATGTTAGTACATGGGGAATGCATGAAGCTATTAAAATTGGCATGTCAGGAGAGGTAATGTATCTTTAACATATTCTTTTTTTAATTTACTGTATAATTTTTTGGTGTAAAGTGCATTTCTTTAGCAGACTTAAGCCTCTTTCACACGGTCGTGTGCGCCCCATTGCCGTATTGCGGACCGCATTTGCGGATCCGCAATACACGGGTGCCGTTCTGTGGGCATTCCGCATCACGGATGCGGACCCATTCATTCAATGGGTCCGCAAATCCGGAGATGCGGAACGGAAGCACGGAACCCTACGGAAGCACTACGGAGTGCTTCTGTGGGGTTTCGTCCCGTACTCCTGTTCCGCAAAAAGATAGAACATGTCCTATCTTTTTGCGGAACGGCCGGATCGCGGACCCATTCAAGTGAATTGGTCCGCGATCCGCTGCGGCTGCCCCACGGACTGTGCTCGTGCATTGCGGCCCGCATTTTGCGGGCCTCAGCACAACCACGGGGCGCACACGCCAGTGTGAAAGAGGCCTTAAAGGGGTTGTCCAGCCTTGGACCTGACAACCCCTGGGGTCCTAACTGGTGCCCCTGAACATAAAAAACTCTACTCACCTGCCCGTGGTCCCAACGTTGCTCCGTTCCCAGTCATTTCTGGTCCCCACAGGACCACTTAGAGGCATGGTCCCATAAACGCAGGCCAATCACAAGTCTCGATGGCTTGAACGTGACATCACTGCTGTGACTTAGCGGAGACCTGAAGAGGAGATTAGCGGAGCAACAGCAGGAACGCAGATAAACGCTGAGCGGGGTTTTTAATGTTCTAGGCACACTTTAGGACACAACAGGTTGCTGGCTTCAAAGTCAGACATCTATGGCGTATTCAAAAGATATACTATAAATGTCAGATGACAGATGTGGTTCCACCCTTGGCACTTACTCCTATTGTGAGAATTTGGCCCCATCATGCACTATCGTGAATGAACAGGTGACCATTTTATAGGACTTTCAAAAATGCTTACTGTGCTACTTTCCAAACTCCCATAGAAGCGAATAGGGAGCACCAAACGTGCACAGCCACCTATCCATTCACAGGGCTCAAGATAGGGGCCCCATTCTTGAGACCGCCTCTGGGGCCCACAACTGTCAGGCATTTGTGACATATCCTGTTGATATACCATCTAGAGAACTCTGTAGTTGTCCCAAAATGTGGTCAAATGAGGTGACCTTTATTCACCAGTGCAACCTTTCAGTCCTCTTACTGGGTCTTTTCTCAAGCAGTGTACGAGTGCAAATGTTCATTTGGATATTCCATAAATGTCCAGATGGAAATACCGCTTGATATTTATTTTATGAAACTAAAAAAAAAAGAGAAATTCCCTTTAAAAGGGTTGTCTAGTTTCCTATATTGATGACCCATCCTGAAGATAGGTCTGTGGGGATTTGACTACCGGCACCCCTGCCGATCTACTCTTTAAAGGACAGGCAGCGCGCTTCGTCTTACTTACAGCGGCAGTGCAGTGTGGTTACGACTGCTTGACTCATTGAAATGTATGAATTTGGCCCATGCCTGATAAATTTGGGATTTTAAAATTGTCCACAAAATGACTTTTTATGCCGTGCATGTACACTAACGTCAGCAGTTTTTTTCCTACTAAACTGAACCTATGTGTCAGCTTTCCCGCTAGATCTGCAAACATGTCTTTTTCCTTTCACGCTTGCAGCCGTGTTAGAGGACAGCTGTCTTTTTACTGTGATTTTCTGGCTTTCATCCCTGAACACAGTAGCCTGTGAAAAAGTCCCCATAAATGAGCGTTTTTATGTGCAGGAATTATCTTTTCCATTTTAAATATGATTATTTTCTCTTGCGTTGCGTACATCCTGCTCTTTTAGTTAATGAAATGTGAAAGGTTTGCGCATTGATCTGGTGATGTGACACGGGCCTCACGCAGATCCCTATGAGGACCGGTAACAAGGACAAGGTTTCAGCTGTTTGTTCTCACTTGGCCCTGGCTTTGACGCATCAGTAACATCATCCATATTGGAGCCAAGTCCGAGCATGGGTATTCCTTTCGGCTAGGACGGTATGTCCATGACTAAACGTGTTCTTGAAAGAAACCAAGAGTTTAGGAAGAGCTGTGTTTCATCTGGAAATGTGTGAAAAGGAGAGTCAATTCAAGGCTCTCTGAGGAACGATGACAGAACATGACTTTCATTAGAAGACATTGAAGAACGTGCCAAGGGCTACTTCATGGAAACGTGTAGTTCCATTAAATCCCTACTACTCTGGAAATGGCAATGTTGAGCCAATCTGGTATAAGAACAAGAATACGCTTTCAGATTTTACGTTCCTCAGGCTCTTGGTTCTTCCATAAGTATCATGAAGCCTTTTGAAGGTTGGATATTTTGGAAATGTGTTGTCACTGAGCTTCGTGACTCAAATCTTGGCTTTTTTGATGATTTATATACAGATGGCAACATGCTTATTCCACATTGTGTCATTGCATGATTTTCTCTAAAGGTTAAGTAAAGATTATTGAGGGTTTTGAGTTCCCTTTTATTCTGTCAGGATGTTAGTGCGCTGACTGAATAAATCCTTTGTAGATGTTTTTCTATTTCATTTTGGATTCATTTGTCGTTACAGTGTTCTTTCATCTAGAGCTGCTTTCATATCTGCGTTCGTTGCCAATCTCCTTTGGGGTCTTCCATCACAGAATTACACAGTAACAAGCGCTCATGTGAAAGCAGCCTAATATGACTCACACATGGTGCAAGGGTTCATCTGAGAGTTAAAAAAAAGCACACCATGTAATACAGGGCTCGACAAATCCCAGGTCGCCATGGCGACTAGGAATTTTGTCCTGGCGCCTGGGTATTTGCCCCTGTTTGAAAATAGGCCCAGCAGCAGGGCGCAGCCACTGGAGGTTTAGGACCGCGAGCAAAATGAAACCATTTTTTTTTTTTTTTAATCACTTGCGCCCAGTCTCAGACTGCCACCCTGCCCGGACCCCTCAGCTTTCGGCTCCATCTCCAGGGCAGTTAAAAATGGCGAAGCCTTTACCGGAGCCCGGCCGATACTTATATGATAACTGTCCGGCAGACATCAGAGCCCGTGTCCCGGTGAGAGAGGCTCGGCGGGGGAAGAGGAGTTGGTGCAGGGGAGGCAGAGCGGGAGCACAGGTAGCGGCGCTGCACTCGCTGACAAGTGGAGGAAAGACAATCAGCCCATCATCATTCCTCCTGCTGTATACAGCAGGGGACATGATCGGGCAGCACAACATCCCAGGACACCAAGTGCTGCCAGGTCCCTGCACGGCCGGCTCTGCAGCGGTAAATGATGCGCTCTGCACTTATCCGCCAGGTTCAAAGTTTGTAATGTCTGTTGGCCTCGAGCACGGCCATGAACCCAGCGGGGAGCTGCATACCTGCTGCCGTCATTAGGCCGGAGCTCCTGCTAGCCACAACTGGTGGCCATTCCTGCACCGTGCTCCATCCCTGCAGTTACCATTCAGCCATTTCTTAGTTCTTTCCCTTTCTAGGAAAGCTGGGTGACAGCCTGTATACCACACAGAAAGCCGGGTGGCAGCTCCTAGGAGATCTGTGTGGTATACAGGCTGTCTGTCACCCAGCTTTCCTGGTCTCCTGAAGAGAATATTTCTCAGTATAGGAACATTTAGATACGTTATCATATGATTTACCCATTCAGGAGTCTTGGAAAGCTGGGTTGCAGCTCCTATGAGAACTAAGACTACTGAATGGCCAAATCATCTGATGACTTCTCTATATGTTCCCATACTGAGATATATTCTCCTCAGGAAAGCTGGGTGACAGGCTGTATACCACACAGGTCTCCTAGGAGCTGCCATAAGACTCCTGAATGGCTAAATCCTCTGATGACTTCTCTATATGTTCCCGTAGTGAGATGTTCTCCTCAGGACTAGGAGACCAGGAAAGCTGGGTGACAATCCATGAGAGAGCTGGAAGGCCCCCTCAGTATTCCTAGGGTAATTCCAATGGAAAGATTTTCCACAGAGGATTACCTGTTGTGGATTTTTATCAAACTCTACATGTAGCGGGTGGATTTGCTGTGGAATTCAGCCACGATCAGTTACACATGGTGAAATCATCTCAGGATCTCAGTTCAGGGATTATACACACAGTGACGTCACAGCGCAGGGATTATACACACAGTGACGTCACAGCGCAGGGATTATGCACACAGTGACGTCACAGCGCAGGGATTATACATACAGTGACGTCACAGTACACTGATAAACACTGAAGAGATGCGGCACACAGTGACATCACAGTACACTGATAAACACTGAAGAGATGCGGCACACAGTGACGTCACAGTACACTGATAAACACTGAAGAGATGCGGCACACAGTGACGTCACAGCGCAGGGATTATACACACAGTGACGTCACAGCGCAGGGATTATACACACAGTGACGTCACAGCGCAGGGATTATACACACAGTGACGTCACAGCGCAGGGATTATACACACAGTGACGTCACAGCGCAGGGATTATACACACAGTGACGTCACAGCGCAGGGATTATACATACAATGACGTCACAGTACACTGATAAACACTGAAGAGATGCGGCACACAGTGACATCACAGTACACTGATAATAAACAATGCCCATGTTGTTTGGTTCTAGACTTCTTTATATGTTAATTTAAGAGGTGTTATTTTTGTCGCTGAAAACAAGGCTTTATAAAGGTAAAAAAAAAAAAACGGCTCCTAACTTTTTTAGCTGGCTCCTAGATTCCAAGGAAATTTGTCAAGCCCTGATGTAATATAGCAAAAACAAACAATATTCACCTCCTAGACCCCTACTGATTCTCCGGTTCTCCCACCAGTCTCTGTTTACATGCTGCGGGTAGTGTTGTTGTCACGGGTAGTGGGGACGGGATAATACCAAATGACACAGAAGGAATAGACCAGATTCTAGGCCTCAAAGCTAAGGGAGAGGGATGGTGACCTCCTAGGAATCCCTAGACCTCTCCCTGACACCTGCCAGTATGAGCAGACTCTGAAGGTGGAAATACTGTAACTCTGTACAGTATTACAGGGAGTGCAGAATTATTAGGCAAGTTGTATTTTTGAGGATTAATTTTATTATTGAACAACAACCATGTTCTCAATGAACCCAAAAAACTCATTAATATCAAAGCTGAATATTTTTGGAAGTAGTTTTTAGTTTGTTTTTAGTTTTAGCTATTTTAGGGGGATATCTGTGTGTGCAGGTGACTATTACTGTGCATAATTATTAGGCAACTTAACAAAAAACAAATATATACCCATTTCAATTATTTATTTTTACCAGTGAAACCAATATAACATCTCAACATTCACAAATATACATTTCTGACATTCAAAAACAAAACAAAAACAAATCAGTGACCAATATAGCCACCTTTCTTTGCAAGGACACTCAAAAGCCTACCATCCATGGATTCTGTCAGTGTTTTGATCTGTTCACCATCAACATTGCGTGCAGCAGCAACCACAGCCTCCCAGACACTGTTCAGAGAGGTGTACTGTTTTCCCTCCTTGTAAATCTCACATTTGATGATGGACCACAGGTTCTCAATGGGGTTCAGATCAGGTGAACAAGGAGGCCATGTCATTAGATTTTCTTCTTTTATACCCTTTCTTGCCAGCCACGCTGTGGAGTACTTGGACGCGTGTGATGGAGCATTGTCCTGCATGAAAATCATGTTTTTCTTGAAGGATGCAGACTTCTTCCTGTACCACTGCTTGAAGAAGGTGTCTTCCAGAAACTGGCAGTAGGACTGGGAGTTGAGCTCGACTCCATCCTCAACCCGAAAAGGCCCCACAAGCTCATCTTTAATGATACCAGCCCAAACCAGTACTCCACCTCCACCTTGCTGGCGTCTGAGTCGGACTGGAGCTCTCTGCCCTTTACCAATCCAGCCACGGGCCCATCCATCTGGCCCATCAAGACTCACTCTCATTTCATCAGTCCATAAAACCTTAGAAAAATCAGTCTTGAGATATTTCTTGGCCCAGTCTTGACGTTTCAGCTTGTGTGTCTTGTTCAGTGGTGGTCGTCTTTCAGCCTTTCTTACCTTGGCCATGTCTCTGAGTATTGCACACCTTGTGCTTTTGGGCACTCCAGTGATGTTGCAGCTCTGAAATATGGCCAAACTGGTGGCAAGTGGCATCTTGGCAGCTGCACGTTTAACTTTTCTCAGTTCATGGGCAGTTATTTTGCGCCTTGGTTTTTCCACACGCTTCTTGCGACCCTGTTGACTATTTTGAATGAAACGCTTGATTGTTCGATGATCACGCTTCAGAAGCTTTGCAATTTTAAGAGTGCTGCATCCCTCTGCAAGATATCTCACTATTTTTGACTTTTCTGAGCCTGTCAAGTCCTTCTTTTGACCCATTTTGCCAAAGGAAAGGAAGTTGCCTAATAATTATGCACACCTAATATAGGGTGTTGATGTCATTAGACCACACCCCTTCTCATTACAGAGATGCACATCACCTAATATGCTTAATTGGTAGTAGGCTTTCGAGCCTATACAGCTTGGAGTAAGACAACATGCATAAAGAGGATGATGTGGTCAAAATACTCATTTGCCTAATAATTCTGCACGCAGTGTAGAATGTATTGGCTCTGATGAGCCGAAGTTATTACTTTGCGAAGTCTTGCGATACTTCGCATAATAACTTCAGAAATTGGGGGCGTGGCCTGCACGCTGATGGCGCCGGTCGTATAGCGCGTCTGCTCCGGACATAGCACTCTTCCAGCGGCTCACAGCTACTACTCCTGGGGTATTTATTCGGCCAGTGACAGCCTGATACCCTGCCTTAACCATGGGGAAAGTCAAGAGGCGTCCTGCTCCGGCCAAACTAACGGAATTCTTTGGGAAAGCAACTCCGGCCGACTCTGGGCAGAGAGAGGCGCCATCTCCGGTATGCATGCCGACCTCTAAGGCGGGAACTCCAGTGCCTTCTGCATCTTACTCTGCTGATGCCCGTGGAAAGGAGAGAGAAGCCCTCGACTCCACACATCTAACGGCTGACATCATGCGCTCTATGCTAGAGAGCTTACGTTGCTCTATGAAGGAGGACATGTTGGGGCTTCTTAAAGACCTCAGATTGGATATCCAGAAAATCGGGGAGCGCACGTCCCATATGGAGACTAAGATGGCCGAATTCGCCTCCTCCCACAACACGCTGATAGATGCCCATGAGGCTATGGAGGAAGACATAGCCAAACTGATGGCTAAGCTCCAGGATCTGGAAGACAGACATAGATGGAATAACGTCAGAATCCGTGGAATTCCAGAATCTGTGGAAGCAAAAGAGTTGGAGCACTTTCTGCAGCAGCTTATTAAAGCCGCATTGCCTCATACCTCTGAAAAGGATCTGATTATTGATCGCATACACAGAGTGCCCAAACCCAAGGGGCTTGATCCATCCCTGCCGTGTGATACCATTGCCAGGATTCATTTCTACACAGTTAAAGATGCATTTCTGAGAGTCCTGAGACAAGATGCGAATCCGACAGAGGACTTTAACCACCGTCCTAAGGCAACATCAGATAAAGTACCGCTGGGGTTTCCCAGTGAAAGTACTGGTCACCTATGATGGCAACTTACAGATCTTCAATTCACCGCAAGGAGCGGTTAAACGCCTGAGCGAATGGGGTATCATGAATGAAGGCAATCCCAAAGCAAAGGAGCTTACCTCGCGTCCAGACAGGATTCCCCCAGACTGGGACGTTGCCTGATACGTGAGTCTTTTCATACAGGAGTAGAAGATTGACTGTTCTCATTACTCAATGTTAGTCCGAAGCAAGGAGCTAATTTCGTTCTCTTTGCCCCTGCTGGACTTGTTCACACTTCAATTAATGTTTTATTTTCTTTTTTATTTGTCTTGTTTTTCTTTTTCTTTTTTGTTGGTACCAGTGTCTATTAAGTATGTGGCTGGAGGGGAGGGTGTGTTGGTCCCAGAGGGTTCCCATGTGACATTGAGGAGATATGCGACACAAAGGTATTTTATATATGAGTCATGGGGCTGAAAGTATTATCCCTCAATGTGCGTGGTCTGAACTCTCCATTCAGACGTACACAACTCTGGTCAGAAGTTTCTAAAGCTAAATGTGATGTCATATTATTGCAAGAAACGCATCTGTTGAGTAAAGACGCGTTCAGGTGTAAACATAAAAATTTTCCAGTTTTATTTCACTCACATACTAGGAAAAAAAGGAATGCAGGGGTGCTTATTGGGGTAAAGTCTGCAATCACTTTCTCCTTAAAGAGATGTGTAACTGATTCAGTGGGGAGGTATGTCATTCTACTATGTACACTGGATAGTAAACCATTCACTTTGGTGTCTGTGTATGCCCCTAATGTCGGGCAGGTGGCCTTCTGCAGGAGGCTGTTCAATAAAGTAGAGAAATTGGCGGAAGGGGAGGTCATAATGGGAGGGGATTTCAACATTCCGGTGAATGCAACACTGGATTTTAAATCTGCGAGAGGGTGTATGCGTGCAGAGCTTCAATCTACATTGTATGAGTCTGCGTTTCATGATATCTGGCGCTACCAGCACAGTAATGAGCGTGATTATACGTTCATATCTACAGCACACCTCTCCCAGTCTCGCATTGATTACATTCTAGTCTCTAAAAGCCTCCTGCGTAGGGTGACACGGTCCGACATTGGGGGAGCAACTTGGTCAGATCACGCTCCGGTTAGTATTGACGTGGAAGATGGGGTTCCTGCCCTACCTAGACCACAGTGGAGATTGAATACCTATCTATTAAAGTGTCCAGATAGAGTCAGAAAGATCACAGATACTATGCAAGAATTTTTGGCATTTAATGACCTCCCTGACGTCAATGTCAATACTTTATGGCTTACACATAAGGCATTTATGAGAGGGGTCCTGTTGCAGCTGGCGGCGAGAGTGAATAGAAATAGGAACCAGGCAATACAGGATGCTCTTACTCGCTTGCAGACTGCGGAACAATGCCATAAAATGTGTAATACTACCACCACGTTAACAGCTCTTCAGGAGTGCAGATCTGCATTGAGATCTATTCTTCTTTACCGCCAGGAATTAGGAATGAAACAATTACAGTCCAACTATTATCAAGCTGGAGATAGAGCAGGGGCGCTCTTGGCTCGCAGACTGAAAGGTCATAAAGCCGCGGCTAGGATAACTAGCTTAAAATATAAAGATAGAGTTGTCACTCACCCACAAGAAATAACGGACGCTTTTGCGTCATATTACTCCTCTCTATATAACCTACGGGAGGACGGTAATGTAGTGTCCCACTAGGTAAAGGTGGGCACTGCACAAAAAGGGGTTAATGTGTCTGAACTGCATTTAATGTTATGTGTATGCATTTCCCTGTGTTAGCTGTGTGTCAGGCCTGTCAGGGTGCAGTTTAGCCTCCCGGACGTTAGAGGGAGCTAGAGAGCCCTAGATATATATAGGAAGACCCAGGCAGGGGAGTGGTAGTTCATTCCAGGGGACTAGAGGAGTTACTTCGTCCACCTGAAGCTCCTGAGGCTAGGATTAGCTCAGTAGAGACACCCCAGTTGCAGGACAGCACCTCCTGGGAGAAACCCGCAGTCCTTCCTCATCCAAGCAAAGATAAGTAACACTGATGGGCAGATGCTTTAGAAAGAAGAACAAGGATTTAATACGAGAGGAAGATATATATATACCAAGGATTTAAGCCACCATTTAGGCATCCGGGCCTTGGGATTGAAACCAGACAGGAGTTCTAGAAAAGGACAGTGTACTCTATTTTTGAGGAAAGGTACAACCTGATTCTGAGTGCATTGTGGAATTACCCTCTGAGTATCTTGCATAATTACTACCTGCCATCGTGTGGAATAAAGCCTGCTTGTAAAGCTGTGATCTAAAGGACTGTGTTAACATCTGTATGTACAAAGTTGGACTGTTCAGTAAAGCAAAGTTTGGTTCACTATACCATCTGTGTACCTCAATTATTCCAACTATAAATCGGTGTGCCACCGTTACAGGCACTGGCGTCACGAATCCAACAGGGACCTTGCCCCAGGCACTCAAAATACCTGTAACATCCAGGGCACCTCATCCACCATCAGGCCTGGTCCCTACATACCGAGTGTGCCCCAGAGGAACTGTGTCTACCTCTCCTTCACTGCCGCATGCCTGCCCAGGGTTCTCCAATACAGTGAGCAACGCTCGATTGCCCATAACCGTGACCTCACATCGCAATACCCTGCAGGTCTGGCGTGCTGCATAAATTGGCGTCACAAACAGGATTTACGGAACATTCCTGCGCCATTGCGGATATAAAACTGTGTGCTGAAAATCGTCTTAAAGTGACCAAGCCCTATTGTTTTATTCAAAATTGCTGGGCCAAAGAACTGAAAAGAATTAGCGGTGTGAAGATAACGTTTTCTGGACTGTTTGCTGCTTATTTGAGCCACCGCTTGCTGTCAGTGAATAGACAGCCATTTTGCCACTTAAACCTGAGGTGGATTGCAAGTGCGCCCGGTGAACTGTTTGGCGCGAAAAAGAGGACTTTGGCGCGAAAAGAACCAGGCGGAGTCATCACCCAGCCGGCGAGGAGGAAGAACGCCGCCCTGTCTGGAGGAAAAGGTGCCGCCTACCTGAGTCCCAGAGCTACGAGAGGCCGCGCCCACCTGCTGACGCTGTACGCAGGACGTCCGACGCCCGTAGCCACGCATCTCGCGAGACTTGGAGCGAGCACCACCGGAGTGAGTACCGACTTAAAACTGTTGCCGGCTCTTCTGTTTACCTTACCGGAACATTCCCGACCCCTGCCAGGGCACCGGAGGGAGCCCCGTTAGTAACAAAAGACTTTTCTGTGAAAAAAAAAAAGTTATCATTGCCGCTCCGGTCCGCTCCGTTACATTTAAAGGGCCATACCCACCTAGCAACACCATGTCTACACCGGAGGAAATCGGACAGGTGGCCCCAGGCGTGCCTTCTGGAGTATCCCCAGCTGACCCTAGGGCCCCTGCCGCCGCGGCACCACCAAGTCTGATGCCGCTAACTATGCCGTACTATTTTGGGGCCCCCTGGTTCCCACGTTATTCAGGGGAAGCCCACAAGTTAAAGGACTTTAGGGAGCAGATACTGGCCTTGTTCCGGCTTTATCCCATAACTGCTGAACAGCAAATGGAGATCCTCCTGGCTCAGTTGGAAGGGGCCGCCCGCAGGGAAGTCATGTCGTGGCCCCGCTCTGAGAAAAGTAGCCTGGAACAGATTTTTGATCGCTTGGGCACCACATTTGAGGCCAGAACGGTGTCAGAAGTTAAAATGCGTTTCTTCAGCAGAAAGCAGCAGCCTGGAGAGTCGCTCCGCGATTTTGCCCTGTCCTTACAAGAGACACTGAGAGCTGTAGTCCAAGTGGATCCCAAAGAAGCTGAGGACCAGGACCGGACTCTTAGAGAGCAATTCATTGCAGGCGTAAGTAATGAGCATTTAAAGGGCCAGCTACGCATGTTGTCAGCTCAACACCCCCACTGTGCCTTTCTGGACTTTAAGGAATTGGCCATCAGTATATTAGGCCAGAACCCTGCTCCAGGGCCAACAGCATCCTATGAACCCCAGGCTTGTCAGCCAAAGACTGTTAATGTGGGGTCTGCAGGGGTCAGTCAGGCCACCCAAGCTCCAGTCACAGATGTAGTGGCAGCCCTCATGGAGCAAGTGAACCATCTTACTCTAAGTCTGGAGAAGGTGTGCAAGAAGATAGAGGAATGGGAGAGACCATTGTTACTAGAAGATGAAGGTCCTTTTCCTCCAAGGCTCCCACCTGCGTATGGAGACGTATACCCTAAAGAGCCTGATGGGCGACCAAGATACAGGCCCAGAAGTAGAAAACAGCCTGTCTGCCACCACTGCAAGAAATATGGACATACTGAATCAATGTGCTGGCAGTTAAACGGGCAACCCCTGAGGCAGAGGACCGCCCCTCAGGAGGTAGAACAGTAGGTCCAAAGGATCCAAGCTGGATGCCTAAGTATGTAGGATCCCGTCCAAAAGTCAATATATGTATCAACGGGATACCCTTTGAAGCCCTGTTGGACACTGGGTCACAGGTCACCACCATTCAACGGCCTGCCTTTGACAAGTTCTGGGATCCAAGTCTCACCCAGCCACCAGAGTCCTGGCTAGATATCATTGCCAGCAACGGTAAGCCAGTGAAAGTGCATGGGTATTGGGAACCTACCCTTCAGGTGGGAGAAGCCACCCTGCCACAGCAAGGCGTGATTGTGGTACAAGCGGGAGATAAAGGAGGACACCCTGTGATCTTAGGGACTAACGTTCTGAAAAATTGTTACTCTGAAGTGCTTGACGCATTAAATCAAACTATATCTTCAGCCTCACCTGCTTCCAGAAGAGTTATCCAAAAGACTATTAGTGTGCTGAGTGCTCAACAAAAGTTTGCCAACAAGAAAGGCGAAATTTGCACTGTCCGGATCCGGGATAACCGGCCGGTAATTCTGCCTCCAAATTCCCAGATCATCCTGTGGTGCCGTGCGGTGTTAGGGATCCAGGGCCAGGACTATCAAGCCCTAGTGGAACCTATACCCTTTGAAAATCATCCCTTCGTACGGACAGCCAAGAGCATGGTGACTGTGTCTCAAGGTAAAGTGCCTGTCCGCTTAATTAACTTTGGTGATCATCCTGTTACTCTCCTTAAACATTGCCCCGTTGCTCAGCTTTTCCAGGTGTCTTTCCAGGATGTAATCCGTCTGCCTGCCACGGAGGCGTTCCAGACCACACAGAGCAGCAGCACCCTACGACATCCTGGTGGGAAGAACTACATGTGGGGAACGAATCCACCCCAAAAGAGCAAATAGAGGGAGTCCTGAAGCTGGTGAAGGAGCACCACCAGGCTTTCAGCAAGCACTCCACGGACTATGGAGAGGTCAGTGTAATCAAACACACCATACCCACTGGCTCTCATCCTCCTATTAAGGAGAGGCACAGACCCATACCACCTACTACCTATCAGTCTGTGAAAGAGATGATAAAAGAGATGAAAGACTCTAATATAATCCGGGACAGCCATAGTCCCTGGGCTGCGCCCCTAGTTCTTGTCCGAAAAAAGGATGGCAGCATAAGGTTCTGCGTGGATTACAGAAAAATTAATCGAATCACCCACAAAGATGCATATCCATTGCCACGCATTGAAGAGTCCTTGACTGCTCTGGGGTCATCAGCCTATTTCTCTACCTTGGACTTAACCAGTGGGTACTGGCAAGTACCCATGGCCCCAGAAGATCGAGAAAAGACTGCTTTCACTACACCTATGGGCCTGTTTGAATTCAATTATATGCCGTTTGGACTGTGTAACGCTCCAGGAACGTTCCAGAGGCTGATGGAACGTTGTTTAGGCCATAGGAATTTTGAGACTGTACTCTTATATCTGGATGACGTCATTGTATACTCCAAGACGTATGAGGACCATTTAAAGCACCTGGGTGAGGTGTTTCAAATTCTTGCTAAATATGGCCTCAAAATCAAACCGTCCAAGTGCCACCTACTGAAACCAGCGGTCAAATACCTTGGGCACGTTGTCAGTGCCGAAGGAATACAGCCTGATCCTGATCAACTTGCTGCTGTCCGCAACTGGCCTACTCCAACGACCGTGAAAGAGGTGAGAAGCTTTCTCAGTTTTGCAGGGTACTACAGGCGTTTCATCCCGCATTTCGCACAAATTGCGGATCCCATCCAGGAACTGTTGAGGGGGCATCCAAAGAAGAGCCCGAAAACCCCTATTCCTGTTGAATGGAACCAAGAACGAGAAATTGCCTTTCAACTCCTAAAGAAGAAGTTGACTGAACCCCCTGTTCTGGGTTACCCAGATTATCAGAAGCCGTTCCTCCTCTACACGGATGCCAGTAAAAGAGGCCTGGGGGCCGTGTTGGCTCAATTGCAAGACAACAAAGAAAGGGTAATTGCCTACGCCAGCAGATCCCTGAAGGGAGCGGAAAAGAATGACCAGAATTACAGTTCTTTCAAGCTGGAGTTTCTTGCCTTAGTGTGGGCTGTGACTGAGAAGTTCAAAGACTATCTCGCTGCCACACCGTTTGTGGCCTTCACGGACAATAATCCCCTGGCGCATCTGAACACGGCCAAGTTAGGGGCACTGGAGCAAAGATGGGCCTCCCGCCTTGCCAACTATGACTTTACTGTGAAGTACCGGGCAGGCCGCTCCAATGATAATGCTGATGCCCTGTCGCGGCTTCCCACTACAGAGGCCCCAGATGAGCTAAAAGATGCCTGGGAAGAAGTGGAAATGCCTGCGTTCTACAATAAATTCGCCCAGCAGGATAATATCCGTACTGAAAATCTCCCTGCTGCTGATGCTCCCTCATCAGATGATCCTGAGTCCAGAGGCATTCAAGAAAGATGGATTAAGCTCCAGTCCGAAAGTAGAGTCCTCGGTGAACTGCTCGACTTCCTTACCAGTGGGAAAATCCCTGAGAGAATCCGCAGGAAGAGTGCAGACCCAGAACTAGTGAGACTGTGGAGACATCGCCACCAATTATTCCTTCAAAGAGGTCTGTTGCTCAGAAGGAGTCTGGATCCAGTGTCCTGTGATAGAGTTTACCAAATTCTCCTGCCACGTCGGGATGCCAGCCTGGTACTGGACATGTACCACAACCAGTCCGGACACTTCGGTGTGCAAAAGACTGAGGCTACCATACGGAGGAGATTCTATTGGATTGGGATGAGAGAGGATATCGAGAAATGGTGCCGAGAATGCACTGCCTGTGCTGTGGGGCGGACTGAACGCCATGACCAGAGGGCGCCTCTCCATCCTATTGTAAGTACAGCTCCTCTAGAACTTGTCGCGATTGATCATGTGAAGTTGGAGCCGAGTCGCTCTGGGTATACTTATGCCATGACTATAATTGATCACTTCACCAAGTTTGTCGTAGCAGTGCCTGTAAAAGACCTGACAGCCAAGACCACAGCGGAGGCGTTCTGGAAGCATTTCCTGTTGCCCTACGGCTGCCCAGAGAGGATCCTCACGGACCAAGGGTCTGCGTTTGAGTCACAGCTGTTCCAGGAGATGTGTCTGCTGCACAACTGCCAGAAAGTCCGGCTATCATCCGCAAGGTAACGGACTCTGCGAAAAAATGAATAAGACTCTCATTGAAATGTTGAGAGCAGTACCCCCTGAGACGAGGGGTGATTGGCCTACTCTGTTGCCGCAGCTCATGTACACTTACAACAACACCATTCATTGTTCCACCGGTTACACCCCGTTCTACTTGATGTTTGGCCGACAAGGGAGATTGCCTGCGGATCACTCCCTAGGTGTCCAGGTACCGGATGTAATCAACCCACTGCCCAGGACCGATTGGGTAGTGGAGCATCAAAGGCGTCTCCTCAATGCTAAAGAGATTGTCCAAGAACGGATGGATATTGTTCGTGAGAGGCAGCAGAAGGACTATGACCAGACTGCCCATGCGGGACCCCTGGCTCTGGGAGACAAGGTATGGTTGAAAAACAACCACCGGACCAGCAAATGGGAAAGGATTCCCTACCTTATTACTGCCATACCCAATGCTGCAGCCCACATTTACCAGGTCTCCAGAGAAGGAAAAGGTCCCCAAGTCGTTCACAGGAACCGTCTCAAGTCCTGTATAGAAGGAGAACCAGCGGCGGAGGAGATGGAGCCTGAGCCTTCTGAGGAAGAATTGCCGGCTCCACCTATGGACCCTATGCAGGCTGTGGAGAACTTGATCCACGATAAAGAGCCACTCCACTGGGCCCTCACGCCTTGGCTGAATTTGCTGGTTCCTGCTCCTGTTCCTGTTGGTCTCCCGTCTCAGGAGATCTTACCTCAGAGAGTTCCTGAAGAAGCTCCAGAGGCGGTGAGCTCCTTTGACCTTCCTGAGTCCGGGCAGGAAGAATCTCTGCCACCAAGGAGGTCTACACGTTCTACCAGGGGACATCCACCTGTGAGGTTTGAGGACTACATCATGGGCCCAGGTAGCCCCTCACGGGAAACCCCTGTTTGACCCTGTTGCAAGCCTGGGTACGGACTCATGTGTTCCTTTGAGCCTCCAAGAACTTTAAATTGTTTTACATTGTTCTACTGTCATATTATGGACAATTTACACTTATGGACTATCCTGGGTTATTGATACGCTGCACCAGGTCAGCGCCCCTGTTCCCTTCCATTATCCTGAGAGAAGAGAACGACGCCCCTTTTCACCATTCCTTCAGTTACAATGTTTGTGTTGTTGCTGTGATGTTTGCCATGTATGCCGGTTCTCTTTTTGTCTTTCAGTATCCAGCCGGGCAGGGCCCCTCCATGTTGCGCCGAGGACAGGCAACATTATAGCGTGGTGGTATGTAGTGTCCCACTAGGTAAAGGTGGGCACTGCACAAAAGGGGTTAATGTGTCTGAACTGCATTTAATGTCATGTGTATGCATTTCCCTGTGTTAGCTGTGTGTCAGGCCTGTCAGGGTGCAGTTTAGCCTCCCGGACGTTAGAGGGAGCTAGAGAGCCCTAGATATATATAGGAAGACCCAGGCAGGGGAGTGGTAGTTCATTCCAGGGGACTAGAGGAGTTACTTCGTCCACCTGAAGCTCCTGAGGCTAGGATTAGCTCAGTAGAGACACCCCAGTTGCAGGACAGCACCTCCTGGGAGAAACCCGCAGTCCTTCCTCATCCAAGCAAAGATAAGTAACACTGATGGGCAGATGCTTTAGAAAGAAGAAAAAGGATTTAATACGAGAGGAAGATATATATATATACCAAGGATTTAAGCCACCATTTAGGCATCCGGGCCTTGGGATTGAAACCAGACAGGAGTTCTAGAAAAGGACAGTGTACGCTATTTCTGAGGAAAGGTACAACCTGATTCTGAGTGCATTGTGGAATTACCCTCTGAGTATCTTGCATAATTACTACCTGCCATCGTGTGGAATAAAGCCTGCTTGTAAAGCTGTGATCTAAAGGACTGTGTTAACATCTGTATGTACAAAGTTGGACTGTTCAGTAAAGCAACGTTTGGTTCACTATACCATCTGTGTACCTCAATTATTCCAACTATAAATCGGTGTGCCACCGTTACAGGCACTGGCGTCACGAATCCAACAGGGACCTTGCCCCAGGCACTCAAAATACCTGTAACATCCAGGGCACCTCATCCACCATCAGGCCTGGTCCCTACATACCGAGTGTGCCCCAGAGGAACTGTGTCTACCTCTCCTTCACTGCCGCGTGCCTGCCCAGGGTTCTCCAATACAGTGAGCAACCCTCGATTGCCCATAACCGTGACCTCACATCGCAATACCCTGCAGGTCTGGCGTGCTGCAGTAACACAGTACAGCCATCCAAGGAGTCAATATTTGCGTACCTAGATTCCCTTAATTTACCTAAAATTTCTGCTGATGAACTCAGTAGTCTTAACAGGCCATTCTCTCCAGAAGAGATATTAAAAACCATTAATTCCACACCGTCTAACAAGGCCCCTGGACCTGACGGTTTTCCAGTGGAATATTATAAAACGTTTAACACAACCTTAATCCCTTACTTAACTAAATTATATAACTCATTTTTGGTATCGGGGAATATTCCTCCAGAAATGCTTAAAGCCACTATAGTCACCCTACCTAAACCAGGGAAATCTCCAGACGTCCCCGAAAACTTCAGGCCAATTTCCCTACTGAATGCCGATCTCAAGCTGTTTGCCAAGTTACTTGCCACCCGCCTCAGCAATGTGTTACCGGCTTTGATTAATCAGGACCAGGTAGGCTTTGTGCCAGGGAGACAATGTAGGGACGGCACTAGGAAAATGATAGATTTGATCCAAATAGCGGATTGGTCCAGGGCCCCCACGGTCTTTGTATCTTTAGACGCTGAAAAAGCGTTTGACAGAGTACACTGGGGGTTCCTGGACCAGACTCTCAGGAAGTTTGGGTTTGAGGGTCATTTCCTTCAAGCCATTTTGGGGCTTTATACAGCTCCCAGCGCGAGCGTCCTGGCTTCAGGTTTTTTGTCTACCCCTTTCTCAATTACAAACGGGACTAGACAAGGGTGCCCGCTGTCACCCCTGATATTCGCGCTGGTGATGGAGCCTATGGCTGAGAAGATGCGTGGCTGTGTGCGGATGTCGGGGATTGCAGCGGGGAAATACTCGCACTGCATTGGATTATATGCAGACGACGTCATTTTGACGCTCACCAATCCCTTAAACTCATTACCAGCTGCATTAGAGATTTTGGACCAGTATACATCCGTTTCATATTACAAACTGAATGTTAGTAAAACTAATGTACTACCCATCAATGTACCTGAGAGCATGCACAGAGTTCTCAGTGTTGAGTATCCTTTCAACTGGGCATCTGAGTCGATAAGATATTTGGGAGTAGAGTTATCCAGCTCACTACAAAGTATGATTTCGCTTAATCATAAATTATTGAGGGCTGAACTACAAAAAGACTACTCCAAATATAACAAAGGGGTACTTTCATGGATAGCAAAAATTAATGTAGTAAAAATGATGGTACTCCCGAAGATCCTGTACATGTTCAGATGTATCCCGTTGAAATTCCCTAGGGCAGGGGTACTCAACTAGTTTTATTAAAGGTCCACATACCAGGGTCTGCAGTCAGGTCAAGGTCCGAGCTGAACGCCAACAGTAAAGATGCCATGCGATCATGTGATACATGCGCGTGGGGCGCTCTGACGTTATAGTGGAGCTCCCCGGGTAAGTCCCAGAATTAGTAATGGCCACATTAGTGCCCCAGTAAGAATAATGTCCCCATTAGTGACCCCAGTAAGAGTATTGCCCCCATTAGTGCCCCCCTTCTCTGCTTTTGCAAAAAATAAAAATAAATTTGCATTCACCTGGCTGCGGTGAACATTCGCTGCTGACTGCACGCTCAGGACCGGTGCTCTAACGTGATGGCGTCTTGTAGGTCCTGTCCTGAGCTTCTAGTCAGCAGGGAGTGTTCTCCACAGCGTGAGCAAATGGAGGTGGAGGTACCGTAATATATATATTTTTTTACTAGCACAAGTAGCGGTGGAGGTAAAGGCTGTACTAATGGGCGTTCCATGATGGAAGCGCTCATTAGTAAGGGTACTTTCACACTTGCAGCAGGATGGACCCGACAGGCTGCTCACCCTGTCAGATCCATCTTGCCACTACTTCGCCGTGCCGCTGCTCTGTGCCCATCGACTATAATGGGGATGGGGGCAGAGTTACGGCGCAGCACGGTGAGAGGCCGCCAGACTAAAAGTACTACATGTCCGACTTTTTCGTCTGGCGGCCCCCTCAATATAATAAACATTGGTGGCGCAGTGCGCCCCCCCTCAAAATAATAAACATTGGTGGCGCAGTGCGCCCCCCCATCACCCCGATATAATAAACATTGGTGGCGCAGTGCGCCCCCCCTCAATATAATAAACATTCGTGGCGCAGTGCGCCCCCCCTCAAAATAATAAACATTGGTGGCGCAGTGCACCCCCCAATCACCCCAGTATAATAAACATTGGTGGCGCAGTGTGCCCCCCCATCACAATAAACATTGGTGGCGCAGTGCGCCCCCTCCTCAATATAATAAACATTGGTGGCGCAGTGTGCCCCCCAATATAATAAACATTGGTGGCGCAGTGTGCCCCCCAATATAATAAACATTGGTGGCGCAGTGTGCCCCCCAATATAATAAACATTGGTGGCGCAGTGCGCCCCCCAATATAATAAACATTGGTGGCGCAGTGCGCCCCCCCTCAAAATAATAAACATTGGTGGCGCAGTGCGCCCCCCCTCAAAATAATAAACATTGGTGGCTCAGTGTGCCCTCCAATATAATAAACATTGGTGGCGCAGTGTGCCCCCCAATATAATAAACATTGGTGGCGCAGTGTGCCCCCCAATATAATAAACATTGGTGGCGCAGTGCGCCCCCCCTCAAAATAATAAACATTGGTGGCGCAGTGCGCCCCCCCTCAAAATAATAAACATTGGTGGCGCAGTGCGCCCCCCCATCACCCCAGTATAATAAACATTGGTGGCGCAGTGCGCCCCCCCATCACCCCAGTATAATAAACAATGGTGGCGCAGTGCGCCCCCCCCAATATAATAAACATTGGTGGCGCAGTGCGCCCCCCCCAATATAATAAACATTGGTGGCGCAGTGGGCAGTGCCAATGAGGGTTAAAAAATAATTTACTCACCTCCTCCAGTTGATCGCGTAACTGCCGGTCTCCAGTTCTTACTTCTTTCTTCAGGACCTGTGGTGACATCACTGAGCTCATCACATGATCCATCACCATGGTAATGGGCCATGTGATGAGCTCAGTAACGTCACCACAGGTCCTGAAGAAAGAAGTAAGAACTGGAGACCGGCAGCTATGCGATCAACTGGAGGAGGTGAGTTAATTTTCTTTTATTATTTTTAACCCTCATTGGCACTTCCCACTGAGCCACCAATGTTTCTTATAATGGGAAGGGGGGGCGCACTGTGCCACCAATGTTTCTTATAATGGGGAAGGGGGGGCGCACTGTGCCACCAATGTTTCTTATACTAGGGGGGGCGCACTGTGCCACCAATGTTTCTTATACTAGGGGGGGGGCGCACTGTGCCACCAATGTTTCTTATACTAGGGGGGGGGGGGCGCACTGTGCCACCAATGTTTCTTATACTAGGGGGGGGGGGCGCACTGTGCCACCAATGTTTCTTATACTGGGGGGGGGGGCGCACTGTGCCACCAATGTTTCTTATACAAATACAGGAGGCGGGTGCCGGAATCAAATAGCCGGCACCCGACCTCTGTGACAGGGAGCTGCGATCAGCTACAATTAACCCCTCAGGTACCGCACCTGAAGGGTTAACTCAACTGCAGCTGATCGCAGCTCCCTGTCAGAGGTCGGGTGCCGGCTATTTGATTCCGGCACCCGCCTCCTGCATTTGTATTACAGGTCAGTTTTCTTCATTGGTGGCGCAGTGGCTACAGCCCCTCCCCTCCTCCTCCCGTCTCTTCTTATTGGCAGCGGCGGGGGCAGCAGCAGCACAGGGGGGAGGGAGAGACTCCTCCACTGCGCTGCTGAGAACGATCATCAGCTCCTGTGCCCCGCCGCTGTATGGAGCAGAGCTGCCAGAGTGTGCAGGAGGAGGAGCGCTACATGTGGAGGAAGCCCTGTCTCACTGCGCTGTGGGACAGGTGGAAGTGCGCCGGTAAGCTCCTCCTCCTGCACGGCACAGTGTGCAGGAGAGGAGGAGGAGCGCTCTGAAGGATGGCCGGGGTCCGGACAACTGGCGGCCGCGGTCCGTATTTGGACCGCGGTCCGCCAGTTGAGTACCCCTGCCCTAGGGCTTACATTAAACAATTGCAAGATGACATGATGGGGTTTATATGGGGAGGCTCTCATCCCAGGATCAGTAAGAATGTATTGTTTCCGGCTCTTAGGAAGGGGGGTTTGGGGGTTCCTGACCTCTACAGTTATTATATGGCTAATTTATTGGATCAGTCAATGGAATGGTGGTCTCCGTCATCGCCACATAAATGGTTGATGATTGAGGAGGTATATGTTAAAAGGAGATCATTGAAGTCACTATTGGCAGCATATCTACTGAAGCCTTTTATCTTCCCCTTGCCATTAGACACAATGCAAGCTTCTTTATTTGCTTGGGCTCATGGATGTAAAAGTAGAACTCCCGTTTCTATAGAGAAGAGGCAGTTTCCTATAACGGTCATTGAGTACCATATCCCCACACTCCGACTTACCAGTTGGCTAAATTGTGGGATAGCTTCTTTGGGGAGCCTGTTTGAACAATCTGTTTTGCGTACCTTTGAATCTTTACATACTAGCTTTAATTTACCTAACTCTGTGTTTTATCAGTATCTTCAGATCCGCCATTTTCTTACGTCACTCAATTTAGATACAACAGTAAATGAGAGAGACCCACTGGGTAAGATTCTTAGCGCGGATGGTCGCCCTCACTCCAGCCTCTCTTCTTGGTATTCTTTCCTACATTTAACAGGTGGGGAAGTTAAGAAACCCTTCATGCACAAGTGGGAGGCTGAAATGGAGAAAGAATTCACGCTGGAAGAATGGAATGACGCTTTATTCTGGTCAATGAAGTCCTCGAAATGCATAAATCACGCTGAGCAGAATAGAAAAATCCAAATGAGATGGTACCTTACCCCAAATAGGTTAGCTCATACCAATCCGGATTACTCACCGCTGTGTTGGAGGGGGTGCGGACAGATTGGCACACCGTATCATATGTGGTGGAGCTGCTCTGCCCTAGCCCGCTTCTGGACTTCGGTGTCAAGAATAATAAAAGAGGTTACGGGATTTACAGGGGTAGTAACTCCGGAATTGGCGGTTCTCAGCATTGGTCTAGGGGACATACCTAAGGAAAGTAGGATTATAATAGCTCATATTCTCTCACCAGCTAAAAAGGTGATTGCTCGACGGTGGAAAGATTTGCAGTCTCTATCGACCTATGAAGTCGTTAACCTGGTTAATTACCATATGCAGTGCGAGTTTACCTTCGCCTCATCTATGAAAAATAGGATAGCAACACACAACACATGGATGCTCTGGCTATCTAGCACATACGCGGTTCCGCTTCCGCACTATCTGCTTTAACACCGAGGTATACGGGTAGCGCGCACTGGTGCTTAAGATGTATCTTGCTATAATATAAATTGTGCCCGATGCAATAGACATAGAGGAAACCTCTCTGGAACAAGCTATATACAATGTTTGTATACTTTTATACTTGCAACTTGGTACCTTACATTATTATTTCTTCTTTATTTTATTTGTTTGTATTATTACTTTTGTTTGGTATGCATAATTTGTAAACTGTCATATTTACTATATGCCACTCAATAAAAATTTATTGTTGAAAAAAAAACTTCAGAAATTGATTTATACTGGAAAAAAAACATTTCCCGAACTCAAGTTCGGTTCCAAGGTACCGAACCCGAGTTCAGGAACTAGTTTTTTACAGTACAAATTAATTTATGAAGTTATTGCGCGAAGTCTCGCAAGACTTCGCAAAGTAATAACTTTGCCTCATCGGAGCCAATACATTCTAAAACTGTACAGAGCTCCTGCTCCGTACAGTATTTCAACAAAGTTTTATGCGAATCGACTTCGGATGTTTTATCCGAAGTCGATTCGCTCATCCCTAGTACAAATCTACTGACAGGTGCCCTTTTAATATAGAAATTAAAAGTGTTGTTCAAGTACAAAATATTTTAATATGCTGTTTTTTTCTCATGAATTGGTAAATACAATGTACAGAATACCGTGGTAGTTTACAATACACTAGTATTTCAAAAACCGCATCCTCGTGTAGCAGAAAAAATCAGTGCGAAGACCAGATTATGGCACAGATTTTCACCATGGATTTCACACAAAAACGGATGCAGTCTGTGTGCCAACCACATGTTCCTATTGTATTATTTTTTTTTGCAGAACGAACATACGGATACGGAAAGCACATGCATAATAATTGTTCTATCTGCATCCATATGTCAGTTCCGCTAACAGAAAATGCCCTGTATTTTTCAACGGGTCCACATAAAACGCAGATTCCAAATCCGCAAAACGGATATGGTCGTGTTCATGGGACCTAACACAAGCAGATTTTGCTATGCTTTTGGCACAGATTTACAGCAAAAAATATCCGACACGTGAACATAGCCTAATAATGGAAACTAGCTAAGCTTGTGCCCATGCATGTCTTTATTCTTTTTCCTCTTTATGGTGAGTTATACCACTAAAGGTAAAAGCTGTTTCTTGTTGTTGGTGGTGTGCCTGGGTGTCTGGCATTTCAACACCATAAAAACATTAAGCAATACTGTTCATTAAATGTGGACATTTTTACTACACATTGTAAAGCAATATGCCTAAAAATGAGACACCGGCTCCCCTAGTGCCTCATGGTGGTATAGCAATAAGGGCTTATGCATAGAAAATCTGAATGGGTCTTGCTGTGAATACCACATTTTACAGAAACATTACTCTCAACGTAGAAATTGCATCTTTTTAGTTTTGCAACAGCTCAATGATGTAAGATGCAAAATATCTGACGCCAAATACCTGTAATTTGTTTGGTTCATTTTGAAAACAAATTAGTCTTGACTTCCCAAAAACCTGCACTTATCTGACTCTCAAACACTGTACTGTATAAAGCTGTACTATCAACAATAGAGGGGCAATTTGGCAAAATAAAATAAAACTTAACTTTTAATAAATCGTATCTAAAAAAGACAACAGTGCACAATAATCACAAAAATTGGAACAATCCTACCGGTATGCTGATGATGCAGTCAATACATAGATACCGGACTTGCTAGGTGGATGCCGCGAGCGGGAAAAAGGGGAGGGGGCGGATTGAGGATGATACAGTACACGTATCCTGTCCCTTCCTCGCCCTGTCAGGTCTATTATGCCCTAATGACCTCCCAATACGGAATAATCGCCCTGACAAGAAGTGACCCCATCGTCCCTGAAAAAAACTCTGTTAGGGGAGGTGAATGTATGGATTACCTAGAAATATAAAGATATTCTCAAAAAACGACCCAACGCGTTTCATCCAGTTTGGTTCCCCTGGACTCATTAGGGGCCAAAAATCAAACAGTACATCTGAGAACCTATCTGCCGCCCCTATTACACTTAGAGGTAGTAGGGCAATTCACTGGCTCTCCCTCAGTGTTTTAGTGACACCGGATCTCAATTGTGGTGTTCACTGGTTTGTTATTACTACTGTTTGATTTTTGGCCCCCTGTCCCCTGATGAGTCTGGGGGAACCAAACTAGAAGAAACGCATTGGAATGTTTTTTGAGAATATCTTTAGTTATCGTATTTGAGGTTCAGAGTAGGTAGGATATCTCTAGGTAATCCATACATTCCCCTCCCCTAACAGGGTTTTTTAGGGAGTAATAACAGGGTAAGGTTTCCGGACGGGGCCGCTCTTGTCAGGGCGATGACTCTGTATTAGGAGGTCATTAGGGCATAATAGACCTGACAGGGCGAGGTAGGGACAGGATACGTATACTGTATCGTCCCCAATCAGCTTCTCCCCTTTTTCCCGCCAGCGGCATCCACTTAGCAAGTCCGGTATCTGTGTATTGACTGCATCATCAGTATACCGGTAAGATTGTTCCAATTTTTTGTGATTATTGTGCACTGTTGTCTTTTTTAGATACGATTTATTAAAAGCTAAGTTTTATTTAGCCAAATTGCCCCTCTATTGTTGATAGTGTTATATTCCAAAGGGAGCATAGTAGGAGTATACCACCTTTTACTCGTACATTGACACACGTTTTGAGATTGGACTGTATAAAGCTGTGCCATGTAATATATGTCTTACATTTCAGGACCCAAGCCTGTGGTGCTCTTACAGCATGGCCTACTTGCAGATGGCAGTAACTGGGTTAGCAATCTTGCCAACAACAGTTTGGGCTTTATCCTGGCAGATGCAGGGTATGATGTGTGGATGGGAAATAGTCGGGGAAATACGTGGTCTCGGAAACACAAGACTCTCTCTCCTTCTTCTGAAGAATTTTGGGCTTTCAGGTAATTATGAGCAATGACCATGCACAGCTGTAAGTCATAAAGAGCATCTGTTTTAGGCTGACCTTCCATAGGTGGGGCATAATATGGCTGATTCATCCCATGACCAGTGGCCATTGGTCGCTCAAATATTTAGGTAATACCGCCATTAACCCTGGAATTTGTGTGGCCATTGGTCGGCGGGGTTGCAGCTGTCGTACCACACCCACTCTGTGGAAACCCAACCTTGAGACCTTGTTCGCATTTCCGTGTCAGTGTCACATGCGTGAAAAAAAGCGTACGTGTTTCATCCTTGAAGCTGTCCGTGAAGGATCTGTGGTTGGTCCGTGTGTCCATTTTTACCATCCGTGTGTCATCCGTAATTCACAGAAGTTGCTCAGCTGAAAATTAATTAAAAAGAATCTCCTATTAGTCTTCAGTGAAAAAAGGATGCAACATGAACACAACACGGATGTGTGTCAGTGATTTTCACGGACCCATAGACTTCAATGGGCTTCGTCCGCATCACGGATAAAAGTAGTGCATGTCCCCGTGATTTTTTTTTACTGACCCACGGTCTGTAAAAAAATACAAAAATGTGAACAGACATATTTAAATGAATGGGTACGTGTGCTGTCCGCAGAAAATGCGGACAGCACGCGTCAGTGAAAAACGGAAATGTGAACGAGACTTAAGTATGTGCACACTTTTAAAGGGAAACTGTCATGAACTTTATGCTGCCCTCAGTGACACTGTCAATTATCTGATGATGTAAAGCGGTGTTCAAGAACGTTTATGTTTAATGCTAGCAGCGGGCTCTAGAGAAGGAAGAGTCCGGCTTATTCGTGACCTGTTTGCTCCCCCACCCATCTTTCGAGGATTGACAGTTTTCTCCTAGGGAAAGGCTCCGGGACGGGGGGGGTGGGGTTGGGGGGGAGTGGTGGGAGCTCATGCATCTCTAAAAACATAACTTAGTTTTTATGTGGCAGTGGACACTTGGGGGGGGGGGGGGCATTGATTAAAGGGGTTCTCCGGGAATTAAGAAAATTAAAATACTTAAATATTAATTTAGTATAAATATTTTCCCATATACATTTCATTAGCTATAATGGTTCATTTTGTCTAGGGAGCAATCATTAGGAGAAATAAAATGTCCGCCGTCCTATTAGCACACACAAAACCTATCCTAATCACACAGCAGGACAAGTTACTTTACAACACTGAGCTAAAGAGCTGCCTCATCCTCCACTCTGATCTACTTGTCAAGGATTATGATCCTGAATACAGGTGATAAGATCTTTAGCTGAATCTCTGTAGGAATGGAGTTCATGAGGAGACATGAAGTACAGAGAGGATGAGCAGGACAGAATGTGGTAATGGAGACTGTATACAAGTGCTGCTGTTCATTATCTACACCCCCACTATCCCCTCTGTACTTCATGTTTCCTAATGATCTCCATTCCTACAGAGATTCATCTGAAGATCATATTAAACTGTATTCAGGATCATAATCCTGCAACCCTGGACTATAACACCTGTTGTGAGTGAGGGTGGGTACCAGTTAAAGGAAACCTGTCATGTCCTCCAACAGCTTCACCTCGCCCTACCACCATGGCTGAGCAATAGGTGGCATTATTTTCAGCCCTCAATATACTTATGAGGCCATGTACTATCAAGGGGGTGGTCACTGGCTCTGAGGTCCCTATGGGGCGTGAACCTGAATGCTCAGACCCTGTCCAGTCGGTGCTGACAGTCTCAGAGCAGCTCTTGCTGTGTGATTTCAGCGACGATGACAGAGATTAGTTGATGGAGGACAAGTCAGATACCCTTTAAAGATGTTGTCCATAATCCGAAAAACATTTCTACTTTCTTCCAGGAACAGTGCCACACCTGTCTATGGGTCATATCAAGTATTGCAGCACAGTGCTACTGAAATTAACTGCAGTACAGACACAGCCTGTAGCCAGACGTGTTTCTGTTTTAGTAAGAAAGCATCCATGTGTTTCTTATCCTGTACAACCGCTTTGACTATTGGCTCGTTCACACGAAAAAAAAATTGCGTTCCGTATACGTGCCGTTTTTTGAGTTCAGTATATGGTCTCTATATGGAACCATTCATTTCAATGGTTTCACCAAAAAAAACGGAATGTACTCCGTATGAATTCCGTTTCCGTATTTCCGTTCCGTTCAAAGATAGAACATGTCCTATTATTGGTTGCAAATCACGTTCCGTGACTCCATTCAAGTCAATAGGTCCGCAAAAACGGAATGTACTCCATATGTCTTCCGTAGCCGTTCTGTTTTTGCCATCTATTGAAAATTTTATGCCCAGCCCTATTTATATACTGTATATGCCAAATGGAATAGAACCGGAAACACTACTGAAACAAAAAATTGATCCGTTAACCCCTTCCCGCATCCTCATGTGCATGTACGTGAGCGAATGTGGCTCCTTGCCGCATTCTCACGTGCATGTACGTGATGGGATCGGGCGGGTGCAGGAGCTGCACTTGCCCTGATCCGCAGCACGGGCCTGGCTGTTACTGATAGCCGGGCCCCTGCTGCATGCTCCGGCTTCGGTGTGTGCGGTGATGCCAGCGGATTAACCCTTTCACGTGCGGTGGTCAGTGCTGATCGCAGCACATGCGGGGTATACAGAGGGAGGGGGCTCCCTCTGACTCCATTGCCCCCCGCGCTGCGCTGGCAGGGGGCCGATGGTTGCCATGGCAGCACCGATGCTTTACGCAGGCATCGGAGCTGCCAGCCTACCGAAGCCTAGGAGATCCAGCCTGAGCGCTGGGTCTCCTAGGCAACTGTCAGGCCTCTTTCACACGGGCGTTGCGGGAAAATGTGCGGGTGCGTTGTAGGAACACCCGCGATTTTTCCGCGCGAGTGCAAAACATTGTGATGCGTTTTGCACTCGAAGTTCGGGCTTGGGTTAGGTGTTGTGTAGATGTTATTATTTTCCCTTATAACATGGTTATAAGGGAAAATAATAGCATTCTGAATACAGAATGCTTAGTAGGTGATCAATTGAGGGTTAAAAAAAAATAAAAAAATTAACTCACCTTCTCCTCTTGTTCGCGTAGTTCCCGGTCTCTTCTTTAATTCTTTAATGATGAGCTGTCGGCTAAAGGACCTTTGGTGACGTCAGATCACATGCTCCAATCACATGGTCCATCACCGTGGTGATGGACCATGTGATTGGAGCATGTGATCTGACGTGTTATAAGGGAAAATAATACAGTGAATAGACTGTCACCTAGCAACCATGCATGAAAATCGCACCGCATCCGCACTTGCTTGCGGATGCTTGCGATTTTCACGCAACCCCATTCACTTCTATGGGGCCTGCGTTGCGTGAAAAACGCAGAATATAGAGCATGCTGCAATTTTCACACAGCGCACAAGTGATGCGTGAAAATCACCTCTCATGTGAACAGCCCCATAGAAATTAATGGGTCGGTATGCAGTGCGGGTGCAATGCGTTCACCTCACGCATCGCATCCGCGTGGAATACTCGCCCGTGTGAAAGGGGCCTCAGCCTCTCACTGTGTGAGAGGCTGACAGTTCAATTCAGTACAATACAGAATGTCAGAGATCAAACCATGTAAAGATGAAGTCCCACAGTGGGACAAATATAAAAAGTGAAATAAAGTGAAAAAAAAGTGTTTTTTATAATAAAAAAAATGTAAGTTTCAAGTAAAAAAAAGCGTCCTTTTTCCAAAATACAGTAAGGAAAAAAATTGTGAAAAATAGGGGAAAAAAAGTAGACATATTACATATCGCCACGTCCGTATAGACTGGCTCTATAAATATATCACTTGACCTAACCCCTCAGATGAACACTGTCAAAAAAAGTAAAATAAAAACTGTGCTAAAAAAAACATTTTTGGCACCTTACATCACTAAAAGTGCAACACCAAGCAATCAAGAAGGCGTATGCCCCCCAAAATAGTACCAATCTAACCGTAACCTCATCCCGCAAAAAAAGAGCCCCTACCTAAACTATGGCTCTCAGACTATGGAGACACTAAAACATAATTATTTTTTTTCTTAAAAAAATATTAGTGTATAAAGCTTTAATAAATAAAAAAAAGCAGACATATTAAGCATTGCCACGTTCATAACGACCTGCTCTATAAAAATATCACATGATTTAACTCCTCAGGTGAACACCATAAGAAAAGAAAATAAAAACGGTGTAAAAAAAGCCATTTTTTGTCACCTTACATAACAAAAAGTGTAATACCAAGCGATCAAAAAGTCATACGCATCCCAAAATCATACCAATTAAACTGTCATCTCATCCTGCAAAAAATGAGACCCTACCTAAGACAATCGCCCCAAAAAAAAAAACTATGACTCTCACAATATGGAAACACTAAAACATAATTTTTTTTTGTTTCAAAAATGCTGTTATTGTGTAAAACTTTTATAAATAAAAAAAGTATACATATTAGGTATCGCCGCGTCCGTAATAACCTGCAATATAAAAATATCACATGAACTAACAATGTAAAAAAAGCAATTTTTTTGTCACCTCACATCACAAAAAGTGTAATACCAAGCGATCAAAAAGTTATATACACCCTAAAATAGTACCAATCAAACCGTCATCTCATCCCGCAAAAATTGAGACCCTACATAAGACAGTTGCCCAAAAATAAAAATAAAATATGGCTTTCAGAATAGGGAGAATAAAAGACTAGCTTGGTCTTGGAAGGGGTTAAAAACGGCCTGCAAAACACTGAAAAAGCCATACGGTCGTGTGAACAAGCCCTGAAGCAATGCATTGACAGAGTTACACAGTATGATCTCCATAATGATGTGCAGAGGTTTTAATTGTATAACTAATATCTTTGTATGTTTTATATTGTGCTTTCTTCCAGCTACGATGAGATGGCTTTACTTGATCTTCCTGCAGTCATAAACTTTATATTACAAAAAACCGGACAGGAGCAAATTTTTTACATTGGACATTCTCAGGGAACCACTATAGGTATGTGTTATAAAGAACTGAGAAATTAAGCAAAAAGGAGGAAATGCTATAAAAAAGAGGGACATTTGTCAAGACGGGTATTTTACACACCAGTCTCAAGTCCCTCTGAGCTGCTGGAGGAAGCGCCAACGTTTAGTAGAGGCGCAATCCACTATATAAGTTTGGGGCTTCGTACGACAGGCTGTGCGACATACTTAACTCTACGCCAGTCCTATTTCTAGCGAAGTGCATTTTCCACTCAAAAAACTGGCGAGGAAAATGATTAATGAGCCAACTCTGCCCTCTTCCCGGCCACTCGCTCTTTACTCTCCACTTTGGAGTGGTGTGACGCTTCAGTGGTCTCTGGTAGTCTTTGTTTTATTGCAGTGGTGAAATGCCTCCCATCATCTGTAGAATCTGGCAACGCCATATCCAGTGAACTCTGGCAGTCTGCTGGAAACGTTCACTGGAGATGTGAATGTGGCCTTATTGCTGTTAGTATATACTTGGACAATGACCTAATTGTTGCATACTGCATGTTTGTGCCTTAGGATTTATCGCGTTTTCAAGTTTGCCCCAGCTGGCGAAAAAAGTGAAAATGTTTTTTGGTCTGGGTCCTGTGGCTACAGTCAAGTTCTCCACCAGTCCATTGGCAAAGCTAGGCCTTCTTCCAGAATTATTTTTCAAGGTATGCTCCATCTGACCAGTATAATAAATTGACAGATTTATGAAAAGGTCTAAAAGAGAAACGCTTTCAACTGGGATCTGGCGGTGACCTGCACCTATTTCCAGAATTGCACTCCATAATGAAGGAAGTTCAAGCCGCGCATGTGTGGCCACCATCCTTTCACCGCTGTCGGAGTTTGGTAAATAGCTGAGTGCTTGCTCGGCTATATTCAGAAGTCCCATAGTGGTGAGTGGAGGGGTGACTGTGCATGATTTACTTGGCTATTTTTGGAAATCCCATACCAGTGAATGGAGAGGACACTGCGCATGTGCAGTGTGCTGTCTATTCACTTCCGGGACTCTGTTTTGGAGACAGGAGCAGACCTTTATGGTATATCCTAGCAATATGCCATAAGTGTCCCAGATGGGGCAGCCCTTATGAAAGGGAATCTGTCATCCATTTTATACTGTCATTTTAAAGGGAATCTGTCACCAGCATATTAGCAAATTTTTTTTTTCATGAATCCATGTGTAATAAAGTACCTTATATCCAGATGTCTTGTTCTTTTTATTGTGAGTCTTGTCATTTCTTCATAAAAAGGCTTTTTTATGATATGCAAATCAAGCTGTAAGGAGCCCAGAGGGGCGTTCTTCTTTCTCCACGGTGCCCAGGAACGCCCCTCTGAAGTGCCGTGCCCGCCGAAATTTGAAAACGAATACCTCCTACAAGTTCAGCTAAATCGCCTCCCAGAGGCGCGGCTAAGTGCTCAAACCCCCTCCCCCCCAGCGCCGCGCTCTGCGCCAAACACCCCGAACCTCCTCTCGCCGCATCCTAAATCCCGGCCAGGCGCAGTGCCGGCGATTTCCTGCGCCTGCGCAATGATAAAAAGACTGAGGGCAATAGCGTCACTGGGACCGGCGCATGCCCAGTGACGCTGTTGAAGCTGTTGCCCTCAGTCTTTTTATCATTGCGCAGGCGCAGGAAATCGCCGGCACTGCGCCTGCGCAAAATTTAGGATGCGGCGAGAGGAGGTTCGGGGTGTTTGTCGCAGAGCGCGGCGCTGGGGGGGAGGGGGTTTGAGCACTCAGCCGCGCCTCTGGGAGGCGATTTAGCTGAACTTGTAGGAGGTATTCGTTTTCAAATTTCGGCGGGCACGGAACTTCAGAGGGGCGTTCCTGGGCACCGTGGAGAAAGAAGAACGCCCCTCTGGGCTCCTTACAGCTTGATTTGCATATCATAAAAAGCCTTTTTATGAAGAAATGACAAGACTCGCAATAAAAAGAACAAGACATCTGGATATAAGGTACTTTATTACACATGGATTCATGGAAAAAAAAAATTGATAATATGCTGGTGACAGATTCCATTTAATGATGACCGTGTGCTCCGGATAGGAGTGCTGCAGCCTTTCCTAAGAAGAAAGCTGGACTCTTCTCTGGGGCGCACCACCAGCATTATACAGCAAGATCTCCACAATTTACCCCTAGAGGGAACTTAACACATACATTTTACATTAAAGGAGTTATCCAAGAGTCGGAGAGACCTCTCAGAGTGGCCGACCCACGGTGGAGATCAGACTTACCAGGGCGGGTTTTTCCTCTCCCTGCTGCACTGAGATAAGCATCCATTGATGGATGGGACACGTCCCCCTCTCCCCCATCAATGGATGTTGATCTCAGCGCGGCAAGGAGATGAAAGGCTAGCCCTGCAGCCACGGTACCCAGTGGCAGGGACCGGGTAAGTATGAATTCCCCCGCCAGTCTGCCACTCTAGGAGGTTTGTCTGACTCTTGGATAACCTCTTTAAAGAGTTTGTAAAGAATCAGAAAAACATGACATCTTTCTTCCAAAAACAGCACCACAGTTGTCCTTGAGGTTGGTTGTGATATTGGCTATTGGAGGAAAGCAGCCATGTTTTTTAATCCTGTACAACCCTTATACCATATGTACTGTATGTACTGTGTTAAAATTTTAGATCAGTTAGCACAAAGGGATTGATTATTCTATTCCTTATGACTTTTGTGCGCTGTATCCCTTGTGAGCAGGAGAGTGCATGATATGTTCTCTTCTTGTGCTCTGATTGCTCTGATATATTTGTCTGATTCATAAAAGACCACATAACCCCTTTAAACATCTTTATTAGGGCTCGTTCACACGAACGTTTTTTGCGTTCCATACACGGGCCGTTTTTTGCGTTCCGTATACGGTCCATATACGGAACCATTCGTTTCAATGGTTCCACAAAAAAACGGAATGTACTCCGTATGCATTCCGTTTCCGTATTTCGGTTTTTCCATTCCGTTCAAAGATAGAACATGTCCTATTATTACCCGCAAATCACGTTCCGTGGCTCCATTCAAGTCAATGGGTCCGCAAAAAAAACGGAACACATACGGAATGTACTCCGTATGTCTTCCATATCCGTTCCGTTTTTGCGGAACCATCTATTGAAAATGTTATGCCCAGCCCAATTTTTTCTATATAATTACTGTATATGCCATACGGAAAAACGGAATGGAACCGGAAACACTATTGAAGCAAAAAATGGATCCGTTAAAAACAGACTGCAAAACACCGAAAAAGCCATACGGTCGTTTGAACAAGCCCTTATTTAGGAAAATGTAGGAATCCTGGGCTTTGTATGAACATGCTCCTTATAAGTAGAGGACACTTGACTTCTTTCTTCTTGTTTAGGTTGTGTTTGGGAAACGGGATTTTTTACCCCAGTCATACGTCCTTAAATGGCTTGCCACTGACGTCTGCGACCATGTATTCATTAAGGAAATATGTGGCAATATTTTCTTTATTATAAGTGGATTCAACGAAAAGAACCTCAACATGGTAAGTTAAATATTAACTTTCTCTTAAATTTTTTTATTTTTTTTTCCCAATTGGCCTATGTGTTGAAATGTGGGATAGATGTGCTGCTTGGTGTAAGCATCCAGGGAGTAGCTCTCTTCCAAATGCAGATCTGGCTAGTTGGTTTAATGTTAGTATCTGTGGGGGGAAAAAATATCCAGTTTTGGTAGACAAAAATTTATTAAAATTGAACTTGTTTTATATCTTCCTCCTTTTAGAGCCGGGTAAATGTATATGCAACCCATTGTCCCGCAGGAACATCTGTGAAAAATATGATCCACTGGGCCCAGGTAAGGATGGGATTTACAGCAGCAATGTGAACTTGTTATCAATTAACATTAAGACCTTGACCACACAAAGTTTTCTGTGTGTGGTTCTTGATGCAGATTCTGCTCCACAACCCCCCTCCCATAGTCTGGTACGGACTAGGAACTTAAAGTGGCCCTGTAAAAAAGTAAATAATAAATAAAAGTGGCCCTATGTTGTAGGCGGGTCCACATTGACAGAAAGCAGGGCCAATATAAATAGGCAGGCTCAAAAATACTGTAGTTCAGCACAAACTACTGCCCCGGCAGAACCAAATACACAGTGCCGCAACACTGAACTCTGTCACCGTCCTGAGGATGGCAATACAGTTGAATGCAGGAGGGCCCACCCCTGCCCATAATTTTCCGTGGGAGACCACACTGCCATTCATGTGACCATGGTGTATTTCTGCGTCGTTTTTACCATGGTTCCCATGCAAACACCTCTGGTGGGTAACCACTCGCCTATCGGCCTCGTTGAATAGGGATAAAGGCGTGGCTGGATGCACATAATTCCGAACTGTTTTCACTCTTCACCCATAGAAATGAATGAGTTAGTTTGAAATCCGCAAAACATGCGGATTGGATGAGGACCAAACATTCAGTCGTGTGAATGGGGTCTTAAACAGGCCACAAAATGTTTTAAAAAATCATTACTCACCTCCACAATACCCCACCATTGCTGATCTGACCCTGATGCTCTGCACTTTCTGTCCTGGCTCAACCCTCCGGAAATGGAGGTGGCCCACCTCAGTCACTGATTCTCTAAGCAGGCCTTTTCTGGGGTGTAGGGCAACAAGGACTGGAGCAGCGCAGGAAGAGCCGTTGTGGTAGTGGTATTTTTATTAATAGTATTGATATTTGCTGTAGTGGTGCATGGTGTAGTAATGGTGATATCTGTTGTAGTAGTAGTAGTAGTAGAGATAGTATTTGTGATACCATTGGCTGAGCGGGCCTTTCCTGGCATTTCTAATGCTGAGAACAGAGAGTAGAATATATGTAGTAGTATCAGATGTTGTGTAGTAATTGTAGTGGTATATGCTGTTATTGTGGTAGTCAAACAAAACAATAGCTGATCTTAGGGAGACCAACTACAGAAAACACAGTGGAGTCCCAGTAATGGGTCTTTAACACAGTGAAAGCCAGATATCCCTCCACGAAAAGAAAACCAGGCAAAGGGTTGAAGACCCATTACTGGGGCTCCACGGTTATTTTGCATATTATTGTTTCCCAGGGAGCTTTGCACTTTGGATTGCTGTGTTGAGACTCTTAAATGAGGCTCCACAGTGTTTTCTGTAGCTGGTCTCCCTAAGATCAGCTATTGTTTTGTTTGAGTAGTCTCCAAGGCATTTCTCCCGGTTAGCCAGAATCCTACTCTACACTGATGAGGGGCAACACCCCGAAACAGCTGTCTGTGGATGGATAACTGGCTTAGGTCTTCCTCGTCACATCTTTAAGGCTTATAAAAGACGGGATCTTGACATAGGGGCCACTTAATATGGTGGATCTGGTGATCTCTGTAATGGGGACACCCCTTTGCCCGGTTTTCCTTCCTTTGAGGGATATCTGGCTTTCACTGTGTTGAAGACCCATAACTGGGGCTCCACGGTTATTTTGCATATTGTTGTTGTAGTAGCACTATATGTTGTAGTTGTAGTAGTGCTGTTTATAGCAGTGTTTATGGCATTTGGTGAAGTAAAATGGCAGCATTAGTGTCAGTAGTAGTTGCAGGAGGGATGATATTTTTTGTAGTATCAGTATCTAAATGGATGTCATGTCAACTAGGTCCGAGAAGGCGTGCTATTTTGGGGGGTGAAATCCACCTCAGTTCATGCAAGGAGACAAAAGTGCCAAAGGAACTGCCAATATGATCAATTGCTGCTTTATTGTGGCACACCTAAGGAAAACCAGCAACCTTTCTGCACTTAGGCATTCCTGAGGCTCGAGTTGTAGTTGTTGTAGTAGATGTAGCCTCTCTGGTGGGTGGGACTGTGGGAGCGTACATAGGCTGGTGCTTTTACCTATAGCACGGCCACCAATGATGGATTGCAGGGTGGTCGTAACCATGGAAAGATCAGTGTATAATGTGATGGAAAAATAAATCCAGCCAGCAAAGGAAGCAATATGGACAATCACAATACATTAGTAAGTTGCTTGTATTAACTTTCTCTACATAATAAATGCTATTTGCCGATTCTAGACAATCTTTTACTTTATCTACATGATAAATACCATTTGCTAAAACTGAGACAACCTTATGGTTTAGCTCATTGCATCTAAAGTGACAACATTTTTACCACCTTGATTTTTTAGGCAGTAAAGACTGGAGAACTGAAGGCATTTGACTATGGAACAAAGGGCAATATTTTTCATTACAACCAGGTAATAAAACTCTATTATCCAGGTACAGTGACAGTAACGCCATTATGTCAAATGTATCTATGGGTCTATGAATACAGTCGCTCTACGTATCTATGGGTCTTCTGAAACGAGTGCATATGGCTGCCTATAGTTGCCCACTGGGTAATATGAAGGTCACTGTGGACTATGCTATTGTTGTTCTTTGCACTGAGTTGTAACTCCTCTTAATCTGTGGACTATTGTTTTCTAGACTACGGCTCCTTTATACAGTGTGAAGGATATGAAAATTCCCACAGCCTTATGGAGTGGGGGCAACGACTGGTTGGCTGATCACAACGATGTATCTTTATTGCTTAGCCAAATCAGTAATTTGGTATACCACAAAGAGCTGCCAGACTGGGAACATCTGGATTTCATCTGGGGCTTGGATGCTGCAGAGCGTATGTACGGTGAAATCATTCACTTCATGAAGATGTTCTCCTAAACTCTTGTTTCGGGTGTTTGAAGAAACCGTGTGCAGAGCATGGAAAAGAAAAATGTTACCTTATTGACAACTTGATGAAAACTTGATATGAACTGTAGCCATACTATATACATTACTATGCAATTCATAGGTGCCTCATTTACATGCAGGAATTTCATATCTTTTTTTACAAGTGAAAAAGCTTTGCATTTCTTACCAAATAATGAAACATTTCTTAACAGGTAATTTTAACCCTTTTGTGACATCAATACGTCTTTTTATGGTGGTCACTGAGGGGCCTTAGGCTAGGCTGCTGCCTTTTTACTGCGGCCTAGTCTAAACGCTGCACGGGTCTCCTATGCAGAGGAGAGCGGGGGCTCTGGTCTCACATGAGAGTTGGGCTCCTGCTCTAATGGCCTGGACCATCAGAAGCACCGATCCTGGCCATTTAAGCCCTTTGATGCCGCTGTCAATAGAGACTTCAGCATCTAAGTGGTTTAGAAGGAAGGAGCTTCCATCTGTATCCCAGATGCCCCAGGCCTGTCTGCATTGTATGCCCGGCGCAGCCTGCTGGTGACTGTCAGTAAAGCACTGACAGTACAATACATTTTACTGCATAAGCAGTACAGACGTATTATAAAAGCCACATAAAAGCTATCGCTGTGTCATTAATGACCCTCGCTACACAATTATTTAATTTTTAATCTACGATAAACGCTGTAAAAAAAAAACAGTAACAGAATTGCTGTTTTTTACTTATTAGCCAACAAAAAAATAAACAAAAAGCGATTAAAAAAGATTTGTGTACCCCAAAATGATGCCAGTAAAAAGTACAAATTGTCCTGGAAAAATTAAGCCCTCTAACATAGAGAAAAAAAAGTTATTGATTTTGGGATGCAGCAATGAAAAAACATTTTCTTTTTTGGTTATAAGGGAAAATAATATCATTCTTAATACAGAATGCTTAGTAAAGTGTTGCTTGAGGGGTTAAAAAAATAAATAAATAAACTCACCTCATCCACTTGGTCGCGCAGCCGGCATCGTCTTCTTTCTTCTTCTTTCAGGACCTGCAAAAGGACCTCTGACGTAATCGCGCTCGCCACATGGTGAGCGCGGTGACGTCAGCGCAGGTCCTGCTGAATGAAGATAGAAGGATCTGATATCTTCATTCAGCAGGACCTGCGCTGACATCACCGTGCTCGCCATGTGGCGAGCGCGATTACGTCATCAGAGGTCCTTTTGCAGGTCCTGAAAGAAGAAGAAAGAAGACGATGCCGGCTGCGCGACCAAGTGGATGAGGTGAGTTAATAAAAAAAAAAAAATTAACCCCTCGAGCAACACTTTACTAAGCATTCTGTATTAAGAATGATATTATTTTCCTTTTTAACCATGTTATAAGGGAAAATAATAAAATTAATAGAAAACCTAACCCAAATCTGAACTTCAGTGAAAAAGTCCGGGTTCGGGTCTGGGTACCACATTTAGTGTTTTCTCACGCGCGTGCAAAACACATTGCACTCGCGCGGAAAAAACCTGAACATCGGAACACAATCGCAGTCAAAACTGACTGCAATTGCGTGCCTACTCACGCGGTTTTCCCGCAATGCACACGCGACGCAACCGGAGCAAATCCGGGACGCCCGTGTGAAAGAGGCCTTAAGGAGCCAGTGCTTCCCTCCCAGTCCATTTATATGCTCCTGGCACTTCTGGGATCACTCACCGTACATTGTGATCCTACCGTACCCATGATCCTAGCCTGGTGACAACCCACAGTGCATGCTAGCACGGCAGCGGGAGATTCATTCTCACGCCTGCGCTGTGGATTGTAACCAGGCTAGGATCATGTGTACGATGTACAGCACGTGATCCCGGAAGTGCCAGGAGCATATAAATGGACCAGGAGCTCAACCCTGGTCCAGTAAGCAGCTTTTAATAAGTGCCAATGAAATATATTTAAATATAGGGGGGGGGGGCCTCTAAATACTACTCAGGAAATTACCTTTAGCACATCATATAATAGGATTTTAACTAGCTTTTACAGTATGAGAGTGTGCATTATACATACAGTATACCTATTGCAAAGAACTGTATATTAAGTATGATTATTTTTGATACACTGTTGTGGACTAGAAATTTAAATCAGTGTTATAACCACATCTGTATTGACTACTTGCAGCAAGCCGTTAATCCCAGACTTAATTGCCTGTATGGATGTATCCTCAAAGCGGTTGTCCGGGGCATTGTCACCCACTTACCTGCACCCTGCCGCTCTGTTCAGGCTCCACAGCTCCCAGTACCGTATTCTTTACTGGACTTAGTCGTTAGCGGCAGGCCGATGTAACCAGAAAAAGCTGAGCTTGCTGTGTTATGCTGTTTCGGTAGCTCTCATTCACTTGTATGGAGTTCAGGGTGTAGTACAGCCTGCTCAGCTGGTTCCGTCACTCCGACCACATCTGGATGCCGCTAATAAGGGTTACTCCGATCTCAGCCATTAGAAGCTGAGGTGGGAGTAACCCTTTACCTGCATTAAGTTTTCAGGGTCTTGATTTTTTAGATTTCTATTTCTTTTATAATACATCAGATTTTATTTCCATCTTTGTATATGTCTATGAAGGTTCTCATTTATCCAGGTCATGGTATATCTGTAAAGAATAAATCAAGGCAACTGGACTTACTGTAGATTTCTTGAAAACGTTTCACTCGTTCTTCCAACGAGCTTTCTCAATTCTGAGTGACTGTACAAGAATTCTCTGGGAATAAATATGTAACTGAATCAACATCTGGTAATTATACCCAGCATGGGGTCAGAGATCATTATACCCAGCATGGGGTCAGAGATCATTATACCCAGCATGGGGTCAAAGGTGTTGAGTCCATTATCCTATCCAATTAGGATAATGGATTCAACACCTTTGACCCCATGCTGAGTATAATTACCAGATGATTCAGTTACATATTTATTCCCAGAGAATTCTTGTACAGTCACTCAGAATTGAGAAAGCTCGTTGGAAGAACGAGTGAAACGTTTTCAAGAAATCTACAGTAAGTCCAGTTGCCTTGATTTATTCTTTACAGACATCTTTATATATATTCTGTCCTGTATATTATTCAAAAGACTATTTTGTGATTGTAAAATTTCATTACTAAATCTTGTTCTGGCAAGAGCATTGTACCAGGTAGTTTTGCCAAAACTTTGCCAGTCATGGAGGTTTAATTTATCTGTTTTATATATTGTAACTATACCCATACCAATTGATGGTCTGATAGCCTGCATATATATTGTAAAATAGAAAAGAGCAATTAAAGCAGCACAGTGAGGTAGAAAAAAAAAAAAAGAAAATTTGTAATAATTAACAAAAAGAAAGGAAAACGGGTGCACGCCCTCAGGGAGATAGAATCCAAATCCTCATCAGTCCATACACAAGGAAGGCAGCACTCCAATTAAAATTCAAGCTTTTATTCACCCAGAGTTTGCAACGTTTCAGCTGCTAAATGCTTGAAAATGGCTGCATTAAGCTAACTCTGGGTGAATAAAAGCCAGAATTTTCATTGGCGTGCTGCCCTCCTTGTGCTTTTTATATTGTAAAATAAATATAGAATTGATGAGATTATCTAAAACTATGCTGTGACACCATAAGTACAAGAATCACAGTGTGACTTTATGGTTTTCAGATTATTGCACTAAACATTTTTACCACTATGTGATGCTAAAGCGTGCTGATCTTTACTGAACAGTGGTGCCTTGGACACTGTTTCTTAACAGCACACCCTGTGGTTAGGCAAGGTATTACATTTTAAATTTAAGTAGCACAACATGAGGCATGATTACTAGAAGAGGTATGCAGGAACTGCACAAAGTGACAATATCTACAGTTATGTAACATTTTCTTGTTACTGCATTTGACATGAGTACTTAAAGAGGTTGTCCGGGCTTTTACTATTTATGACCTATCCTCAGGATAGGTCATCAACATCAGATCGGCAGGGGTCCTACACCCGGCACCTCCACCTATCAGCTGTATGAGGAGACTGTGTTCGCATGCCGTCTCCCTTCTCTCTTCCTGTCCGCCTCTGCTGTCTATGGTCTTTTTCATAGACAGCAGCGGTAACAAGAAGAGAGAAGGGAGACGGCACGTGCACACTCCATGCACCATCTCCTCATACAGCTGATCGCTGGGGGTGCCGGGTGTCGGACCCCCACCGATGTGATATTGATGACCTATCCTGAGGATAGGTCATCAATTGGAAAAGCCCAGAGAACCCTTTAATGTTACATTGTCTTATGCACTTCACATTTTCTGTAAGATATCTGTGCCACTACCAATGCCTGTACTTTCTGTGAATATGATCTCTTCATGTATTTTCAGATTTCCTATGGCCTTTTCTATAAAACACATGCTGGGTTTTATATGTATTATATGCAGGTCTATGGTCAGGATCCAAAAATGTAATAACATTTAAATAATAAAATGTGATTGTATATGGTATTTATTTTGTTGGTGTGGCATTCATTTAAATGAGAACTGACTGTATTTCTGCTGACTGCTATAATGCAATTCCTGCACTTGTCACATTGGTGTATTGCGTTGTTATGAAGTAGAACATATTTTATATTAAAGGGTTTCTGTCACCAGAATTAACCCTATTAAACTAGCTGACTCCAGAAATAGAACTTTTATAATATGCTAATTAGCCTCTAGGGGCTCCGTTCTCACTCCTCTGGCCACGCCCTGCTACACTAGATTGACAGGGACAGGCAGCGTCGCCCCGTTCAGTATTCGGCTCAGACGCAGTGAGTGAAGGGTGCTCGATGGCTGCCGGCTTCCTCACTGCGCCTGCGCCGAATACTGGACGGCGCAAGATTTCCCCAGCCACAGGGCCCCGGCAGTTGGAGGTGAAGGATGCCTGCCCCCGTCAATCTAGTGTAGCAGGGCGTGGCCAGAGGTGGGAGAACGGAGCCTCTACGAGCAGAGGCAACGCCCCCCCTGCACCTAGAGGCTAATTAGCATATTATAAAAGTAATATTTCTGGAGTAACGGGGGCATAGATAAAAGTAGGAGTAGGCTAGTTAGGTTTAGCTGACATTAGCACATCGCTAAGGTCAGCTGCTTTAATAGGGTTTATTCTGGTGACAGAAACCCTTTAAAAGGGTATTCCGGCTGTAGGCCGCATCGATCCGCACTTTGGCTTGGATGTTTTTTCTTTTTTCTTTAATGATAATAAAGCTGTCTACGCGTTTCAAGGGCGTACAGCCCTCTTTCTCAGGACAGTATGCTTTACAGTGTTGATAAGAACATGCATTGTATTTAAAACTGTTTTGGTGCCCTGCAGGAGAAAAAGGGGACGTGGGTAATATTTTTATCAACAGCGGCCACTTGATCCACTGCTCTAGTGAGGAGAAAGACATGCCTACGTTTTAGACTTGTACATAAAATATATAGATAAACAAGTAAATAAATATATGCATACATACCATAGGTTTAGACATAGCAGTAAAATTGAGGACAAATAGGAGTAAAAAATAAATAATAAAAAATATAAAATGACAACAAGAATAAAATCCATATAGAGTCTCACACCTGCTTAGTTAGGCAGGGGGAAACCTTACAGACGTAGGGGGGCAAGGGGGGGGGTGGGTTTATGGAAAGCGTATTTTTAGTATGTTAATCAGACCGATAAAATAGTAGAATTACATTAGTGGATGCCTATGTGTTTGCGGGAAACCCGCGCGAGTGCGATTGCGTTGCGTTGTTCAGTTTTTATCGCGCGGGTGCAATGTGTATTGCACGCGCGTGAAAAAAAACTGAATGTGGTACCCAGACCCGAACTTCTTCACAGAAGTTCAGGTTTGGGTTCGGTGTTGTGTAGATGTTGTTTTAGTTTGCTGTCTAAGGTGAAGACAGATAAGTCACAGGGGCCTGATGAGATACACCCAAAATTATTAAAAGAGCTTAGTGGTGAGCTGGCAAAACCGTTAACAGATTTATTTAACCAATCATTAGTAACAGGAGTCGTCCCGGAAGATTGGAAATTGGCAAATGTCGTGCCCATTCACAAGAAAGGTAGTAGGGAGGAATCGAGCAACTATAGACCAGTGAGTCTGACATCAATAGTAGGCAAATTAATGGAAACCCTATTAAAGGATAGGATTGTGGAACATCTAAAATCCCATGGATTGCAAGATGAAAAACAACATGGGTTTACTTCAGGGAGATCATGTCAAACAAATCTTATAGATTTTTTTGACTGGGTGAATAAAATAATAGACGGTGGAGGTGCAGTAGACATCGCATATCTAGATTTTAGTAAGGCTTTTGACACTGTCCCACATAGAAGACTTATCAATAAACTGCAGTCATTGAGCATGGACTCCCATATTGTTGAGTGGATTAGGCAGTGGCTGAGTGACAGACAACAGAGGGTTGTAGTCAATGGAGAACATTCAAAACAAGGTAATGTTACCAGTGGGGTTCCACAGGGATCTGTACTGGGACCGATTTTGTTTAATATCTTCATAAGTAATATTGCAAAAGGCCTCGCTGGTAAGGTTTGTCTTTTTGCTGATGACACAAAGATATGTAACAGGGTTGATGTTCCTGGAGGGAAACGCCAAATGGAAAAGGGTTTAGGAAAACTAGAAGAATGGTCAGAACTCTGGAAACTGAAATTTAATGTGGATAAGTGCAAGATAATGCACCTGGGGCGTAAAAACCCAAGGGCAGAATATAGAATATTTGACACAGTCCTGACCTCAGTATCTGAGGAAAGGGATTTAGGAGTAATTATTTCAGAAGACTTAAAGGTGGGAAGACAATGTAATAGAGCAGCACGAAATGCCAGCAGAATGCTTGGATGTATAGGGAGAGGTATAAGCAGTAGAAAGAGTGAAGTGCTTATGCCGCTGTACAGAACACTGGTGAGACCTCACTTGGAGTATTGTGCGCAGTACTGGAGGCCATATCTCCAGAAGGATATAGATACTCTAGAGAGAGTTCAGAGAAGAGCTACTAAACTAGTACATGGATTGCAGGATAAAACTTACCAGGAAAGGTTAAAGGACCTTAATATGTATAGCTTGGAAGAAAGAAGAGACAGAGGGGATATGATAGAAACTTTTAAATACATAAAGGGAATCAACTCGGTAAAGGAAGAGAGCATATTTAAAAGAAGAAAAACTACCACAAGAGGACACAGTTTTAATGCATGGGATAGGCATAAGGCCATCCTTCATATAAGATAGGGCCGGGGGCTATCCATAGTATTCAGTATATTGGGCAGACTAGATGGGCCAAATGGTTCTTATCTGCCGACACATTCTATGTTTCCCTTATAACATGGTTATAAGGGAAAATAATAGCATTCTTAATACAGAATGCTTACTAAAATGTTGCTTGAGGAGTTAAAAAATTACTCACCTCATCCACTTGTTCGCGCTGCAGGCATATTCTTCTTTCTTCTTCTTTCAGGACCTGCAAAGGGACCTTTGATGACGTCAGCGCAAGTCCTGCTGAATGAAGATAGATAGATAGATAGATACTTTTTTATTTTATACTTATACAATAAATAGTGACTTACCAACGTCTTACTAAATTCAATTTCTAACTATATTACTGCCAACCACTGTTCCAAGTAACCACTAAGACTGTCAGTATCCTCCTATATAGGTCTCACCTGGACCTACAACTATACATGTGTAGTTTACAGTAAAGTTTACTACAACCTTTAGTAAGAAGCTTCAACTGTACTAAGGCATATGGTAACATGTAAAATGGAGGAACTCCAGCTTACATAGAATTATGCCTTATTTTACCAAGGACGTAAAAGCCAAATAAAGAAGACAAGAAGCGTCTACTCGTTTCAAGCCACCACATCAGACCCTTACTCATGACAGGGATTCAGGCAGCAGAAAATATACAGATCAGGGCATGTATACACAAAGGAAAACCCTGGTGCTTTTTTGACCGCACTAGTCCTTATTCGTGATCTGTATGTTGTGCCTTTTACTGTATATTAATGTGATTATTATTATCTGCTAGTGGTATGCAGTAATCTACACTGTGTGTGTGTTAGAGATAACAGCAGAGTAAGGCTGGTTTCACACGGGCGTTGCGGAAAAAGATGCGGGTGCGTTGCAGGAACATGCGCGATTTTTCCGCATGAGTGCAAAATATTGTAATGTGTTTTGCACTCGCGTGAGAAAAATCGGCATGTTTGGTACCCAAACCCGAACTTCTTCACAGAAGTTCAGGTTTGGGATCGGTGTTGTGTAGATTGTATTATTTTCCCTTATAACATGGTTATAAGGGAAAATAATAGCATTCTTAATACAGAATGCATAGTACAATAGGGCTGGAGTGGTTAAAAAAAATAAAAATAAAAATTTAACTCACCTCATCCACTTGTTCGCGCAGCCCGGCTTCTCTTCTGTCTTCTTTTTTGAGCAATAGGACCTTTGATGACGTCACTGCGCTCATCACATGGACCATCACATGATCTTTTACCATGGTGATGGATCATGTGACGGACCATGTGATGAGCGCAGTGACGTCACCATAGGTCCTTTTCCTGTGTACAGCAAAGATGAAGACAGAAGAGAAGCCGGGCTGCACGAACAAGTGGATTAAGGTGAGTTAAATTATTTATTTTATTTTTTTAACCCCTCCAGCCCTATTGTACTATGCATTCTGTATTCAGAATGCTATTATTTTCCCTTATAACCATGTTATAAGGGAAAATAATAATGATCGGGTCCCCATCCCGATCGTCTCCTAGCAACCGTGCGTGAAAATCGCACCGCATCCGCACTTGCTTGCGGATGCTTGCAATTTTCACGCAGCCCCATTCACTTCTATTGGGCCTGCGTTGCGTGAAAAACGCACAATATAGAACATGCTCCGATTTTCACGCAACGCACAAGTGATGCGTGAAAATCACCGCTCATGTGCACAGCCCCATAGAAATGAATGGGTCCGGATTCAGTGCGGGTGCAATGCGTTCACCTCACGCATTGCACCCGCGCGGAATACTCGCCCGTGTGAAAGGGACCTAAGAGGGGGGAGAGAATGCAAGGAGGGCAGCTCACAATGGCTGTAGATTGGGAGGAAACCATGCACACATTTTTTACATACAGATTCAGCAAGGAGGAACACTTTCACTCAAAGAAAGTATTAACCCCTTAACCTTTTTACGACATCCGCCATATATGTACGGCAGATGTCGGGTCTTTTAGCCCCCTCAGATGCTGTGGTCAAATGTGACCATGGCGCCTGAGAGCGCTAAAACCTGGAACGCGTTTCTGGGGCATGAATGCTTTTTACCAGCAGAGATCGGGGAAAACATTCTATGCATGTAATGAGCCTGAGCCTCAGCCTGAGCCTCCAGGCTCATTACTTGTATATTACAGTTCAGGCTAGCAGGTGGCAGCACTGAACTGTAATATACCTTTATCTATATAGGATAATGGGGCAAATTCCATTATTCTATACAAATTGCTATCTGATGATTGCAAGTTGGGATCCGCTTAGGGACCTTAAAAAAAAGTTTAGAAAAAATAAAAATATAAAAATTCTAATCACTTTTGCAAAAATCTAAATAAACTGTTAAAAAAAATAACATCATGGGCATTACCACGCTCGAAAACGCCTGTACTATTAAAATATAAAAAACATATTCTGTTCTTATTGCCGTTATTTCATCACTTTACTTCCCAATAAAATTTTTATAAATAGTGATTAGAAAGTTATACACAACCCCAAATGGTATTAGCAAAAACTACAGATTATTCTGCAAAAAAAAATGAGCTCTGACACATCTCCGTAGAAATAACTTTAAAAAAGTTATGGGGCACAGAATACGGCTATGACAAATAAAATGTATTTTTTTTTTTTCACGTTTTTTGTTTTTTAAGTATTAAAACGCAAGAAAAACTATAAAAGTGTGGTATCGCCATAATAATACTGACCTGGAGAATAAACAGCAAAAGTTAGTTTTACTACATAGTAAACACCGTAAAAACAAAACCCATAAAACTGTGTTTTTTTTCCAATTCCACCCCATTTGGAATTGTTTTTCAGCTTCCCTGTACATTGTATTCCATATTAAATGGTGGCATTAGAAAGTACAACTTGTCCGGCAAAAAATAAGCCTCCATATGGATATGTGAACGGAAAAATATGTAAAATTGGGAAAGGCGGTGATTTAAACTTTTAATATTTGTGTGTTTTATTTTACTTAGTAACTATTAGCCCCCTTAGGGGGTTAGTACATTGGATCTTTTGATCCCTTGTGCTATTCACCCTAATAGAGATCTATTAGATGGAATAGGATTTTGACGCGCTTCCTGCTGAGCTGTGTGTCGTGCTCAGTTCAGCAGGGTGATTACTATGACAGCCCTGGGAAGCCTCATTAGGCCCCAGGCTGTCATGGTAACTGATCACAATTTCACTGTGGGGGCTCCGATCGTAAGGCAGAGGGAGCCACACCCTCCACCTTACCTTACAGATCACAGGTGATTACGGCATCTGAGGGGTTAAATGATGAGCAAGTGGGAGCAGCAGGGGGCAGGTCTGAATTCTCGGAGCACTGTTCTGTAACACCCTCTGTGCTCTGCACACCCTCCCCTCCTCTTGAAAGCTAATATACAAATTACTGGTTTATTCACAGACTCAATACACTACTCAAAAAAAGTTAAGGATATTTGGCTTGTGGGTGAAATTTCAGGATGAGCCTAAAATGCACTCTAACCTTTACAGGTGAACTTAATGTGACCTTCTCTAAACTTTCGAATGTACATGTCCAACTGTTCAATGTTTCAGTACTTTTTGCACAACTTATTGTTATCTAACAAGGAGCTTAACAGCAAAATTCACAAGTGTTTGATCCATAAATCGCCCAATACATTTCCTGGTTCAATTAGAATTAGTATTTTAACAGTCCTTCTCATCATGCTGTTCACATTTTGACATCATAAGACCAAGACGACGTCTAACAATTGATCAACAGTACCTTGCCAAGGCTTCAAGCAGGATGTTCTCAGACAGGAGTGGCCACTGAGCTTAGAGTGTCACAGAGTGTCATCAGCAGCTTGCAACAGAGATACAGAGAGACTGGAAGAGTAACAGAAAGGCATAGAAGTGGATGACCTTTGGCCACATCCTACACTGATGACCGCTTCGTTATGAACAATGCCCTCAACACACAGCCATCAATGTCTAAACCTCTGTCAACAAAAGTGAGTACACCCCTAAGTGAAAATGGCCAAGTTGTGCCCAGTGTCAATATTTTGTGTGGCAACCATTATTTTCCAGCACTGACATAACTGTCATGGGTATGGAGTTCACTAGGGCTTCACAGGGTTCCCCTGGAATTTTGTTGCCGGCAGTTTAGACATTAATGGCTGTATGTTGAGTTATTTTGAGGGCATACCAAGTTTACACTGTTAAACAAGCTGTACACTGACTAGGTTATATAGTATCAAAGTGTCATATCTTCAGTGTTGTCCACGGGTTGGGGGACACCTTGGACATAGTGACCATAAAATAATAAAACTTTGCAATTGTCATTCAAAAGAATGTTTCTTCAGGGAGGCACAAAAATACCAAACTTCAAAAAAGCACAATTTGACCAGCTAAGAGAGGCCATTGGCCTAACTATAACTGTCCAATGTCCTAAAAAATTTTAAATGCAGCCACAAAATGGGATATTTTTAAAAACATCCTAATTGTGAGAGGTACATACCTTATGGGAATAAAAGGGTGAGGAACAAGAAAAAACCAATGTGGATAAATAGAAATGTAAAGGAAGCAATAAATGACAAAAAGAAAGCATTTAAATCATTAAAACAGGAGGGTAGCGAGAAAGCACTGAAAAAAATAGAATGTGTTAAAGACAAATAAAAGCAGCCAAACTATAGACCGAGAGATTAAATGCCAAAGAAAGTAAAACTAACCCTCAAATGTTCTTCAATTATATAAATGGTAAAACGTATAAATCTTAAGGTGTCTGCCCTTTACAGAATGATGAGGGGGGAGTTGCAAAGAGCCATAAGGAGAAAGCAAAGCTGTTAAATATGTTTTTCTCCACTGTTTTAACTGAGCGGGGAAAAAATTCAGATGAAATGCAAAATGTAAAAGTGCCCTGTCTGACCCAGAAAGAAATGCAGCAGTGTCTTAAAAAATTTTAATAGACAAATTGCTGGGACCAGATGTCATACACCCCTGTATCCTATGAGAATTATGTATTTATTTCTGATATGTAAGAACATTATATTGACAGGATTGGCGCTTAACCCAGAAACTATAGGCCAGTGAATTTGTGTAGTGGGTAAAATTAAGGTTTTCTAATACATGCTACTTTGGAGAACGTCAATGAAAATAAGCGAATAACACTGTATCATCATGGCTTCATCAGGGATCAGTCAAATATAAATAATTTAATCAGTTACCTATGAGGAGGTAAGTTCTAGACTTGACCGCAGTGAGTCAATGGATGTCGTTTATCTTGACTTCTCCAAACCATTTGACACTGTACCACATAAGAGGGTGGTTATTAACGGTACACACTCAGATTGGGTCAGTCACTAGTGGGGCACCACAGGGGGTCAGTATTGGGCCCTATTCTCTTCAATATATTTATTAATGATCTTGTAGAAGGCTTGCACAGTAAAATATCAATTTTTGCAGATGACACTAAACTGTGTAAAGTAATTAACACGGAAGAGGACAGTTTACTGCTGCAGAGGGATCTGGATAGATTGGAAGCTTGGGCAGAGAAGTGGCAGATGAGGTTTAACACTGACAAATGTAAGGTTATGCACATGGGAAGGAATAATGCAAGTCACCAGTACATACTAAATGGTTAAACACTGGGTAACACTGACATGGAAAAGGACTTAGTTTAAAATCTGTTTGACCACAGCACTCTTCCTTAATCTGGCAAAATTGGGTGCACGTCCGGGTTTAGTTCTTAGCTCCACTACAAGAACTGTATACGTCGTATAGATTTAGACAGCACTCCGACAGCAGTTATGATGCTTAGTGAATTTTATTTCATATTATTTCAGCTGGGCACAGTGGTACACCAGAAGCAATGTTTTGGGCTAATATAAGCCCTTCATCAGGCAGAATCGTGATGCTGGCTGCATCCCTAATGTGGGACTTAGGAATATTAGTGGACAGCAAACTAAGCTGTAGAAACCAGTGTCAGGCAGCTGCTGCCAAGGCCAGTATGCTGGGTTGTATCAAAAGGGGCATAGATGCCCGTGATGAGAACATAGTCCTGCAACTTTACAAATCACTAGTCAGACTACACATGGTGGGTTCTGGGCTCCTGTGAACAAGACAGACCTAGCAGAGCTGGAGAGGGTACAGAGGAGGGCAACTAGAGTAATTACTGGAATGGGTGGCCTACAGTACCCAGAAAGATAATCAAAATTAGGGTTATTCACTTTAGAAAAAAGACGACTGAGGGGAGATCTAATAACTATGTATAAATATATCAGGAGTCAGTACAGAGATCTCCCATCATCTATTTATTCCCGGGACTGTGACTGTGACGAGGGGACATCCTCTGCGTCTGGAGGAAAGAAGAGGATTCTTTACGGTAAGAGCAGTGAGGCTATGGAACTCTCTGAGGAGGTGGTGATGGGGAATTTACTAAAAGAGATAAAGAGGGGCCTGGATGTATTTTTGGAGTGTAATAATATTACAGGCTACTGTTGGGGCGTGGCTAACGGCCGACATGAGTGCACGCACTTGAAGTCTGCTCCGTACCCCGTACTGAATCCTGCAACATCCTGACATACTGGCCGCTCCGAACATTGAGTGGCAGGTGCAGAAGAGGAGGAGAAGACCTGGGAAGTCGATGATGGGCCCCAGCAAGGCGCAATTAGCGGCTGAAAAGATTAAAGAATACGTGAGGCAAGAGGCCCAAAATGGCGGCGCCGCTCCTGCTACACCGCGAGCGGCGGTTACGCAAGGTCAAGCAGCGCAGCAGACAGAGGCGGAGGGCTCGGGGGAGCCAGAGGTAACCCTAAAAACTGTCTCTCATCAGCTCCTGACAGCAATCTCCACCTGCCAGACATCGCTTACCTGCAAAATAAAGGAAGTGAAGGTGGATTTGGGCCTGCTGAGGCAAGATGTGCAGCAGCTCAGGGAGCGTGTGCGTCATACAAAAGACAGGGTCTTGGCTCTAGAAGATCTTACTAGGCCACTTGCAAGCAGAGTGCATGATGTGGAGAGGTCTGTGGGCTTATGGCAGCAAAAGTGCGATGATCTTGAGAACAGAGCCCGACGTAACAACGTCAGGATCCTGGGGCTACAAGAGAGAGCGGAGGGCTCAGATCCGGCTACTTTTCTGGAACTTTGGTTCAAGGCACAATTTCCTGAAGCGACATTTTCTGGCGCCTACACCGTTGAAAGAGCGCACCGGGTTCCCGCCAGACCTCCCCCTCCAGGAGCTCCCCCAAGGCCCCTATTGGCGCGAATGCTTAATTGGAAAGACAGGGATCTTATCCTGAGCCAAGCAAGGAACAAGCGTGACATCAAACATCAAAGTGCGAATATATCGCTGTTTCCTGATTTTTCAGCTGAGCTGCAAAAGAAAAGAGCCACCTTCATCTCTGCTAAGCGTCGACTCCGTGATCTAAACCTGCAATACTCCATGGCCTATCCGGCACGTCTTCGGGTGATAGATGGAGAGAAGACGGTCTTCTTTATGGATCCTAAGTAGGCGGAAGAGTGGCTTTCCAAGAGGCCAAGTCGTCCAGGACCTCGCTATCACGGTCGGCGTGATTATCACACACGTGACACAGAGGGAGGGAACAAGGAAGGCCCTGCCCAAGTGAGAGGGAAGGTGGTGACCCCTGACTCACCTAGCGGTTGGCACCTGGCTGCCCTGACGTCCCTAGACGGGTTCCTCACCCGTACGCCGATCACGTGCCTAAAGCCCTGGCTTTCCCTAAGCTGAGCCCTAGATAGTGAACAGGGCGGTGGGAACACTAGTCCGCACCACTAGCTCTAAAGGAAAACACCAAGGGAAGGACAGACAATACAAACTCAACATATAATCCCAGGTGGGCGACAACAGGAGACAACAAGAAGCCCAACAGGGATCCGGAGGGTAGCACTCTGGAATGACAACCAGGATTCACAACTCCAGTGGGTCAGTATAGATGTCCAGGCAGGAAGCTCTATAACTGGCAACTAGAGAAGAGTGAGGGGAGAATATAAGGAGGTTGGGAGTGGCAGACAAGAAACAGCTGAGGAGGAGAAGCTACGGATCCCTGATTGAGACAAAAAGGATAGCAAAGCAAACACAGAAAACAATCACTAAGAAACAACGTGATCTTTAGATATAGAGCGCGCAGCCACCCGCTGCGACCTCCTGACCCCTGGTATAACGGAGTCAGACGTGGCTCTTGATACCCTCGTGACAGTACCCCCCCTTTCACGAGGGGCCTCCGGACACTCAGGACCAGGTCTCTCCGGATGAGAGACATGGAAAGCCTGAATTAACCTGTTGGCGTTTACCTCTGACGCTGGAACCCACATTCTTTCCTCGGGACCGTAACCCCTCCAATGCACCAGATACTGAAGAGAGCGGCGGACCCGACGAGAATCAACAATTCTGGCTATTTAAAACTCCAGATTACCATCCACAATAACAGGAGGAGGTGGCAGCGGTGATGGTTCTAGAGGTGGAACATACTTCTTGAGTAACGATTTATGGAAGACGTTATGGATCTTAAAAGTCTGAGGTAGCTCCAGGCGAAAAGCCACAGGGTTAATGACGGCTACTATTTTATAAGGACCAATGAACCTAGGGCCCAGTTTCCAAGAGGGAACCTTCAACTTAATATTCCTAGTAGACAACCACACATAGTCATTCACCCCTAGGTCCGGACCTGGCGACCGTTTCTTATCGGCCATGCATTTATATTTACCACTCATCTTTTTCAAGTTAACTTGCACCTTCTGCCATACCGAAGAAAGAGATGAAGAAAACCTTTCCTCTTCGGGAACCCCAGAAGACCCCCCCTCTTTGAAAGTACAAAATTGGGGATGAAAACCGTATGCACCAAGGAATGGTGACTTGCCAGTGGACTCCTGATAATGATTATTTATGGCAAACTCAGCTAACGGTAAATATGATGACCACAACTCTTGGTTTTCAGACACAAAACACCTTAAATATGTTTCTAGGTTTTGGTTGGTACGCTCAGTCTGTCCATTCGACTGAGGATGGAAAGCTGAGGAAAAGGACAAGTGTACCCCCAAACGGGAACAAAAAGCTTTCCAAAACTTAGAAATAAACTGGGTTCCCCGATCCGAAACCACATCGGAAGGGACCCCGTGAAGCTTCACGATTTCACTGATAAACACCTGAGCAAGAGTTTTAGCATTAGGAAGTGCGGGTAGCGCAATAAAGTGTACCATTTTGCTAAACCTGTCTACTACTACCAAAATAACTGTTTTACCCGCAGACAACGGTAAGTCAGTGATGAAATCCATCGACAGATGTGTCCATGGCCTATTGGGGATAAAAAGAGGCAATAAAGACCCTGCTGGACGCGTATGAGAGACTTTCGCGCGTGCACAAGTAGAGCAAGTAGACACGAAATCCATTACATCCTGACGCAACCTTGGCCACCTAAAACGACGAGATAATAGCTCCAAGGTTGCTTTACTACCCGGGTGCCCAGCAAGTGCCGAATTATGATGTTCTTTTAATAATTCAAGACGCAGGTTTAACGGTACAAACAATTTCTCTGAGGGGCAAGAGGCCGGGGCGTCCCCCTGGGCCTCTAACACCTTTCCCTCTAGAACAGAGTGTACAGCAGAGACAACCACTCCTCTTTGTAAAATAGGTACCGGATCACTAGCATTACCCCCTCCAGGGAAACTACGAGATAACGCGTCTGCCTTGGTATTTTTTGCCCCAGGACGATAGGTGATTACAAAGTTAAATCTGGTAAAGAATAGCGACCACCTAGCTTGTCTAGGGGTGAGACGCTTAGCCGATTCTAGGTACAGAAGGTTTTTGTGATCCGTAATCACCGTGACGGGGTGGATTGCTCCCTCTAAGAAGTGACGCCACTCTTCAAGCGCCAGCTTAATCGCCAACAGTTCCCTATTTCCAACATCATAGTTCTTCTCTGCAGAAGATAATTTTTTGGAAAAGAAAGCGCAAGGGCGCCATTTGCCAGGAGACGGACCCTGAGACAATACAGCCCCCACTCCCACCTCTGACGCATCTACCTCAACAATAAAAGGCTGGGAGACATCAGGTTGAATTAGAACAGGTGCCGAGGTAAACCTCTCTTTTAGAGAGGAAAATGCATTTTTAGCGGCGTCAGACCATTTAGAAAAATCAGTCCCCTTCCTAGTCATATCGGTAAGGGGTTTAACGATCACTGAATAATTTTTAATGAACTTTCTATAGAAATTTGCGAAACCCAAAAAACGTTGTAGGGCTTTAAGGTTCTCAGGAAGATCCCAATCTAAAATTGCCTGGACCTTCCCAGGATCCATACGGAAACCTGAAGCAGATAATAGATATCCCAGGAACTGTATTTCCTGAACGGCGAAGACACATTTTTCAATTTTCGCATATAATTTATTCGTCCGTAGGACCTGCAGTACTTGCCTGACATGCACCTCATGTGATTTCAGATCAGCCGAATAAATTAAGATATCATCTAGGTATATGACTACAAACCTGCCGATGAGATGACAAAAAATATCATTAACGAAATGTTAGAAGACAGCGGGGGCATTGGTCAGACCGAAAGGCATAACTAGATTTTCATAATGCCCCTCAGGGGTGTTAAAAGCTGTCTTCCACTCATCCCCTTCCTTGATACGAATCAGATTGTAGGCCCCCCTAAGATCAAGTTTGGAGAACCACCTAGCACCCGCAATCTGATTAAAAAGGTCAGGAATGAGAGGAAGAGGGTATGGGTCTCGGATGGTTATCTGGTTTAGCTCACGGAAATCTAGGCAAGGACGCAGGCCCCCATCTTTCTTTTTAACAAAGAAAAACCCTGCAGCCACGGGTGAAGAAGAGGGTCTGATGTGTCCCTTAGCCAGACTCTCGGAGATATAATCTTTCATGGCCTGTCTCTCGGGACCCGAAAGATTATACAACCTGGACTTGGGTAATTTTGCACCGGGAATCAAGTTAACCGGGCAATCATAAGGACGATGAGGTGGTAGCTTCTGACAACCCTTTTCAGAAAAAACGTCCTCAAAATCCGAAATAAATGTAGGTAGGGAAGCTATGGAGGCGATTAAGCAATTGTTATTTAAGCAATTCTCTCTGCAATGCTCACTCCACTCCAATATCTCCCTGGCCTGCCAATCCACCACTGGATTGTGCGCTACCAACCAGGGAAGACCCAATACCACAGGAGAGGGAAGGCCCTCCAGAACGTAACATGAAAGACACTCATTATGGTGGTCCCCTACCCGAAGGTGTAAATTATGAACAATGTGGGTGAGGTTTCTCTGAGACAGAGGAGCCGAATCTATAGCGAATACGGGAATAGGTCTCTGCAGCGTACAGAGAGACAAACCCATAGTGCGGGCAAAATGGGCATCTATCAAATTTACCCCTGCTCCACTGTCTAGAAAAAAAGAAATAGACTCCGTCTTAACACCAAAAACAATAACCGCTGGTAACACAAATTGAGATGTTCGTATGGAGGAAACGTATACCCCCCGGCTGACATCCTCCGCACAGCCTGGGGTTAGTAGTTTTCCGACGGTCTTTTGTTTTTGAGAAAGGAGGGACAGACATTAATGAAATGACCCTTCCCCCCACAGAAAAAACAAGCCCCCCCCCTACGGCGAACCTCAGGAGGACGGACCTGGCGAGAAGTTCCGCCTAGCTGCATAGGCTCATCTAAGTCAGTACAGACTAATTGTTGCTTGGGAGAGGTAACCAATTGCTCAGGAATTTTCGATCTCTCCCTAAGACTCCTATCTATTCTGATAGAGAGGGACATAACAGCATCAAGGGAAAGGGGGGTCTCATACAGCGCCAGTGCATCCTTAACCCTTTCAGATAATCCAGAGCAGAACTGACTCCTGAGAGCCGGGTCGTTCCACTGAGTATCCGTAGCCCACCTACGGAACTCTGAGCAATATTCCTCTGCTGACCGATCTCCCTGTAGGAGTCTCCGTAACTTCGACTCAGCCAGGGCGACTCGGTCAGGGTCATCATATATGAGACCCAAAGCCCCAAAAAATCCCTCCACTGACCGGAGAGCCTGGGAACCAGGGGGCAACGAGAACGCCCAGGATTGTGGGTCCCCCTGAAGCAGGGAAATGACAATCCCAACCCGCTGTTCTTCATTACCTGAGGAGTAAGGGCGCAACTTAAAGTATAATTTGCAGGCCTCGCGGAACGTCGCAAATTTGTCCCTTCCCCCAGAAAATCTGTCAGGAAGAACAACCTTGGGTTCTGTAACAACCTGGTTACCCATAGCAACCGCTGGGGGTGCGGTCTGCTGCATTTGCTGCTGTTGTTGGAGGACAGACGCCTTCAATCCTGCCACCTCCAAAGACAGGCCTTGAAGCTGTTTTGCCAAGGCAGCAATAGGATCCATATTGGATTCTAAGTAGAGGAAAAAAAAAAACAACAAAAAGAAAAAAAAAAAAAATATTTTTTTTTTCTCAAAAAGTAATGGCCAGTTATAATATCACGGTCGGCGTGATTATCACATACGTGACACAGAGGGAGGGAACAAGGAAGGCCCTGCCCAAGTGAGAGGGAAGGTGGTGACCCCTGACTCACCTAGCGGCTGGCACCTGGCTGCCCTGACGTCCCTAGACGGGTTCCTCACCCGTACGCCGATCACGTGCCTAAAGCCCTGGCTTTCCCTAAGCTGAGCCCTAGATAGTGAACAGGGCGGTGGGAACACTAGTCCGCACCACTAGCTCTAAAGGAAAACACCAAGGGAAGGACAGACAATACAAACTCAACATATAATCCCAGGTGGGCGACAACAGGAGACAACAATAAGCCCAACAGGGATCCGGAGGGTAGCACTCTGGAACGACAACCAGGATTCACAACTCCAGTGGGTCAGTATAGATGTCCAGGCAGGAAGCTCTATAACTGGCAACTAGAGAAGAGTGAGGGGAGAATATAAGGAGGTTGGGAGTGGCAGACAAGAAACAGCTGAGGAGGAGAAGCTACGGATCCCTGATTGAGACAAAAAGGATAGCAAGGCAAACACAGAAAACAATCACTAAGAAACAACGCGATCTTTAGATATAGAGCGCGCAGCCACCCGCTGCGACCTCCTGACCCCGGGTATAACGGAGTCAGATGTGGCTCTTGATACCCTCGTGACACTCGCTGATACTTTTACCACCGCAGATGCCGCAAGTATCCTGTTCACACTAATACACTTGCCTGCTAGATGCGTTCCGCTGACTTTTAGCATCCTTGTCCGGGACTAGGGAGGAATTCCCTCATCTTATACTGGAGACGTGATTGAGCTCGCAGTACTTCACGTTGATGTGATGGTGGAGACGCCATTACCCCTTTCTTTTCTCTCATCCTCCACCTCATTGCCTCATCCATTCTTCCTCCCTCCTCTATCCCTTTTCTCCTTTCTATTATCGTTACATGTGCATGCATTAAGCAGTATTATCCCATTGTTACGGGGCCGAGCAGACACCTGCATAGGTTTAACATCATACTACACTATGCAGGTCTCCGGTAACTCAGCCATAGTACAGGATGGCAGTGATGTCATCATTTACTGGTTCACTCAATTATTTGTTACTCTACAGTTAAGTTATATACTGTTTATTCTGTTAAAGGCATGGTACACTAATCACAATATTGCAGCGCAGAAGGTATGCAAGAGAGGGTCTGAGGAAATGGGTCCTTATTTGCCTGAGGAGGGAGGGTTGATCTGTTTGGAGAAAAAGCTGATGAAATACAAATGGCAGATTTAAATGTTGTATCTTGGAATGTAAGGGGACTGGGTAGCCCTAGGAAAAGGATTGCTGTATTCTCTCATCTCCGACAGTACAATCCCCACATCTTGGGGCTGCAGGAAACCCACCTTACGAAAGAAAGAGGGAATAGAATCAAGAAGCCATGGGTCCAGTGGTCTCTGAATGCGTTTGGATCAACGCACTCCAGAGGGGTAGCTATACTTGTTCACAAGAACATTAGATGGGAAGTCCAGCAATCGATGGTGGATCCTGAGGGGCAGTATATTCTTGTGTATGCATTCATCAATTGTGCTCCATATGTTGTGGTCAATATATATAATCCCCCGCCACTATATAGCCATATTCCAGGTGGTGTTGAGCTTTGCTGCGCAATATCCCAATGCTAAACTCCTTTGCATGGGGGATTTTAATCTAGTGATGCATGAAGACATGGATAGATTTCACTCAGTGGGGAGAGAGGGTGGATACACTCAGCAAGACACTAACCTATCTAGAATGATTAAAGAACTTGGATGGCTAGATATGTGGAGGCTGCGGCATCCCTTCAGAGGGAGTACTCCTGCTTCACTCCAGCCAGGGGCGCACTGTCCAGAATCGATTATCTTCTTGGCAGTGCTGCAGTATACACAGATCTCAAAGATATTAGGTATGGATCACAGGGGCCCTCGGACCATGCACCGGTTTTTGCTCAACTTAGACTTTATGATGGTATCAAACAGAGTCTCAAAATGCGTGTTCATCAATTCTGGTTGTCTCTTATGACCACGAATGATAGAATTCCTGATCAGCTTCAGATATTTCTGGAAGTGCAGGATGAGATGACGGACGATTTGTTACTCTGGGAGACATTGAAAGCCTACTTGAGGGGATGCCTCAAATCTTCTATATCCTATATCAAAAGAGATTCGGCACGCAAAGAGCTGGAACTACATGCTAATTGCAAGGAGGCAGAGAACTCGTTCAGGTCTAATCCCTCTGAGGTGAATAGGCAGGACTGGATGCTTAAGGGAAGGCTTTATATGATGCATCTCAGGGAAAAAAGTGAGCGTAAATTATTCTTTCTAAAGCAGCAATCCTTTGAGTCTGGTAATCAGGCGGGTAAATTACTTGCTCACATTGTGCGTAGTAATAGTATGTCCCCTCCGGTCATCAGAATAAAGAACTCTGCTCTGAGGGCGCGGTGGTAGAATCAGTCGGCGATATACTGGAATGCTTTAAGGGGTTCTACCAAGATCTCTACAAGTCCGCGGCTCAATACACCACTCAGGAGTTAGGGTTTTATTTAGCGCAGGTAGCACACCCCCAGCTTAGCGATGAGGACAGGAACTTACTAGAGGCCGATATTTCACTAGACGAAATTCAAATGGCAATAAAGGAGCTGCCAGAAGGGCAAAGCGCCTGGCCCGGACGGAATTCCGGTAGAAGTGTACACTAAATATGCTGATGTATTGGGGCCCGAACATCTTAAACTATATTTAGCTCCTCAGCAAAGACATCGGCTACCAGAATCTATGTATGATGCTACTATAGTGGTGATCCTAAAGCCAGATAAAGACCCTTTGGAGTGTGGGTCTTATAGACCGATCTCGCTCCTGAACCTAGATTATAAAATACTCACAAGACTACTGGCTACTAGATTAAACAAGGTAATCACCACTATAGTGCATAAAGATCAGTCAGGATTTATACCGGGTAGGTCGACATCTGATAACATTAGGAGAGTGCAGGCCATCGCGCAGATAGGTGTGGCAAGGGATAAGCACTGGGCTCTGGCTTCGCTGGACACAGCCAAAGCTTTTGATTCAGTGGAGTGGGTGTACTTAATAGAAGTTTTGGATTTGGCCCTAAGTTCGTCAAGTGGGTGGAGATACTATACCAAATTCCCAAAGTTAATATACTGGTGAACGGGTCACTCTCAGAGTCCTTCAAACTTCATAGAGGCACTAGGCAAGGATGCCCCCTGTTGCCACTCTTGTTCGCCATAGCGATAGAACATCTTGCCCCAAGAATCAGGCAGGACCAGGTCTTTAAAGGGGTGTGCATGGGAGACAGAACAGATAAAAGTTGGATTATACGCGGATGATCTCCTTCTTTTTATGGATGAACCTGACACTACGCTCGCCAGAGCGATTGACATAATAGAAAGGTTCGGGGAATACTCGGGTTTGTACATAAATTGGATGAAATCAGCAATTATGCCCCTATGGACACATTCGTGGCCATCGTAATACTGTAACTTGCCGGTTGTAGACCTCTTCAAGCATCTGGGAATTGTGATCACCAGGACCCACAATTGGCGTATTCATTAAATATAGCACCCCTGGAACCCCTGTTCGTCGATAAATTCAGAATATGGAAGACCCTACCGTTATCAACCATAGGGAGATTAAATCTGGTCAAAATGATCCTCTTACCCAAAGGGCTATACCTCCTAGCTCATGCATGCACACCGGTATCACAGGGATTCTTTGGTCGCATCCATTCACTGGTAGCTAATTTCATTTGGGGGGAGTCTAGACGGAAACTTTCCCTTAATGTTCTGCAGAGATCCAAGCTAGAGGGTGGTGCCGCCCTGCCTGATTTCTTCCTATACTATTTAGCTGGTCTGCTGAAATTCTTAACCCCCTGGATTCTAACGTCAGAATTGCCAAATGCGGAATATTATCTCAGGGAATATTTAGGCATGTCCTCCCCGTGGCCAGTGCTGGAAGGATTACGTTCTGTTCCTATGCGCTTGCTCCCTATACACAAATTGGCTCACCAGGTATGGAGTGCTGCCAAGATGCAATCATTTAAGGATCTCCCGGATGATATGCCGATATGGGATAACCCTATGTTTGCCCATCTGAAAGAATTGGAGGGAGTGAATCTGTGGAAGGCCCATGGGGTTCTTACCCTGAGAGACCTATATGTTGGGGGCACTCTATGCTCCTTTTAGCAGATGCAGGAGAAATTTGAACTATCTCGCAACTTTTTCTTTAGGTATCTGCAACTGAGGCACTCGTTAACAGTTCAATTCGGGGCAGGTGGTCGGAAAATTTCAAAATACCCCCTAATAGGTGTTCTAAGATCACAGGGTCCGAGAGGTATTATCTCTGTGCTTTATACGCATCTGCTCAACAACCGAATGCTGATGAACCCTCTTGCTGTTGAGGGAAGGTGGAGGAACTCAATACCTTCTCTAACGGCTGATGACTGGAATGAAGCCCTGATGGCTCCAGTAAGGGTCTCTCCATCAATTAATAACAGGCTGATTCAGCTGTTTATTCTGCACAGAAGTTACCTAACACCCACTAGACTACACAAAATGGGCAGGATATCACACAATAGATGCCATAGGTGCTCGCAGGATGGTGCTGACTTCTGGCACCTCATGTGGGATTGCACGTACTTAAAAGGCTTCTGGAGTGCAGTAATAGAGGTGCTGACAACTATGGTTCCCACTGCAGTGCCGTTATGCCCCAAAATTTGTGTTCTGGGGATATTAGATGAAGAGGTTTGGGGGCATCACCACAGGGTATTCTTGAGTGAGACTTTATTCTTTGCTAGAAAAGCCATTGCTCTGAGGTGGGTGGCTGATAGAGCACCCACACTAGGTCAATGGAAATCATTGGTCGATCACGCTGTGAGTATGGAAAAAATTGTATTTATTCACAGAAAATGTCCACAAAAGTTTCACAAGGTATAGGGAGAGTGGTGCTCATCTCCTTTGACATTGCACAATGCATGTGTCACGACTGTGACTGATCCAGACAGGTCTGGGAGGAGAAGGTCGCAGCGACTTGCTATTCCCGATAGTTTGTGAGTTTGCTCCGTGGTTCAGGGTATGTCATCTGGGTTTTGCCTTGTGAACCTTTTTGTCCTGACTGGGAGTTTGTAGGCATCCTTCTCAGGTGAGTCCTGTCTGCCACTCCCAGCTACTATATTAGTTTCACTTTCACTTGCAGTCATTGCCAGATATAGTCCTTACTTCCAGTTCTATTCTGACCTTTGAAGGAGATCGTTTGATGGTGTTGCTGTGGAGCTCTTGTCTGGCGTGGACTGTCGTGATTGGGATCGCCTTCTCTGCTCGTGACTGGATAAGTCTATCTCTGATATAGTTTGTTTGTTGCTGTCTTCCCCTGCTGTTCTCCTAGACATGAGTGATGGTGACTAGTGCTCCCATCGGCCTTTCCCCACTCTAGGCTTTAGGGTGACTGAGGGTTTAGGCATCCTGCTCGCCGCACGGGTTCACACCCCGTCTAGGGTATCAGGGCAGACAGGTGCCAGCTTAGGGTTAGTCAGGGGTGGCCATTCTATTTCCCATCCGTAGATAAGGGTCCCCCTTCCCCTCCGTCTGGTGCGACACGACTGCTGCTGGGATAGCGGTCGTGACAGTATATCTGGCCTTTTAAAAAAAAAAAAAAAAAAAAAGTGAATTTTTATTTTTTTTTTGCTTGCTGTTTTGCTTTGTATTTTTCTGTTCCACTATGGATCCGGTTACCGTTTTGGCGAAACAATTACAGGGATTATCCCTTGAAGTGGCAGGATTAAAAGCAGCCATCCTTGGCTTCCACCGTTGCTACGGAAAACCAAGGTACTCCTGAGCCAAAAGTGGCTTTACCTGATAGGTTCTCAGGAGGGAGAGACCAATTTGTAACCTTCAGAGAAGCTTGCAAATTGTTCTTCAGGTTACGCCCTAGATCCTCTGGCGGTGAGGAACAACGGGTGGGTATTGTAATTTCTCTCCTGCCAGGAGATCCGCAGGCTTGGGCTTTCTCCCTACCATCAGACTCTCTGGCCTTACGATCAGTGGAGGAGTTTTTTGATGCCCTGGGTCTCGTATATGATGACCCGGACAGGGTCTCACTGGCTGAGTCTAAGCTACGTGGACTTCGGCAGGAGAACCGGTCTGCTGAACTATATTGTTCTGAATTCCGTAGGTGGGCTACTGATACGTTATGGAACGACTCGGCCCTTAGGAGTCAGTTCTGCCAGGGGTTGTCTGAAAAATTAAAAGACGCGCTGGCGGTATACGAGGTCCCTGGGTCTCTGGAGGCTGCTATGTCTCTGTCCATAAGAATCGACAGACGACTCAGGGAGAGACTATTAAATTTTACGGAGGCCTCTATAGGGCAGGGATCGGTTTGTTATGATCCAGTCGAACCAATGCAAATAGGGGGCGCCACTAGACGGGTGAATCCTCCTAAGTTCCGCTGTAGGTCAGAGGTTTGTTTTTGTTGTGCGGGGTGGGGTCATTTTGTAAAGGTTTGTCCCTCAGAACCCAAGAGACCACAAACAAAGGAGCCGCCGGGAAAATTAGAGTCCCCAGATTGTGCGGAGGATAACAGTCTGGGCGTATTCGTTTCCTCCATACGCAAGACTCAGTTTTTGTTGTCCGCTACCGTTGAGGCGGGCAATAAGACTGAGATCTGTTCCGTCTTTTTGGACAGTGGGGCGGGGGTCAACTTGGTGGATTCACGGTTTGCTCAGGCTCTGGGTTTTACTCCAGAACCGATACGCAGAACTATTCCTGTTTTTGCCATCGACTCCTCCCCTTTTTACTCAGAAAGAGTTAACTCAGATCATTAATAATATCCATCTGCAGGTAGGGGACCTCCATAAAGAGCATATCTCGTGTTATGTCCTGGACGGTCTTCCGGCTCCTATGGTATTGGGGTTTCCCTGGCTGGTGACTCACAATCCAGTGGTGGATTGGCAGGCCGGGGAGATTGTGGAGTGGAGTGAACATTGTAAGGACAACTGCTTGAGTAGTAGGTGCTCTACACTCTCTGTAACATCTTTACCTGCCTTTCTGTCAGATTTTATGGATGTGTTCTCTGAGAAGGGTTGTCAGGGGTTACCACCTCATCGTCCATATGATTGCCCGATTAATCTACTACCTGGGGCCAAACTACCTAAAACCCGGTTTTACAATCTTTCCGGCCCGGAGAGGAAGGCTATGAAAGATTATATTTCGGAGAGTTTGGCTAAGGGACACATCAGACCCTCTTCTTCACCTGTGGCTGCAGGGTTCTTTTTCGTTAAGAAGAAAGATGGGGGCCTACGTCCTTGCCTGGATTTCCGGGAATTAAACTGGATAACTATCCGAGATCCCTATCCTCTTCCTCTCATTCCCGACCTCTTTAATCAGGTTGCTGGTGCTAAATGGTTCTCCAAAATGGATCTCAGAGGAGCCTATAACCTGGTTCGCATCAAAGAGGGGGATGAGTGGAAGACGGCTTTTAATACTCCGGAAGGGCATTATGAAAATCTGGTCATGCCATTTGGTCTTACTAATGCGTCTGCGGTATTCCAACATTTTGTCAACGATATTTTTAGTCACCTTATCGGGAGATTTGTTGTGATATATCTTGATGACATCCTGGTCTATTCCCCGGATCTGGATACACATAAGATCCATGTGAGACAAGTGCTGCAGATATTAAGGGCCAACAAATTGTTTGCTAAGTTAGAAAAATGTGTGTTCGCCGTAAAAGAACTGCCATTTCTGGGGTATGTGTTGTCAGATTCAGGTTTCCGCATGGATCCAGAGAAAGTCCGGGCGATTATAGACTGGGATCTGCCTGAGAACCTGAAGGCATTGCAACGCTTCCTGGGGTTTGCCAATTTTTATAGAAAGTTTATAAAAAACTATTCCTTGGTGGTCAAACCACTGACGGACATGACCCGAAAGGGATCCGATTTTTCCAAATGGTCACATGCAGCCAAAACTGCCTTTGCATCTCTGAAAGAGAGATTCACCTCGGCCCCTATTCTCGTACAGCCAGATGTCTCGCTTCCTTTTATTGTAGAGGTTGACGCATCAGAGGTGGGGGTGGGAGCGGTACTATCTCAGGGCCCGTCCCCTGGTGAATGGCGTCCATGTGCTTTCTTTTCGAAGAAATTGTCTACTGCAGAAAGGAACTATGATATTGGCAACAGGGAACTTTTGGCTATTAAGTTGGCTTTTGAGGAGTGGCGTCATTTTTTGGAGGGGGCGGTTCATCCCGTCACGGTGATTACTGATCACAAAAACTTATTATATCTGGAGTCTGCTAAACGTCTCACCCCTAGACAGGCTCGGTGGTCGTTATTTTTTACTAGGTTTAATTTTGTAATAACCTATCGCCCGGGGGCAAAAAATACTAAGGCGGATGCATTGTCTCGAAGTTTTCCTGGAGGGGGTGATGTTGAGGTACCAGAGCCCATTTTGCAAAAGGGGGTGGTGGTCTCTGCATTACACTCAGGTTTGGAGGGGAGGGTGTTGGAAGCTCAGGGGGACGCCCCGGCCTCCTGCCCCTCGGGTAAACTGTTTGTGCCAGAAAATTTACGACTGGAGATACTAAAAGAACACCATAACTCCACACTGGCAGGACAACCAGGTAGTAGGGCAACCTCTGAGTTAGTGTCTCGTCGGTTCTGGTGGCCTAAATGGCGCCAGGAGGTGTTGAATTTTGTGTCTGCATGTGCTACCTGTACTCGTTCTAAGGTAGATCATACTCGTCCGGCAGGGCGTCTTTTACCTCTGGCCATCCCCAACAGGCCTTGGACGCACCTGTCAATGGATTTTATTACGGATCTACCAGTATCAGCGGGGAAGACTGTTATCCTTGTAGTTGTTGACAGATTCAGTAAAATGGTGCACTTTATTGCTCTTGCCGCATTGCCTAATGCTAACAAACTGGCTCAGGTTTTTATTGACCACATCGTGAAGCTTCACGGGGTCCCTTCCGATATTGTTTCGGATCGTGGTACCCAATTAGTTTCAAAATTTTGGAAAGCTTTTTGTTCTCTTTTAGGGGTTCATCTGTCGTTTTCTTCATCTTTCCATCCACAGTCCAACGGTCAGACTGAACGGACCAATCAAAACCTAGAGACATATTTGAGATGCTTTGTTTCCGAAAATCAGGAGGAATGGTCATCTTATTTACCGTTAGCCGAGTTTGCCATTAATAATCGTCGTCAAGAATACACCGATAAGTCACCATTTTTTGGTGCGTATGGTTTCCATCCTCAGTTTTGTACGTTTAGTGAGGGGGGGCCGTCTGGGATTCCCGAGGAGGAACGATTTGCGTCTTCACTTTCTTCAGTGTGGCAGAGTGTGCAAGAAAGTTTGAAGAGAATTGGTGGTAGATACAAACGTGCGGCTGATAGGAAGCGCTCTGAAGGTCCGGACCTTGGGGTGAATGACTTGGTGTGGTTGTCTACCAGAAATGTCAAATTGAAAGTTCCCTCGTGGAAATTAGGTCCGAGATTTATTGGTCCTTATAGGGTAATTAAGATCATTAACCCGGTGGCTTTTCGTCTGGAGCTACCTCAGACTCTAAGGATCCATAATGTCTTCCACAGATCTCTGCTTAAGAGATATGTAGAACCTCCTGAACCATTGCCACTACCGCCTCCACCGGTGGTTGTTGATGGCAGTCTTGAGTTTCAGGTAGAAAAGATTGTTGATTCACAATATGTTCGCCGCTCTCTTCAGTACCTGGTGCACTGGAAAGGTTATGGTTCCGAAGAGAGAATGTGGGTTCCAGCATCAGAGATAAAAGCGGACAGACTCATTCGGGCTTTTCATAGCTCCCATCCGGAGAGGCCTGGTCTTGAGGGTCCAGGGGCCCCTCGTAGAAAGGGGGGTACTGTCACGACTGTGACTGATCCAGACAGGTCTGGGAGGAGAAGGTCGCAGCGACTTGCTACTCGCGATAGCTTGTGAGTTTGCTCCGTGGTTCAGGGTATGTCATCTGGGTTTTGCCTTGTGAACCTTTTTGTCCTGACTGGGAGTTTGTAGGCATCCTTCTCAGGTGAGTCCTGTCTGCCACTCCCAGCTACTATATTAGTTTCACTTTCACTTGCAGTCATTGCCAGATATAGTCTTTACTTCGAGTTCTATTCTGACCTTTGAAGGAGATCGTTTGATGGTGTTGCTGTGGAGCTCTTGTCCGGCGTGGACTCTCGTGATTGGGATCGCCTTCTCTGCTCGTGACTGGATAAGTCTATCTCTGATATAGTTTGTTTGTTGCTGTCTTCCCCTGCTGTTCTCCTAGACATGAGTGATGGTGACTAGTGCTCCCATCGGCCTTTCCCCACTCTAGGCTTTAGGGTGACTGAGGGCTTAGGCATCCTGCTCGCCGCACGGGTTCACACCCCGTCTAGGGTATCAGGGCAGACAGGTGCCAGCTTAGGGTTAGTCAGGGGTGGCCATTCTATTTCCCATCCGTAGATAAGGGTCCCCCTTCCCCTCCGTCTGGTGCGACACGACTGCTGCCTGGGTAGCGGTCGTGACAGCATGTGTCACGAGGGTGTCAAGAACCACGCCTGACTCTGTTATACCCGGGGTCAGGAAGTCGCAGCGGTTGGCTGCGCGCTCTATGTAAGATAGGGCTGTTTCCTTATGGTAGCTTTCTGGGTTTTCTTTGCAAACCCTTTTGGCTCACTCAGGGATCCGTAGCTCCTTCTCCTCAGTTGTTCCTTGTCCAGCACTCCCAACCTCCTTATATTCCCCTCTCACACTTCTCTGGTTGCCAGATATAGAGCTTCCTGCCTGGACATCTATTCTGACCCTCTGGAGCTGTGTTGCTGCGTTCTCTGGTAGTTGGTCCAGAACGCTACCCTCCGGATCCCTGTTGGACCTTTGTGGTCTGCTGTGGTCGCCCACCTGGGTGTATGTATTTGTCTGTATTGTCTGTCCTCTCCCTGGTGCTTCCCTCTTAGTGTCAGTGGTGCGGACTAGCGATCCCACCGGCCCGTTCACTATCTAGGGCTCATTTTAGGGAAAGCCAGGGTTTAGGCACGTGATCGCCGCACGGGTGAGGAACCCGTCTAGGGACGTCAGGGCAGTCAGGTGCCATCCGGAAGGTGAGTCAGGGGTCACCACCTTTCCCTCTCCCTTGGGCAGGGCTTTCCCTTTTCCCTCCCTGTGCGTGACGCCGGTCATTACATTATATCTGGCCTTTATTTTGTGTAGGTACCTACTTAGAATCCAGTATGGATCAAATTGCTGCTCTGTCCAAACAATTTCATGGCCTGTCTTTGGAGGTGGCAGGATTGAAGGCGTCGGTCCTCCAGCAACAGCAGCAATTACAACAGACCGCAAGCCCAGCGGTTGCTACTGGTAACCAGGTTGTTGCGGAACCCAAGGTCCCTCTCCCTGACAGATTTTCTGGGGGAAGGGACAAGTTTTTGACATTCCGTGAGGCCTGTAAATTATACTTTAAACTGCGCCTTTACTCCTCTGGTAATAAAGAACAGCGGGTGGGGGTTGTTATTTCCCTGATGCAGGGGGACCCGCAGTCCTGGGCGTTCTCTTTACCTACTGATTCCCAGGCTCTTCGGTCAGTGGATGAGTTTTTCGGGGCCTTGGGTCTCATATATGACGACCCTGACCGAGTCGCACTGGCTGAATCAAGATTACGGAGACTCGGTAGTGGAGTATTGCACTGATTTCAGTAGGTGGGCTACGGACACCCAATGGAACGACCTGGCTCTCAGGAGTCAGTTCTTGCCAGCGGTTATTGTTTTTGGTGATAAGACGGAGACTATTTCTTTCTTTCTAGACAGTGGAGCAGGGGTAAATTTGATAGATGCCCATTTTGCCCGCACTATGGGTTTGTCTCTCTGTACGCTACAGAGACCTATTCCCATATTCGCTATTGATTCTGCTCCTCTGTCTCAGAGAAACCTCACGCACATTGTTCATAATTTACACCTTCGGGTAGGGGACCACCATAACGAGATGCTTTCAGGTTATGTTCTGGAGGGTCTTCCCACTCCGGTAGTGCTGGGTCTTCCCTGGTTGGTAGCTCACAATCCAGTGGTGGATTGGCAGGCCAGGGAGATATTGGAGTGGAGTGAGCAGTGCAGAGAAAATTGCTTAAATAGCAATTGCTTAGTCGCCTCCATAACTACCCTACCTACATTTATTTCGGATTTTGAGGACGTTTTTTCTGAAAAGGGTTGTCAGAAGTTACCACCTCATCGTCCTTATGATTGCCCGGTTAACCTTATTCCCGGCACAAAATTACCCAAGACCAGGTTATATAATCTTTCAGGTCCAGAGAGACAAGCAATGAAAGATTATATCTCCGAGAGCTTGGCTAAGGGACACATCAGACCCTCTTCTTCACCCGTGGCTGCAGGGTTTTTCTTCGTTAAAAAGAAAGATGGGGGCCTGCGTCCTTGCCTAGATTTTCGCGAATTAAATCGGATAACCATCCGAGACCCATACCCTCTTCCTCTCATTCCTGACCTGTTTAACCAGATTGCGGGTGCTAGGTGGTTCTCCAAACTTGATCTTAGGGGGGCCTACAATCTGATTCGTATTAAGGAGGGGGATGAGTGGAAGACAGCTTTTAACACCCCTGAGGGGCATTATGAAAATCTAGTTATGCCTTTCGGTCTGACCAATGCTCCTGCCGTCTTTCAACATTTCGTTAATGACATTTTTAGTCATCTAATCGGCAGGTTTGTGGTAATATACCTAGATGATATTTTAATTTATTCGTCTGATCTGAGAACACATGTGGTGCATGTCAGACAAGTACTGCAGGTCCTACGGACGAATAAATTATATGCTAAAATTGAAAAATGTGTCTTCGCCGTTCAGGAGATACAATTCCTAGGTTATTTTTTATCTGCTTCAGGTTTCCGTATGGATCCTAGGAAGGTCCAGGCAATTTTAGATTGGGATCTTCCTGAGAACCTCAAAGCACTACAACGGTTCTTGGGCTTCGCGAATTTCTATAGGAAATTCATTAAAAATTATTCACTTATTGTAAAACCGCTTACTGACTTGACTAGGAAGGGGACTGATTTTTCTAAATGGTCTGACGCCGCTAAAGTTGCTTTTTCCTCTCTAAAAGAGAGGTTTACCTCAGCACCTGTACTAGTCCAACCTGATGTCTCTCAGCCTTTTATTGTTGAAGTCGATGCGTCAGAGGTGGGAGTGGGGGCGGTGCTGTCTCAGGGTCCGTCTCCTGGCAAATGGCGTCCTTGTGCTTTCTTTTCTAAAAAACTATCTGCAGCAGAAAAGAACTACGATATTGGCAATAGGGAACTATTAGCTATTAAACTTGCGTTTGAGGAGTGGCGTCACTTCTTAGAGGGGGCAGTCCACCCCATCACTGTGATTACGGACCACAAAAATCTTCTGTACCTCGAATCAGCTAAGCGTCTCACCCCTAGACAGGCTAGGTGGTCACTATTTTTTACCAGGTTTAACTTTGTGATTACCTATCGTCCTGGGGCAAAGAACACCAAGGCTGATGCACTATCTCGTTGTTTCCCTGGAGGGAGTAATGTGAGTGATCCGGTGCCCATTCTTCAAAGAGGAGTGGTTGTTTCTGCGGTACACTCTGTTTTGGAGGGGAAGGTGTTAGAGGCCCAGGGGGACGCCCCGGTCTCTTGCCCCTCAGAGAAATTGTTTGTACCGTTGAACCTACGTTTCGAATTATTAAAGGAACATCATAGTTCGGCACTTGCTGGGCACCCGGGTAGTAAAGCAACCTTGGAGCTATTGTCTCGTCGTTTTTGGTGGCCAAGGTTGCGTCAGGATGTATTAGATTTTGTGTCTTCTTGTTCTACCTGTGCGCGCGCAAAAGTTTCACATACACGTCCTGCAGGGTCTCTATCACCACTCGTCATTTCCAATAGACCGTGGACACATCTGTCAATGGATTTTATCACTGACTTACCTTTGTCTGCGGGTAAAACAGTTATTTTGGTAGTAGTGGACAGGTTTAGCAAAATGGTACACTTCATTGCGTTACCCGCACTACCTAATGCTAAGACTCTTGCTCAGGTATTCGTCAGTGAAATCGTGAAGCTTCACGGGGTCCCCTCCGATGTTGTTTCGGATCGGGGTACCCAGTTTATTTCTAAATTTTGGAAAGCTTTTTGTTCCCGTTTGGGGGTACACTTGTCCTTTTCCTCAGCTTTCCATCCTCAGTCGAATGGACAGACTGAGCGTACCAACCAAAACCTTGAGACATATCTAAGATGTTTTATGTCTGAAAACCAAGAGTTGTGGTCATCATATTTACCGTTAGCTGAGTTTGCCATAAATAATCGTCGTCAGGAATCCACTGGCAAGTCACCATTTCTTGGTGCATATGGTTTTCATCCCCAATTCTGTACTTTCAAAGAGGGGGGGTCTTCTGGGGTTCCCGAAGAGGAACGGTTTTCGTCATCTCTTTCATCGGTATGGCAGAAGGTGCAAGCTAACTTGAAAAATATGGGAGGTAAATACAAGTGCATGGCTGATAAGAGACTGTCGCCAGGTCCGGACCTAGGAGTGAATGACTATGTGTGGTTGTCTACTAGGAATATTAAATTGAAGGTTCCCTCTTGGAAACTGGGTCCTAGGTTTATTGGCCCTTACAAAATTGTAGCCATCATCAACCCCGTGGCTTTTCGCCTGGAGTTACCTCAGACTTTTAAAATTCATAATGTTTTTCATAAGTCGTTACTCAAAAAATATGTTCCACCTCTAGAACCGTCACCGCTGCCACCCCCTCCTGTTGTCGTGGATGGTAATCTAGAATTTCAGATATCCAAAATTGTTAATTCTCGTCGGGTCCGCCACTCTCTTCAATATCTGGTGCATTGGAGAGGTTACGGTCCCGAGGAATGAATGTGGGTTCCTGCGTCTGAGGTAAACGCCGACAGGCTAGTTCGGGTTTTTCATGCCTCTCATCCTGAGAGACCTGGTCCTGAGTGTCCGGAGGCCCCTCGTAGAGAGGGGGGTACTGTCACGAGGGTGTCAAGAACCACGCCTGACTCCGTTATACCTGGGGTCAGGAAGTCGCAGCGGTTGGCTGCGCGCTCTATGTAAGATAGGGCTGTTTCCTTATGGTAGCTTTCTGGGTTTGCTTTGCAAACCCTTTTGGCTCACTCAGGGATCCGTAGCTCCTTCTCCTCAGCTGTTCCTTGTCCAGCACTCCCAACCTCCTTATATTCCCCTCTCACACTTCTCTGGTTGCCAGATATAGAGCTTCCTGCCTGGACATCTATTCTGACCCTCTGGAGCTGTGTTGCTGCGTTCTCTGGTAGTTGGTCCAGAACGCTACCCTCCGGATCCCTGTTGGACCCTTGTGGTCTGCTGTGGTCGCCCACCTGGGTGTATGTGTTTGTCTGTATTGTCTGTCCTCTCCCTGGTGTTTCCCTCTTAGTGTCAGTGGTGCGGACTAGCGATCCCACCAGCCCGTTCACTATCTAGGGCTCATTTTAGGGAAAGCCAGGGTTTAGGCACGTGATCGCCGCACGGGTGAGGAACCCGTCTAGGGACGTCAGGGCAGTCTGGTGCCAGCCGCAAGGTGAGTCAGGGGTCACCACCTTTCCCTCTCTCTTGGGCAGGGCTTTCCCTTTTCCCTCCCTGTGCGTGACGCCGGTCATTACAGCATGTATGTATTCGGTGGCCGATATCGTCCATATGCCTGCTGTATGATAATATGTGGATTTTGGGCTCTAGATTAATGCCTCAATACTCCTGCTGTTTCCTTATGTCTGATCGAGAAAAGATTCCTCTTGCAAGATTCTTGAGTTATATTATGATGTCAATGTATCCCCTGCGTGGGATTTACCCCTGCTTTGTCCTGATGTAACATGCCTTACTTGTTAAACTTCAATAAAACGAGTTAAAAAAAATTATATTACAGGCTACAGCTACTAGAGATGGGTCGTTGATCCAGGGAGTTAGGCCTCATGCACACGACCGTTGTTTTGGTCCGCATCCGAGCTGCAGTATTTGCGGCTTTGATGCGGACCCATTCACTTCAATGGTGCCGCAAAAGATGTGGACAGCACACGGAGTTGCTCCATTCAGTGGTCTTCAAAAAAATATAACCTTTCCTATTCTTCTCAGTTTTGCGGACAATAATAGGCAGTCATATTAATGGCTGTCCGTGCCATTCCGCAAATTGAGGACCGCAAAACACACAACGGTCTTGTGCATGTAGCCTTATTATGATTGCCTGATTGGAGTCGGGAAGGAATTTTTTCCCCCTAAAATGGGGAAAATTGGATTCTACCTGTAACAATGGCAGTTGGCAGCCGCCAGCATGCAGCGCATTCTGCTATGTACCTCAGTAGAACTGCACACAGGGCTCCTCCTCTCCGCTGCAGGCTCCGGACCCGCTTTCCTACACTGTCGCAGGCGGCGACAGCTTCAGTTGCACCTTGTAGAAGCCGCACGCGTCCTGTTTATTTAAGGGTTCGTGCACGCCCTGATTCCGCCTTCTCTCCAATCCCGGCCAGGCACCACCTTTATAAGGGTGCTTCCCCCTTCCTGTGATGCCTGAGCAATATTGTAGTTTTCTACAGCGAAGGTTCCAGCTCGTAGTTCCTGTGTTGTTATCCTGCTTCCGACCTTAGCCTGTATCCTGACCTCGTCTCTGCCTGATCCTCCTGTACCTCGCTGCTCTAAAGTGTATGATTCGGATTGTAGACCACGCCTCTGTCTGCTGTTCAGCTTGTTACACCTGCTGCACCTGAGCTATTCTAACAGCTCCAGCTCTGTTTAATCACTAACTCAGCTCTGCTTCATCTGACTCTGCTGCTGCGCTTCTTCCATCCAGTGACAGCTCGCTCCACCTGCCTGTATCCCCAGTGCTTGCACCAGGGCGTTCTGGCCTGCTCGGCCAGCTGCCACTTAACCGGGACCACTCTTGCGGTAGCGACCTGCTGTCTCCCCTGCAGCTAAGACCAGCTTCTGCATCTTGGAGCGGGATAAAGGGTGAAGACCACGGGAACACTTAGATTCCGCTCCTAAGTTTGGCCCAAAGCCAAACCGGTAAGTGGCACAGCGGGTCCACTCCTGTTGGAGCGTTACACTACCTCACAGGTTTTTTTTTTTTTGCCTTCCTCTGGATCAACTTGCAGGATAACAGGCCGAACTGGATCAACAGATGTCTTTTTTCAGCCTTACAAACTACGTTAGTATGTTATACCCGTTATGCAAGATATTAGAATTGGCATTTATATACTTAGAATGAAAACAGAACTGCACTCCAGATGCATGACTTAAGAAGTGCTACTATACACCTTATACAAGTTCTTCTCTGTGGAGCCTTGCAACTTCACCTCCTTGTGCGAAGACCTGACCAGATATATGGGGTCATTTATCAAAGTGGTGTAAAGTTACCAATCAGATTCCACCTTTCATTTTTGACAGCTCCTTTGGAAAATGAAAGGTGGAATCTGATTGGTTGCTATGGGCAACTAAGCCAGTTTTATAAATGACCCAAATAGTCTTCAGATTTTTTTTCTGTTCAGGTCATTGTACAGCTACTGCACACATGTGCCTAAGTCTCATTGTACATTGTGGTTTTGTGCTATGATTTATGGCAAATCGTGTTAAATTGGCTCCCGTGCAGAACACTGCTTCAGGTGAGATGCTCATCTGACCTCATGGATGGTGTGGCCCTAGAAAGTTTGATCATCCCCTATTTTGAATATTGTGATACCTATATAGAAAAAAATATTTTTAGTATCATAATCTTCTCTAACCTGCTGGACTACATATGAAGTAATTTTGACCCTTTACTTTCGAAATTTACAGCGAAGATTCAGTCTTGGTGTAAGCTACCCATGACAGAAATTTGGCATAGTAACCTTCTCAAAATAGTACCAATGCCTCAACTATTTATTATACAGTATATTCGTCATAACTCCCCAGTTTGGATTTACCAACGAAGTTTCTTCAAAATACAGGGTTTATTTAGATCCCTTATTTGGAGGAAATAGGCTAAAATTAGATTGGAAAAGCTCCAGAGGGAGAAAGACTCTGGGAAACTTTCTGTCCTGAATCCCTGGCTGCATTTTAAAAGTTGGGGGCAGGAACTGAACCCTTCAGGGAAACAGCTAACTACCTTGACTGGTCAGCGGATCCCTTTCTTTTTTTTTTAGAGGGGGGGGGGGTAATTTAGTTCCTCTGCTCCAATTACTCTTACAATTAAACTCATGGTCAAGTTCAAATAATTGTTACCAGTCCCAAATCTTCATATTACGACCCCATTATGGTGTAATCCTATGCTTCCTGAGATGTTCCTTTTTGAAGGCTTTCCACCATGGGAAGAGAAAGGTATATTCTTCTTACAGCAGGTACAGATTAATGGACTTTTTAAGTCCTTTGATCAATTTAGGAAGGAATTTCATTTACCCCACACATCGTTTTATCATGCCTTTCACAAACAATATAAGGGATCCTTCACCTTAGTATCGTCTCATACTCTATTACTCTAATGCAACAGATTATGTACAGTATGTTATGTTAATTATAAATTAAGGGTAGTGCCAGAGGGTTAATATAATTAATTTACAGATGAAGGTCGGGTGTGTATAGCGCTTTGGAATCTGTGTATCTGTGACATGTCAGCGCTGTATTGGTGTACAGATTTCGCTGTGGGACCTCAGTGAGCGCTGTACTGGCAGAAGCACGCATCACTGGAGTTGAGCAAACCTGCCTTTTGGCAGTTTCAAGTTCAGGTTCGGGGTTTAAGTGAATTACGTAATGGATTGAGTTCTCATGGAATCCATCACATAATTCAGTGCCGGCATGCCACATAATACAAGTGTATGGCCAGCTCCTAGGGTTTCGTTTTGCTGGCCATACACTTGTACTATGACGGCATGCAAAACGGACTGCCTCTAAAGGCATTCCATTTGCCATGCCGGTACTGAATTACGTTATGGATTCCGTGAGAACGGAATCCATTACGTAATTCACTTAAACCCCGAACTCGAACCTGCCAAAAGGCAGGTTCGCTCAACTCTACACATCACTACTTCTTCCTGTGCCAACTCGACTCAGATAAAGCCTGGCATAGCACATCGGATGGCATTCTGGTGTCTATTTTGTAAGTGATAAAAAATGAAGTACAGCGTATATTACAAAAATAAATGATATGCCATTTAGAATAGTTTTTAGTAAACGTGTTCAAAAGGTTAGATACATCTTAATAATAGTCATTTTCTGATTATACAATTCCTTTAAAAGATCTAAGGATGTCCTGTGGTATTTGGCGCCAAGATGTTGTCAGCAGAAGTCTTGTGTCCATGCCTTGAGAATCAAAGCTGTTTTTAGCTGTTAGGGGGACCTACACAATCACAGGCAGATGGTATTAATGTTATCAGTGTACTTATATTTTGCATATCCTGAGTTCTATAATGATGATGGAATTTTTTTTTGCTTTTGGTCTTGCCATCTTAGGAATTATCTGGAGGAGGCAGTTGAACAAAAATCCTTTAATACTATTCTACACTGCTCAAAAAAATAAAGGGAACACAAAAATAACACATCCTAGATCTGAATTAATTAAATATTCTTCTGAAATACTTTGTTCTTTACATAGTTGAATGTGCTGACAACAAAATCACACAAAAAATAAAAAATGGGAATCAAATTTTTTAACCCATGGAGGTCTGGATTTGGAGTCACACTCAAAATTTAAGTGGAAAAACACACTACAGGCTGATCCAACTTTGATGTAATGTCCTTAAAACAAGTCAAAATGAGGCTCAGTAGTGAGTGTGGCCTTCACGTGCCTGTATGACCTCCCTACAACACCTATGCAGGCTCCTGATGAGGTGGCGGACGGTCTCCTGAGGGATCTCCTCCCAGACCTGGACTAAAGCATCTGCCAACTCCTGGACAGTCTGTGGTGCAACGTGACGTTGGTGGATAGAGCGAGACATGATGTCCCAGATGTGCTCAATTGGATTCAGGTCTGGGGAACGGGCGGGCCAGTCCATAGCATCAATGCCTTCGTCTTGCAGGAACTGCTGACACACTCCAGCCACATGAGGTCTAGCATTGTCTTGCATTAGGAGGAACCCAGGGCCAACCGCACCAGCATATGGTCTCACAAGGGGTCTGAGGATCTCATCTCGGTACCTAATGGCAGTCATGCTACCTCTGGTGAGCACATGGAGGGCTGTGCGGCCCTCGAAAGAAATGCCACCCCACACCATTACTGACCCAATGCCAAACCGGTCATGCTGGAGGATGTTGCAGGCAGCAGAACGTTCTCCACGGCGTCTCAAGACTCTGTCACGTCTGTCACATGTGCTCAGTGTGAACCTGCTTTTATCTGTGAAGAGCACAGGGCGCCAGTGGTGAATTTGCCAATCTTGATGTTCTCTGGCAAATGCCAAATGTCCTGCACGGTGTTGGGCTGTAAGCACAACCCCCACCTGTGGACGTCGGGCCCTCATATCACCCTCATGGAGTCTGTTTCTGACCGTTTGAGCAGACACATGCACATTTGTGGCCTGCTGGAGGTCATTTTGCAGGGCTCTGGCAGTGCTCCTCCTGTTCCTCCTTGCACAAAGGCGGAGGTAGCGGTCCTGCTGCTGGGTTGTTGCCCTCCTACGGCCTCCTCCACGTCTCCTGATGTACTGGCCTGTCTCCTGGTAGCGCCTCCATGCTCTGGACACTACGCTGACAGATACAGCAAACCTTCTTGCCACAGCTCGCATTGATGTGCCATCCTGGATAAGCTGCACTACCTGAGCCACTTGTGTGGGTTGTAGACTCCGTCTCATGCTACCACTAGAGTGAAAGCACCGCCAGCATTCAAAAGTGACCAAAACATCAGCCAGGAAGCATAGGAACTGAGCCTTTATTGGGGGTGTCTTGCTAATTGCCTATAATTTCAACCTGTTGTATATCCCATTTGCACAACAGCATGTGAAATTGATTGTCACTCAGTGTTGCTTCCTAAGTGGACAGTTTGATTTCACAGAAGTGTGATTGACTTGGAGTTACATTGTGTTGTTTAAGTGTTCCCTTTATTTTTTTGAGCAGTGTATATACAGTGCATTATCTTGGATGGCGCTGCCTTCTAACTCCTTGATGGACTTTAACTCGTGATTGTAATGGTGTGTTCTTGTTCTTCCTCTTGGCACGTTGACGAATTGTTTATGGCATAATTGATGTATAATTCCAAAATGTGATTGGTACAGTTAAGCATAAATAACTCCAGGAGCAATTTCACCTTTGTACTGTAATGTATGACATTCTGTTTTTTCATTATAATTATGCTGTTTATCAAGACTAGCATGCTTATTGTTAAGTCGTTTTATACAGCAAATTACAGCAAATGCCCTTAACACAAACAGATGAGGTGGCCTTGGTGCATGTAGGTTTAATTCGGACTCACACTGTCTGCATCGGAGGCTCCCTCAGATGTGGTGAACTTCCCTTTTCCCCAGAAACGTTTAAGTAGCGCCATCCTAGCAGAATTAAGCTATCCTCAATCAGCTACCTGGTTACAGGTGAGTCACTAAAACTGGGAATGCTTCAGGGTTTTCTAAATAACGGTCATTTGACATTATAGCTACCCCCTACCAAGATGGTATTGCTATGCTATTAATATATATGTTGCACTTTGCCTTGAATTTATATATCCACTTATGGGGATCTGTGAATCTTTGGAAGCACATTGCTCATTGCTGTTGTATTAGCATATGTTCTGTGTGTGTAGTGTTACCACTATGCTCACAAGCGCCAGGTTATTTGCTTAAACTTTAGCAGCTTAAAATCTGCTCCGTCCATGTTTCTAGGGTTGTTTCTTAAGCATAATGTCTGGAACAAATGTGACCCGTGTGAAAATACATGTCTTTAGCTATGGACACGGTGCATTCATGACAACATACACTCTATATGTACCAAGATACACTGACTATGTATGTTTATGTTGTGGTTTAATCTCACCAAAAGTATTCTAAATGTTCATTGTATTATGATGTATCAGTGAATATGTGGTTATTGCACTATAGTCTGATACAGCTCCTTGCTCATTTAGTTAGCTTACTATTATATCCTGATAAATAGAAAGACCTGCTGTATAAGGGTACAGCCACACAATCAGGTTTCCCGATGCAGTTTTAGAAGACAAAACCAGGAGAGAATTCAAAAATAGAAGTTATATATGTCCTTAATACCTTATCTATTTTAGTTTCCAAAACTGCATCAGGAAACCTGGAAGTGTGGCAAGTAGTGATGAGGAGAGCAGCCTGGCAGCTGGTGTTGCGAGCGGTCAGGCTCCTGGTTCAGAGACCATTGAGGAGGACATCAGTGACGTGCAGACAGTACTCGATGATGATGTAGCGGATCACAATTGGGAGCCGGGTGACGAAAGGGCTTCATCATCATTGGGAGAAAAGGGTTGCAGCTTGCGCGTGAGCCAGCAGCAGAGCCAGCAAGTCGTGAGCGTGGCCGGGAGTCAGCAGGGTGGCGAAAGTGGGAGGTCGGGAGCCAAATGTGCCCGGGGTAGACCACCCGCTTTGCAGGAGCCTACCTGCCCGGAAAGTAGTGTTGCAGGGATTCACAGAGGCAGGCGACAGTAGCAGTCAGTTAGTGCGGAGTGTTGGGGGTAAAATCACCTACTCGGCAGTGTGGCCTGGGAGAACCGTGGCATCAATGTGGTGGTCCAGTCTGCCGCAGCAACCACTACATTACGCTGTGACACGCACCCGATTTCAAGGCTCCACCACCTGAGCCGAAGGGAGCTGTCTGTCCTTCCCATCATCGTCTGGTCCTAATGCTCCTGCTCCTCGTCGTCAGTCATTCCATCAGCAATCGGTCACCAAAGCGATTGCCAAGAGACAACAGTATGAGTGCACTTCAATGACGCAGAAGCTGAATGTGCTCCTGGCCAAGTTGCTGGTGCTGCAGTCCCTCCCTTTCCAAGAGGTGGACTCTGCACCTTTCGGAGAACTGATGGCTTGTGCCAAGCTGAGGTGGAGAGTTCCAAGCCGTCATTTCTTTGCCAAAAAGGCAGAACCAGCCCTGCACAAATATATAGAACAGAAGGTGAGCCAGTGCTTGAGCCTGTTGGTGTCTGCCAAAGTGTACGGCAGCGCCGACGTGTGGAGCTGTAACTACGGTTAAGGACAATTTATGTAATTTACGGCCAAACCAGCAACTTGGCCAGTTGACGCCGCTTCTGCCTCCACGTTCTCAAACCGTTGGTCCTGCGACACTGTCCGCCTCTGCCTCCTCATCCTTCACCGTTTCCTCAGCCTCCACTGCAGGGATAATACACAGTGCCCTACCAGCATACCACATGTGCAGGGTACGGTGGTGTCTCGCTGTTCTGCACCTAGTTTGCCTGGGCGAACGGAGTCACACAGGGGAGGAACTGCTCCGCGTCCTTCATCAAGAAATTGAATCCTTGCTTTCTTCACAACAACTCAAAATCGGAACCATGGTGACCGACACTGAGAAGAACATGGTGTCGGTGCTGCGTCAAAGAGGGATGAGCCATACGCTCTGCATGGCGCACGTGTTCAATCTGGTTGTCAAGCGTTTCCTGAAGTCTTGCATACACTTCGGCGGCAGAATGACATCCCACAACATAGGCTGATATGCGATGTTTCCACCCGTTGGAATTCCACCCTCCATATGTTGGACTGACTATACGAACAGACAAAGGCCATAAACAATTTCTTGATAATACAGTTGGACAGAAGTACTCCCCTGTGTAACTTCGATGTTAGCCAGTGGCAGCTCATGCGTGACACCTGCCGTTTGCTCGTGCCCTTTGAGAAGGCCATTATGCCAGGACTACGGGATGAACAACGTCATTCTACTGATTCATTTCCTGGAAAAGATTCTGGTAAATCTGTCTGGTCAGGGGACTTTAGACGTGGCGCCTACATCTCACTGCCACATGAGCCCTGTGGAGACTGAACTAGAGGAGGAGGACATTGGAGCACAAGCAATGTGTTGCAAAATGGGTGGTTTTTCTACACAGGTGACTGGAGAGGAGGAACAGCCAGATGAGTAAGAGGGAGATGAGTAAGAGGAGGCAGAGGACCCAGGCACACCGTGGCAGTATGCAGTGGAGATGGAGGCAGGGAGTCCCTCTGAGTCACTTGCACGATGCATGCTCAGTTGCATTCGGCAGAGGGATGACTATCGGCTCTCCACCATGTTAGACCCTTGCTACCAATCTAAAACGGGGGGCCTTTTTTACACCCGCTGAGAGGGAGGACAAACTAAACTACTATCGAGACATCCTATTTAGTCAGTTGGCCGCTGCCTATCGGCGCCATCGTCCATCCTCTTGCAGGTCTGACGGGGGGGGGTTCTCTGCTCTCACGTTCCACTGCCATGGCTGCCGTGGCGGGGTGGGGGTAGAAGCAGTACCAGCTCCATCAGCAGCAACTTGAGTCTAGAGTCCCTGATGAGCAGCTTTCTTCCCCCGCCTATTGAAGAAACTACTCACCAGCAGCTAGACCTGGAGCAGAACCTGAACCAGGTGGTGCCATACTTGGACAGCACCCTTCACCCTGACATTGAAGATCCGCTGGACTACTGGGCAGCCAAACTGGATTTGTGGCTGCAACTGGCTGAGTAGTGTGGCATCAGATCGGGTGTTTTGTGCAGCGGGAGCCATAGTTACCCCAAGGAGAACTCGCCTGTCCACCCAAAATGTGGATAGACTGACCTTTGTCAAGATGAATCAGGCGTGGATCAGCCAGGATTTCCACCCACCAATGCCTGATACATCAGATTAGATCATCCATTCTGCCTCACCCAAACCTTGACAAAAGAGACCGATTTCTTCTGGCTACCTGCCTGAGATACTATTCTGATGCTGCCACCCGCCTGATGCCACACATCTCATCCCATTTGCTCCTTCTTACACCCACCATCGTCAGCGGGTACTGTTATTGCCACCCACCTCCCCACTCTGTCACCGAGTCACTCTGTGGTCTCCTGATGCTGCTGCAACCTCACCACTCAGGTCTCCTCATGCTGCTGCTGCCACCTCCACACTCTGTCATTGTGCCACTCTGTGGCCTCCACATGCTGCTGCTGCCACCTCTGCACTATATCACCTTGACAGTCTGTGGCTTCCTCATGCTGCTGCTGCCACCTCCACACTATGTCACTTTGCCACTCTGTGGTTTCTTCATGCTGCTGTTGACATCTCCACACTCTGTCATTGTGCCACTTTGTGGCCTCCTCTTGCCACTGCTGCTGCCACCTCCACACTATGTCACCTTGCTAGTCTGTGGCCTCCTCATGCTGCTGACACCTCCACACTATGTCACCTTACCACTTTGTGGTCTCCTCATGCTGCTGCACAGTTCTTTATACCTGGCGCTAACATCAACCTGTAAGGCTGAGTTCACACTTGAGTTATTTGGTCAGTTTTGGCCCCATAACTACCCAAATAAGTGAAGTGTGCAGTGATTCTAAGAGCGATGCTTGTCATGTGTGTGTCATACTGACTTCGCTCATCTCTACTGGTGGTACTTAACTTGATTATTTTGGTGGTAATTATCATCATATTATACAGCTCACAGTAAATACTGGTAATGATGTTTATCATTATATTGAGATACCTCTCAGACCATGTTCACCCTCCGTAGGTAGTTTAGTGGTAGGAACCCATGCCACGCTGAGATACCTTGATGGTGGTGCAAAAGGGCTCCGATGTGTTCCTGATGCAAATACATTGGCTAAAGTCTCACTTCTTAACATCAGCTTGAGGGATTATCCAGTGTTGTCAGTTGCATATCATTGTGGTGCACCTTTCGCAGTTATTTATGTAGTTTTATATTTGCATCCACACATTATCCCAACTTGTGTAGGATGCCATTGTGGTGCATGTGGTCCGCTGCCGACATCCACCATTGTATGCATTTTTGGTGGGGATTGGCGTTAGCAATGGATCACATGCGGAGGAATTGCTCCACCGGTTATAAATACGCCACAGCGTCTGGGGTTTTTGAGCATTTCCTCCCATTTAGACCACTTTATTTCAGTTATTTTTCTTATCAGTGTATTGAGCTATAGACATGTATTACTAATAATCTTTATCATTCATTATGGTTTTCGAATGTGTCCGTAAAAAATGTTGGCTGTCCATGATTTTGGTATAAGTTGTCCATAAAAACTAAAAGTTCTGGGGCAAACTGCCCCTAATATATGTAAAACAATTTTTTTTTTTAACTGTGTGACTTCAATGTAAAATACAAATATTTTTTTCCTCTAGACCATGTTCTTGGTTCTCCATGTGCTTTATAGTCATATTTTATGAGGCCATAAAAGAAGTTTATGGAGAGGGGAGGAAGGAGGAAGTGCAGATAGAAACAGACGCAACACAGAAGAGATTCAACAGATTCAGCAGCTAATCAGGAATATATTTCACCCAAGTGTCCTATATAGTGATTCTAAGTGAGTGAGAGACAGTTAAGAAGCAGAATCTGCTGTTTCAATATGTATTTTATGGGGAGCATCTAGTCACTA